>NW_027507764.1:373762257-374272257 GCF_037356315.1 Lithobates pipiens | reverse complement strand
TTATGTATGAATAAAATATGTGATTTCTTTAATGAATATCATTGGTCCAATCTGCCTTCAAAGTCCGGCTTAGTGGTCTTCCCTCTTTTTTAGCTCTAACAGTTTATACGGATGATGCTTAGGAGTGACAGTTATAAATTGCATTATTGTTTGAATATCAGTATACACAGTACACATACAGCCCACTATACCGTCCATGTGTGTCAGTATACACAGTAACAACTATTTTCACAATTGATTAATCAGCCAGCCGATTAGTTGGCCTGCATACAGAATGTATTGTTTACATATCAGGAAATACAGTGCAGGACACATACAGCTCAGTACACTGTCCATACATGTCAGTAAGTACCTGAGAACTTGTGAATGTGTGAGGAGCAATGTCTCCTGGGACATGTAGTCCTGGGCAGGAAGTGAGTGGTTCTAAATGCAGAAGTGTTTTTTACCTTGCTGTAGGGGCACTCTATACTATAATCTGGTTTTACTATTGGGGCACTCTGAAGGCAGGAGGAGCCAGAAGCATTGGTGGGGGACCCCAAAATAGGAGAATCAAGGCTGCTCTATGCAAAACCATTACACAGAGCAGGTAAGTATAACATGTTTGTTGTTTGAAAAAAAAAAATCAATAAAAAATAGATGATAGACTGCATGTAATAGAAGGCATTACAATTACAGTTAAAGTAGCCTTTTACCAGTCAGTATTGTGCATATTTAAAATGACCATATCCATTAAAAAAAAAAAAAAAAGTCTCAGCTTTTAGTACTACTTTAATATAAAAGACATATCTCCCTTCATATAGCTTCATGTCTGACACCTAGTTAAAATGCCCATATAGCCTACTTCTGGGTGTATTTATTATTGTGTGTATATATATATATATATATATATATATATATATATATATATATATCATATCTCACAAAAGTGAGTACATCCCTCAAATTTTTGTTAATATTGTATATTTTCATGTGACAACACTGAAGAAATTACACTTTTCTACAATGTAATGTAGGGAGTGTACAGCTTATATAATAGTGTAAATCTGCTGTCCCCTCAAAATAACTCAACACAGCCATTAATGTCTAAACCACTGACAACAAAAGTGAGTACACCCCTAAGTGAAAATGTCCAAATTGGACCCAAAGTATAAATATTTTGTGTGCCCACCATTATTTTCCAGCACTGCCTTAACCCTCTTGGGCATGGAGTTCAGCAGAGCTTCACAGGTTGCCACTGGAGTCCTCTTCCACTCCTCCATGACAACATCACAAAGCTGGTGGATGTTAGAGACCTTGTGCTCCTCCTCATTCTATTTGAGGATACCCCACAGATGCTCAATAGGGTTTAGGTCTGGAGACATGCTTGGCCAGTCCATCACCTTTACCCTCACATTCTTTAGCAAGGCAGTGGTCGTCGTGGAGCCATGTTAGGAGTCATTATGTTGGAATGCTGCCCAGTCTCCAAAGGGAGGGGATCATGCTCTGCTTCAGTATGTCACAGTACATGTTGGCATTGATGGTTCCCTCACTGAACTATAGCTCCCCAGTACCAGCAGCACTAATGCAGCCCGAGACCAACGACATTCCCACCACTATGCTTGACTGTAGGCAAGACACACTTATATATATATATATAAAATGAAAATTTTTTTTTTTTTAATCTATATCTCTCTCTCTATAATTACATTGCATTTGTATCACGAATATCGATTTGACCCCATTAATGATTAGAAAATCGAACAAACTTTCTTAAAATGTAATTGTTTTTGTATGGCCAGCATAAGTGTCAGCAGGCGTAGGTAGCTTTTATTAAACCACCTGCCTATGACAAGGGAGTCTGTCATACATAATATATTACAGTTCTGTCTGAAAATAGACAAAACTATCTTTAGTCTTTTTTTTTTTTTCTTTAACCACTTAAGGACCGCCGCATGCCAATGGTGGGGGGTCCGATCGCACCCCCTCCCGCTGGATGCGGCGGTCCGCTTCGCTGCAGGAGCAATCCGGGATGAGGGGATGGCCGTTGGTTTCTGGCCATCCCCTCTCGATTGCTCCTGGCGAATGAGAAGCTTCCTCCCGCTGTGTATAGTAAACACAGGCAGGGAGGAAGTGATGTCATTCTCCTCGGGAGCGGTCTTTTTGACCGGACTATGAGGAGAACACTGAAAGTAAGTGTGCACCAACACTACACTGACATGTAGGCACACAAACCCCCCGCCCCCCCTCCCAGTCACAGTGTCACTGATTGCAGTGATCATTTATTTACTGATCACTGCATTCAGTGTCAGCTGTAACAGTAAAAACTGTCAGGGCAGTTAGTGTTAGGTCCAGGGTAGCCCCCTACCCCCCCCAATAAAGGTTTAACCCCCTGATTGCCCCTAGAGTTAACCCTTTCACCCCCTTTTGCCAGTGTCACTAAGCAATCGTTTTTCTGATCGCTGCATTAGTGTCACTGGTGCCGTTAGGTAGCTAGTTACTTTTTTAGGTTCACCGCCAGGTTTTTATAGCGCTAGGTACCCCGATATACTACCCAATAATGGTTTTAACCCCCTGATTGCCCCTAGTTAACCCTTTCACCAGCGATCACAGTATAAGTGTCACTGGTGACGCTGGTTAGCCCGTTATTTATTTAGGTTCCCAGTCAGGTTTTTATATAGCGCCAGGGACCCCCATATACTACCTAATAAAAATTTGAACCCCCTGATTGCCCCTAGTTAACCCTTTCACCAGTGATCACCGTATAAGTGTTACGGGTGACTCTGGTTAGTTGGCTTGCTTTTTATAGCATCAGGGCACCCACCATTTATTACCCAATAAAGGTTTAACCCCCTAATCACCCGGCGGGTGATATCAATTAGGTTTTAGGGTCAGGGTCTGCGTTGCCCCAGGCAGCGCTAGGTTAGTGCCAGTACCGCTAACACCCACGCGCAAAGCATACACCTCCCGTAGTGGTATAGAATCTGAACAGATCAATATCTGATCTGATCTATACTAGCGTCCCCAGCAGTTTAGGGTTCCAAAAAAAACGCATTGTTAGCAGGATCAGCCCAGATACCTGCTAGCACCTGCATTTTGCCCCTCGCCCAGCCCACCCAGGTGCAGTATCGATTGATCACTGTCACTTACAAAACACTAAACGCATAACTGCAGCGTTCGCAGAGTCAGGCCTGATCCCTGCGATCGCTAACAGTTTTTTTTTGTTTTATATTTAAATCCGGAAGGCAGTGCTTGGTTTTCGGGGTCCCGTACGTGGCCAGGCTCCCAAAAAGTCCCCCACATGTGGTATCCCCGTACTCGGGAGAAGCAGCAGAATTAATTTTGGGGTGTAATTTGACTTCTGCCCATAGCATGTGTGAGCAATATATCATTTAGTGACAACTTTGTGCAAAAAAAATAAAAAAAAAAAATGTTTTTAATATTCCTGCAACTTGTGGCAAAATATAAAATATTTCATGGACTCAACATGCCTCTCAGCAATTTCCTTGGGGTGTCTACTTTCCAAAATGGGGTCATTTTGGGGGGGGGGGGGGGTTGTGTTATTTTATGGCCTTCGAAACTGTGATAGGTAGTGAGGAGTGAAATCAAAAATGTGCACCCTTAGAAATCCTGAAGGCAGTGATTGGTTTTCGGGGTGCCGTACGTGGCTAGACTCCCAAAAAGTCCCACATATGTGGTATCTCCGTACTCAGGAGAAGCAGCAGAATATATTTTGGGGTGCAATTCCACATATAACTATGGCATGTGTGAGCAATATATCATTTAGTGACAACTTTTTGTAAACTTTGTCATTATTCAATCACTTGGGACAAAAAAAAAAAAAAATATTCAATGGGCTCAACATGCCCCTCAGCAATTTCCTTGGGGTGTCTACTTTCCAAAATGGGGTCATTTGGGGGGGGGGGGGGGTTGTACTGCCCTGCCATTTTAGCACCTCAAGAAATGAGATAGGCAGTCATAAATTAAAAGCTGTGTAAATTCCAGAAAATGCACTCTAGTTTGTAGACGCTATAACTTTTGCGCAAACCAATAAAGATACGCTTATTGACATTTTTTTTTACTAAAGAAATGTGGCTGAATAAATTTTGCCCTAAATGTATGACTAAAATTGAGTTTATTCGATTTTTCTTATAACAAAAAGTAGAAAATATATTTTTTTTCTCAAAATTTTCGGTCTTTTCCCATTTATATCGCAAAAAATAAAAATCGCAGAGGCAATCAAATACCATCAAAAGAAAGCTCTATTTGTGAGAAGAAAAGGACGCAAATTTCATTTGGGTACAACATTACACGACCGCGCAATTACCAGTTAAAGCAGTGCAGTGCGAAATTGTAAAAAGACCTCTGGTCCTTAGGCTGACAATTGGTCCGGGGCTGAAGTGGTTAAACACTTCCAGCCCGAGAATGTCATATAGCATCCTTGAATTTAAGTGGGGATATCTGAATGATGCCTGTAGCTACAAGCATCATCTCAGATATCTTTTAGAGCCAGCAATTCTGTGCACCGTAGGAATGACCATAGTGGCAGGTCCGCCGCATGATTGTTCTTACAGCCAACAGAAGGGGACAATCCCCCACCCTCCGGCTCTGCCATGCCATCGGGGACCCAGAGAAGGAATCTGCCACCGGATGACAAACAGATTTCCGGTGACCAGATAGTCACCAGTCATCTCTGTGACAGTCGGAAGCCTGGGCGCGACGTCATGTCCAGGCCGCGGGTTGTAAACAAAGCCGAAATCGCAGCTGGAGGGCATGGGATCGTACATTTTTTTTTATTCGATCTCATGCTTACCAGCCTGGAGGAGAGGTGTGGGGGTCTTACAGACCCCATATCTCTCCATAAAGAGGACCCATCAAGCACCATTCTTATTACAAGGGATGTTTACATTACTTTTATTCCTAGTACGAGGAATAAAAAAAAATTGAGAAAAAGTGCAAGAAAAAAAAAAAATATATAAAAATAAAAAAAAATGTAAATACCGTTCAAACCACAAATGTGAGGTATCGCCACATGTGTTAGAGCAAGAACAATTCTAGCACAGGACCTCCTCTGCAACACTAAACTGGTAACCTCTGAAATTTTTTTAAAGCGTCGCCAATGGAAATGTTAAAGTACCAAAGTTCGGAGCCGTTCCATGAGTGTGCGCAATTTTAAAGCGTGACATGTTGAGTATCCATTTACTTGGCGTAACAGCTTTTACATTAGACAAAAAATTGGGCTAACTTTACTGTTTTGTTATTTTTTTTTTCAAAAAAAGCATTTGAAAAATTGTTGCACAGATACCGTGCCACATAAAAAGTTGCAATGACCGCCATTTTATTCCCTAGGGTGTCTGCTAAAAAACCATCTATAATGTTGCATGGAAGTGGTTAAAGTGATTCTTAAAAATAAACATGTTATACTTAATGCCTCTGTGCAAGTTGGTTTTGCACAGAGCAGCCTGGAGCCTCCTCTTCTTGGGTCCCTTTGCTGTACTTGGCCCCTCCCTCCTATTGAGTGCCCCCACAGTCAGCAGCTTCCAATGGGGGCACTGGAGCAGAGTCACAGTTCCGTGTATCCATTCAGACAAGGAGCCCCGACCCGGCACCGCCCGCCTCCTCTCTCCCGATACCAATATCGGTGCAACCCTAGTTGTGACCATTAGGATACTACTACAAAACACACTCCACTTTCCTCCTCCTAGTAACATGGGGGGTAGGCGTTTTGTAGTCCACAGAGAGAGCAAAGAATTATGCCGATAGGTCTATAAAACTGCAGCAGTAGCAGAGTGCAAAAGTTATCAGCTTTGTATTATGTTGCTTTAATTAAAGCGGGAGTCCGCCGGGATCTAGATCTCTAGATCGTCTCTCGGGTGCTGCCGCTGCCATCTTGGGTATGGGAATCAGGAAGTGGAGCCTTTCGGCTTCATTTCCCGGTTCCCTACTGCGCATGCGCGAGTCGCGCTGCACAATAAGGATGGTCCCCGCTGCCTCTGGGATCTGTGTGTTTCCCAGCAGGCAGCGGGGCACTTGCGGAAAGGGGCGTAATCTACACCCATTTCCGCAGAGAGCTATCCCGGAAGTGGGTGCAGATACCTGTACTGTACAGGTATCTGCACCCCCCTCCCCCCTGAAAGGTGCCAATTGTGGCGCCGGAGGGGGGGGGAGGGTTCCGATGAGCGGAAGGTCCACTTTAGGGTGGACCTCCGCTTTAAGTAATCCTGTGCGTGTCCAAAATGTCGCTCTCCTGTGGGAATACCATTATACTTTACTAAGGAATTGCATTTCTGAAGAGGATGTTGTGTTGGCAACATAGCATTTAATTATATTTACTTCAGACTCAAATATTCTCATGCCAAGGCTATAGATCAAAATGTATGATCTGGATGAAGTCCAAAAACAAAACAAAGTAAAAAGGTCGTATTTATTAAATACATAAACAAAATTGGTTAGGCTTCGGCCTCTCAGACTTCCAGATTATGGATTGTAAAGTTTATGGATGTTTCTGTTGTCAAAATGCATAAACTATAAAACTGCTTACACCTTCTGATCTCATAACACATAGGATGTCATAAGTGGAGTTCTAGTCCACACAAAAAAAAAATAAAAAAAAATCCACAGAGGTCTCATTAACAAACAGATCCGTCAATATCTGTACTTTGTTGAGTAGTCCTTGGGAGACACCACCAGACCTCTACCTTTCCTAGCACCACGATAAACAGTTTCCACAATGTCAATCATTTCCTGCTTGTCTTCCATTGGCCAGTTTATCTTGTTGTTATTACCTGTCCCCAAGTCAATCATGATGTGCTTGTTCCTGTTATAAAGGAAAAATACAATATATGATAACCATGTAAAACTACAGCCAGAATTTACACACTCCGATATCAAATGGCAAGATAAGGGATGCAATCAATTGAAGGCTGCATCTGCACATTTATGTGACTTTGGTACAACGTCCATTGCTTCCATCATAATATGAATACTGAACTGCTATATCTGTCTTCAGCTGTTTAAAGGATTTTTATTTTTTGTTATTAACCACTTGCCTACTGGGCACTTAACCTCTAGAGATCCACGCTATAGCTGAATGACGGCGTCTATCTATTGATGTCGTCCCGTGCACGAGGGGCGCGCGCGGCGCGCTCTGTGATCAGCGAGTCTGTGAGACTCGCCTGATCATAGATCAGAGCAAGGAGTCGATCCCGACCCCTTACCACGTGATCAGCTGTCAGCCAATGACAGCTGATCATGTGATTGCAACAGAGCCGGTAATCAGCTATTTCTCCTCCTCGCGCTGATAGCGCGAGGAGGAAAAAAAAAAAAAAAAAAGCCGATCACCGGCGGCCGTGATCGGGACATCAGTCCCGATCACGGCCAGATCATCAGTGCCCACTTGCCCCCTAAGTAGGGGGAAAAAGTGAAACACATTAGTGCCACCCATTAGTGCCCACAGTGGCCACAATCTGCCGCAAAAACAGTGCTGCACCTCAGTGCCACATATCCGTGCCCATCAGTGTCATCTACCAGTGCCCAGCAGTGCCGCCCATCAGTGCCACCTATCAGTGCCCATCCATGCCACCCATCTTTGCCCATCAGTGCCACCTTATCTGTGCCCATCAGTACCACCTTATCTGTGCCCATCAGTACCACCTTATCAGTGCCCACCAGCCCTGCCTCATCAGCACATTTCAATGAAGGAGAAAAATTACCTGTTTGCAAAAGTTTATAACAAACTATTAAACATGATTTTTATTTTTTTTGCATCTTTTTTTGTTTGTTTAGCAAAAAATAAAACTCCCAGCTGAAATTAAATACCACCAAAAGAAAGCTCTATTTGTGGGGGAAAAATGATAAAAATTTCATTTGGGTACAGTGTTGTATGACCGCGCAATTGTCATTCAAAGTGCATCAGTCCTGAAAGCTGAAAATTGGTCTGGGCAGGAGGGGGGTTTAAGTGCCCAGTAAGCAAGTGGTTAAACACCCCTCCTGCCCAGACCAATTTTCAGCTTTCGGTGCTCTCACACTTTGAATGACAATTACTCAGTCATGCAACACTGTACCCAAATAATTTTTTTGTCCTTTTTTTCCCTCACGAAGAGCTTTCTTTTGGTGGTATTTGATCACCTCTGGGTTTTTTATTTTTTGCGCTATAAATGAAAAAAGACCGAAAATTAAAAAAAAAAAAAAAAAACACATTTTTCTTTGTTTCGGTGATAAAATTATGCAAATTAATAATTTTTCTTCATAAAATTTTGGCCATAATTTATACTGCTACATATCTTTGGTAAAAATAACCCAAATTATTGGATATTATTTGGTCTTTGTGAAAGTTAGAGAGTCCACAAGCTGTGGTGCGAATCAAACAATTGATCACATCTGATGTTCTTGCAACCCGAACAAGTCAGGAAAGTACAAATACCCCCCAAATGACTGTGACTGGGGACACGTGGGCATGTGTGTGTGTGTGTGTGTTTCACTGTGTGTGTACACTCACAATTCACAGACGCTGCAGCACGGAAGCTCTCCCTCCTCACACGCTGTCTCTGTGTGAGGAGGGGAGCCGGCGATGAGAGATGATCTCATATGTTTACATATGAGATCACCTCTCATTGGATAGCCCGTTTGAGTGCTAAATGGCCACTGTGACTAGCCATTTAGCACGACCTGTGATTGGCTGTGTCCGAGAGACACTGCCGACACAGAACTTCCCCGATGCGCACCCGCGGCGGCGCGCATTAGGGAAGTAAACAGGAGGACGTCCAGAGACAGCCTCCCGGCAGTTAGCGTCCGCTCTGTAGCCGTCTTTTGGCTGTAGAGCGGGCGCAAAGTGGTTAAACAAACATGTCATACTTTGAATTTTTGAACGGAGCGGACTGTTGATTTGGGGACTGGTCGGATGCACTGAACCTCCCTGTCCATCCAACCCTGCTGTCCAGTATTATATTGAACATCCTCTAATATCAGCGCCTTAAAAAGCTTCTTACCAGGGCTCGCCATAGGGCTTATGGTTTTGGAGAGGTGCATATACCTTTAGCCACCTACACTTTGTGCACAGTATGAGTCATATATATATATATATATATATATATATATATATATATATATATATATATATATATATATAGACTTATATTTTAAATTTTTGCATTTTTTCTGCATTTTTGATTTTTATTTTCAGCTGTATTTTTCAAATTTATCATATAGATCTTTGGTTTTTTAATCATATATATTTTTTTTCCTTGGAACCGATACCTACCCTTTGTGTCATACTGGGGTGGTACATCATATACCCCCCAAGGGGTTTCTGTGTAGCATTTTCTGTGAATGCATAAAAAAATAAATTTTTTGTAGTTTAGCTCATTTTATATACATACCTTCTGTTATTATATTTTTGTTATTATATATTTTTTATTTTTGCAAAACACATCTCTGTCTGGATACCGATGTGCGAATAAAAGTTTATGGTTTTTTAAAACTACACACCTTTGTTGGAATTACTACACTATGGAACTCTCCCCCCTTTTTTTTCCTTGAGGAAACTCTGAATACCAATATCAACCTCACCTGCTCATCAGGATTCAAGTGGACTACAATCTCTGCAAATAATCTTTCATCAGCGCATCTACGTCAGCAGTGTGATATCTACGGGCCTGACTGCCCTGTGTGGGCTCATAGTTTCGGTGAGTGGGGAGCTAAAGGGGGTGAGCACGAAAGTCACCTGAAAATCTGTTCCTGGGCACCAGTCACTTTTTCACCTATTGAACTCTTTTTGCTGTGAAGAACCTGTGGACTTATTAATTATTAATTTTTACTAGTAATATATATATTTTTCCACTTTTTGGACTGCATTTATAGCTCTTAATAGATTATCTGGGGCAACTTTGAGATTTATATGCATTTTCTTGGGTAATATTTATCACATTGATTTATTTATTTATGGAATATCTCCTATTTTACGGATATATATTCCTGGTAACATCACATATTTATTTGAGGGTATATTACACTGTATGGTCACCGTATTTTTATTTTACTTATTTTTTATTATTTATTCATGCAATTAACTTCACTGTGTTAACTTTTCAACACACCTATTAATTTAGTGGCATATTAATATCCTATTATTTACCACGTATTTATCACTTCTGCACGTTATGCATATGTTTTTTACCATATTACTAATCCCACTGCTCACGTAGTTGTCTAGTTTTGTGTCTACGTAGTCAAGCTTGGTCTAATTTATAGCCATCTTTTGTGGTACTTGATTGGCTGTGTTCAGGAATTGTTGTATATTACTGTTGGCAGTGTGTATTTATTTTCTATATTCTGCATATTAGTAGCAGTTAGCTTTAGGGGGGTTATATATGTACTTCCCTTTCCTTTCTTCTCTTGTGTAACTCATATACACACCCCTTTGGATAGGATCTGATATCTATATGACACCTCTTGTGGTTCTGGGATAGGCTAATGGTGGAGGTGTACCTCTACTTTATGTACACACCCCTTTCGAGCAAATTTACAGTGGCGCCGAACCCCTTCTATAAATAACTTCCTCTAAACATGTCATACTTACCTGCTCTGTGTAGTGGTTTAGCACAGAGCAGCTCTGATCCTCCACTTCTAGGGGCCCCTGCTGGCACTCCTGGCTTCTCCCCCCTTCTGCATGCCCCCATAGCAAGCACTTGCTATGGGGGCATTCATGTGGGCTCAATCCTGAGCTGAGCTCTGTGTGTCCTTTGACACACAGCATGGCTCAGTTCCACCCCATGCTCTCTTCTCACTGGCTATGATTGATAGCAGCACCATTGCTGTCTCTTTGTCTAGCGAGGAAAGAGATAGAGGAGAGAGCCGCTGCTCTTGGGCACAGCGCTGGATCGAGATTGGGCTGAGATAAGAGTTGGGGGAGGGTTGTGGGGGTGAACACAGCAGTTTTTTGTTACTTTAATGCCTTGTTACCTTACTGCAGAGAATGCATTAAAGGTAAAAAAACTTCTACCTTTACAACCACAAATTATTAAGTGGCAAAATCAACTTCTGTATCGGGGTAATTTTAACAACTCCTTAAAGTTGTGATGAACATGCAATGTTATATAGACACTTTCCGATACCAATAAACCTACGCAGGTATCATAATTGCTTTTGCTTATTTTCAGAAATGACCCTTCATATCTTTTACCAAGGTCAAAAAACTCTGTCATATGGCCATGCATTTCTTTTTCCTGTTTTCCTTTTTACTGTGTGCCCACATTACCTAGTCTGTTCAGCCGGAGGCAAGATGCAGACCATGCTTGAGCAAGGAGCACGTTCAAGAGGCAGGCTGTGATTAGGAGGGGGGTGTGTGCCAGAGTTAGGCTGTGACTGGTCAGGGGCTGTGGTGGCTAAACAAACTACCCAATACAGGCATGCTGTGTGTCTGCACAGTCTCCTGCACCTCTGAATGGCCAGTCAATGGATGAAAACTGACCACAGAAGAACAGTCTGTGCTTTGTGTGTTCAATTAAGAACAAGGAAAAAAGGTGACTGGCAGGATCAACCAGGAACTTCAGATTAGAGTACATGGAAGTCTATGCTTTATAAAATACACATACGTAAACACATACATAGAAAAAAAAAAAAAGATAGAAATTCCAGGTAACATACACTTTAAAGACTAGTCATTGCAATTAAACGAATGACCAGCACACTTATTGTTCTAATGTAATTGTCTGAATGTACCCAGCACTTTGACCACACTACCACTGACCACTCCTTGTCCCTGCTATCAATCAGGACCTGGTGGGAAAGACTCCCGATTACGTGATCACTGGGGCAATCAGTCACACTGTTCACATATTTGGGAGTCTAACTATCTCTAGTATTATGAGCCCTTTAAATGGCCAGCTGGAATTGGTCAAGTTAAAGTGGTTTTAAAATTATGAATACATTTTTTTTACGCAGCTTACAGATCTCTACATGTGATAGCTAAATGCGTTCTCTTTATTTGCCTCCCCCACCATTTATTGCACCTGGTAATCTAGCTAGTAACACTTTTCTTAAAGCGGAGTTTCACCCACATTATATAACTTTGTGCCATCCAGTGCATTGTTGCAGGTTAAATACGCATTGGCATTTTTATTTTTTTTGGTCGATTTACCTAGGTTTCAAAAGGGAAATTGCTTCTATTCCTATGTACCCTGCCGAGGTACGTAATTTCAGGCCACCATTGGCTCCTGTGAGATGAGTGTCATCAGTCCCAGGAGTCAATAGGAATCGCCAGCTGGTAGCATCACTATAGCAACCTGAACAATGCAAGCGCCATGCTTAGTGGTTTATGTGCATGTGCGAGATTGGGAGGTGAATGCTGGGTGGCCAGCAGTGCCCTATCCTAGAAGATACTCTGCTTTAAGGGCGCTTTGACACAGAGGCGCCGGTGGTAAAGTACCGCTATTTTTAGCGCCGATTTACCATCGTTCTAGCAGCGATATTCGGCCTAAAGGGTTAAAACCAACCGCAAAGTGCCACTGCAGCGGCGCTTCACCGGCAGTGCTGTCCGATTGATTTCAATGGCCAGGAGCAGCGTATACACCGCTCCTACAGCGCTACCAAGATGCTGCTTGCAGGACTTTTTTTTATCGTCCAGAAAGTGCACCGCTCCAGTGTGAAAGCACTCGAGAGGCTCTTTACAGGCACTATGCAGGCACCATTTTTAGCGCTATAGCGCATGTAAAGCTCCTCAGTGTGAAAGCAGTCTTCGTTGTCTCCACTCCACTGTAGGAGCTGTTCAGACCATGCAAGTAACAATTCAAAATACAGGCAATTATGAAATACCAACCTGAAGAAAAACATGACTGTACATGGATCATACAACTCGTACATCTTGTTGAAGTCAGGTACTTCCGTTATATCCACAAGATAAATCACAGTAAAGTTTTTTACCTGGAGCAAAAAAAAATAATAATAATAATTATATTATATTAATAAATATATATTTTCCAAAAAGAATGTACAAGCAAGTTTAACCTTTCTACATTTGCAAAGTGCCTTTACGAAAACGTATACTTCCTTTTTGATCATCTCAGGCATCCCACTATGACGACTGTAAATTAAACTACAGACATAGGCCCCCCAATCTCACGCATCCAGGACCATTCACAGGTAATCACTTCATGAGCCTTTACATGCTAGTGGCTGTGTATAGCAGTGAGAGCTGTCAACCTCCAATTGTTTTTAAAGAGGTTTCCTGTCTGCAAATGAGCGCAGGGAACCCATACGTTTTTGTTTTTGTTTTTTAGGGGATGGAACTTCACTTAAAAGGAGTGGGGATGATTTTTACTTTTTTGTTTAGTATATCCCAGGGCTCAAAATTTCAAGTCCTGAGCTACTAGCCAGGCCTCAAGGGTTACTGGCTACCAGTTGCCCCACCCAACCCCTACCTTGCCCCGCCCCTAATGACACCCTCATAAATTCTCATGAAATGACACTTAAATATTTTATGCCGAGTTAAGTTATAAAAAAATAAATATCAACAACTTTATCCGTGCCCAACAATGCAGACTGCCCGTGTCCGCCAATGCAGACTGTGCCTGAGAGTGCACCCCGTGTCTCCAATGCAGCTTGTGTCCCCAATCCAGCCTACCTGAGCAGGGGGAAGAGTGGAGAGCCACCGCCCAGATTGTCAGAGTGCCGGGAACATAACAGCTTTCATTTCAATAGCTGTGTGTTCCCCGCCACGTGCCGTCAAATACAGCCCCCCCGCCCCCCCTCATTCAGGGAACTTTGATAGACAGATCACCCATCCCAGGATAGTATTTTTTTGTGCTTGGATGTAACTGTTTTTTTGCAAACAGGTTCCCTTTGAGTTATGCAGGGGTTTAAAAGACCCTGAATGTCTACCCTGTGCTCCACTAATTGTTTTGCAATGCAGATTGCAAAACATTTTGCAATGTTTTGCAATCTGAAAAACATTGCAGAACGGAGGGGGGTCACACAACTGCTCCCATCTAACAGGCAGGAGTATGCCTGTCAGTTTCGCACATAATCCCAGTGGCTGCAGCCACTGGATTGTCTGTAATAACCCCTGCTGTCAAAAGGGTTAAAGTGTTACTAAGCCCGCAATTGTAAAATCAATATGTATGTGCAGTAAAGCATGCTTGTTATACTCACTGTGGAACCTAAGGGGTTAATCTTCAGCATTGTGTAAAAAGGCTGTATGATCCTGTCTTCTCTGATCCTATGTGGCACTTGGCACTGTGCCCTTTCTTTGGTATAGTACATCATTTTTATATACTTCTCTGATCCTCCCCTTCTTCCACAGTCCCTAATCCATCTGCTGATAGAACAGAGGCCTAGGAGGCACTCTGCATATGCTCAGTTTGGCGTGTATTGCTAGAGTTTTTTATTTTCTTGGGAGTGTGCATGTGATCGGCACAGAGCCAAATCAGCAAGTGCCAGACAGAGGGTCAGGGGTCATGCAGCCTCATAGGACAGTCAGGGAAGAACTAACCAGTGCTTGGCCGGATACTGATAGAAGTCACAAGAGAAACATCAGAAAAGGTATATAGCACTTTATATTTACAAAAATAATTGCATTTCCATGTTCTGTGTACTGTGGGAGACCAGATATAGTGAATGCAGGCTCCTGGGTTTAGTAACACTAAGCCCTAAATGCTTACCTTCTCAGCTATGCTATACAAAACTTCATCCATTTTCATACATGTTGGATCCCAGTCATGGCCAAAGCGAATTACTAGCACACGATCTTCCTCAGAAAGGATGGCCTGGTCAACCTGCCAGCCATTATGCAAATGAGGTAGCATGTACGACATTTTGACAGATTATCTTTAGTCCTATAAAGAGAGACATTTGAAATCTTTCAATAAGAGCAGCAAATATGAGATGCATATAGACATTTACACTTTATTTTTCTTTAGTAGGAGTCACGCAGCTGCCACAATTAGAGGTCGACCGATATATCGGCCGATATTTGGCGTTTTTTAATTAATCAGCATCGGCCGATTGTGCTGTTAAAAAAGGCCGATGATATATTCAGCATGACTTGCAAATGACTTCAGTAATAGAAGTCAGTGCAAGTTGCATGGAGACTTGAGTGAAGCAACTTGTCTCCTCTCTGGGCAGTCTGCCAAGAAAAGATCAAAAAGATACAATGTTTACACTTGAATAAATGAATTCATGTCAATGTGTAGAGTTCTCAGTTTAACCATTTAAAGACAATCTTTTTTGACACTTGATGCTTACAAATAAAAATCCTGTATTTTCTGCTAGAAATTCACTTAGAACCCCAAAAACTTATATATATATTTTTAGCAGAGATCCTAGGGAATAAAATAGTGGTTGTTGCAATATTTTATGTCACACGGTATTTGCGCAGTGGTCTTTCAAACTCAATTTTTTTTGGAAAAAATACAGTTTTAAAAAAAAATAGTAAAGTTAGCCCATTTTTTTTCATCCAAAAGTTTTGATTACCTGTTTTTGTGTAATGTATATATCATTCTAAATTATACATACAAGTGAACTGTTTGGATGTTTGTTTTGTTTAATAAATGTAAGAAATTTTCTGTATCACTTAAGGCTGCTTTCACACTGGAGCGAGCAGGCGTTGACGGTAAAACGCTGCCAGTTTTAGCGGCGCACTTATAATCCAGCTAGCGGCCCAGGAAGAGGTTAAATGTGCCCGTGAAGCGCCACTGCCAAATCGCATTGCAGGTGCTTCAGCAGCGGTGCCCATTCCTTTCAATGGGCAGGAGTGGTGGAGGAGCGGTATACACCACTCGTAAGATGCTGCTTGCAGGACTTTTTTTTTTTTTTTTTTTTTAAACGTCCTGCCAGCGCATCTCCTCAGTGTGAAAGCACTCGGGGCTTCCACACAGACTGCAGGGGAGCCGTTTTGCAGGCACTTTACAGGCGCTATTTTAAAGCGCCTGAAAAACGCCCCAGTGGGAAAGGTGTCTAACTGTTAGATTTTATGAGATGAAGGGGAAAAAATATATAATCGGCCTAACATATCGGCCCAAAAAAAAAAAAAATTGGCATCATATATCGGCCATCGGCCGTGGCGATTTCTAAATATCGGTATCGGCCAGAGAAAAACCCATATCGGTCGACCTCTAGCCACAATCTTCTTTCTGGTCTCACCGGGAAGGGCTGTGGGTGGAGACCTACATCAGCACTTCCACTGATGCCCTCCTCCAGAGTGGTAATTGAAACCCCGTGCCTACAGTATAAAATCACGACTGAAGAAATTGTAGGCGGGTGAGGCTAGGCATGACATAGAGTGGGGGTAGGACCAGCCAATACCTTCAGGATAGCAAAGATATAACACTAAAGATAAAAGCTGCATCATCATGCTGCAAACACAGGTCCATAGCCCCATGACGGATCACTCAGCAAAGTGTGACAATGCTTTCTAAAATGTAAGTCTACATACTGTACTGTCACCTTAAAAGAGGGAGTGACTTTTTTGGCAGGATCAATTGATAATTTTGCATTACATATAAGGGAAAAAAAAAAAGGCAATTTAGTTATTATAGCGGTGTTTCAGCTGAAAAAAACTTTTTTTTAAAAAAAGTCAGCAGCTAAAAAAGTAAAAGTAGCTGCTGACTTTTAATAAGGAGACTTACCTTTCCAGGGCGCCTGCGATGTCGACTGCCGAGGCTGACATGCCCCTCGGCTCTCGGGTTCCAGCGCTGCCATCCTCACTAAGGGAAACAGGCAGTGGAGCCTTGCGGCTTCACTGCCCGTTTCCTACTGCGCAAGTCGCGCGGCGCTTTGTGAATGGGACGCGCTGTGTTAGGGAACACACAGTTCCCAGAACACAGCGCGCTCCATTACCCAGAAGACGAAGATCACCGAGGAGCAGGAAAAAGGCAGATTAGGAAGACTGCCTAGCAACAGGGATTTCTGACACGGTAAAAAAAAAAAAAAAAATTATTTTTTTCTTTTTTTTAAGAATATTAATGATTTTTTTTAGGGTGGCCCTCCACTTTAAAGTGTTTTCAAGCTCATTTTTTTTTACATATTCATATTAGCCAGGACCACACACTTTATTTTCTATATGTGTTATGATTCCAGGGAAAATATTACCGACTTTAAATTTGAAGAATGCCTAATGGCTCATGAACATCAGCTGATGACTCAAAGGAAAGTCAAATGCAGTATGCTCAAAGTGCCCAGACTATGGACATTCAACTATACAGTATATGTATGATTAAAAACCACTTCAGATCCGCGCTATTGCCAAATGACGGCATTAGCGCGGACCTACATTTCCAGGACTACGTCTATTGACGTCGTCCTGGTTACGAGCGGCCTGCGCGCCCCCTGAGGGGCGCGCGCGGCGCGCTCTGTGATCGGTGAGTCCGTGAGACTCGCCTGATCACCGATCCGTGTAAGGGGTCGATCCCGACCCCTTATCACGTGATCAGCTGTCAGCCAATGACAGCTGATCATGTGATAGAACGGAGCCGGTAATCGGCTATTATTCCTCCTCGCGCTGACAGCGCGAGGAGAGAAAAAAAAAGCCGATCACCGGCGGCCGTGATCGGGACATCAGTCCCGATCACGCCCATCAATACAAGGGACCACCTGCCACCTGCCTGTGCCCACCTGCCTCCCGCAGTGCCATCCTGAAGTAAAATAAAAGAAAAAGTAAGTGCCCCCCGTCAGTGCCCCCCGTCAGTGCCCATAGTGCCCACAGTGCCACCCACAGTGCCACCCCACAGTGCCACCCAATCTGCCTCAAAGGTGCTGCACCCCAGTGCCGCCCATCAGTGCCCAGCAGTGCCGCCCATCAGTGCCACCTATCAGAGCCACCTATCAGTGCCACCTATCAGTGCCCATCAGTCCCATCTATCTGTGGTACCTATCAGTGCCCATCCGTGCCACCCATCCGTGCCACTTATCCGTGCCACCCATCCGTGCCATCTTATCTGTGCCCATCTTTGCCCATCAGTGCCGCCTTATCTGTGCCCATCGGTGCCGCCTTATCTGTGCCTATTAGTGCCGCCTTAACTATGCCCATCAGTGCCCACCAGTGCAGCCCATCAGTGCCCACCAATGCAGCCCATCAGTGCCCACCAATGCAGCCCATCAGTGCCCACCAATGCAGCCCATCAGTGCCCACCAATGCAGCCTATCAGTGCCGCCTAATCAGCGCACTTCAATGAAGGAGAAAAATGACCCGTTTGCAAAATTTTATAACAAACTATTAAAACATGATTTTTTTTTTTTTTTTTTTTGCATCTTTTTTTGTTTGTTTAGCAAAAAATAAAACTCCGAGCTGTAACTAAATACCACCAAAAGAAAGCTCTATTTGTGGGAAAAAAATGATAAAAATTTCATTTGGGTACAGTGTTGTATGCCCGCGCAATTGTCACTCAAAGTGCATCAGCGCTGAAAGCTGAAAATTGGTCTGGGACTGAGGGGGGTTTAAGTGCCCAGTAAGCAAGTGGTTAAGAAGTTGAAATTGAAGCGTAACAGCTTAGGGCTGGTTCACATCAGCAGCAGCGGCATTAAAAAGCGATCATTGCTGTGCACTGTTGGCAGCAATGCTGATGCTCTGAACAGAGTGCATCACAATGTAACCTGTTTTTTTTTTTTTTAACTTTATTAAAATGTCACAAAATGGCATTTCATTTCTATTTGCAGCAGCTGCACTATGTTGGTGTTCCGCATCGCAACAAGCTATGATGAAAAAACGCATGCTGCACTTTTTTTCTCAGCACACATCGTATCGCAGTGGTTTAACCGTAAACAAGGCACATCGCCTTGTTTTTGCATTGGGACAGTGCAGCCCAATGCACCTGGTGTGAATGAGCCCTTGAAACCTGCTGGTTGTTTAGATTAGAAGGGTGGCAGCCTGCCAGTATTTGCGGTCATAAAATAAAAGATAGGTATTGAAATCCTGTATTGTGAACTTTAAAAAAAATTCTCCACAATGCTTATAGATACAGGGGTGACTGAAGACTTTAAGGCTGGGTTCACCTTCACACTGATGCGGGTTTCTCCACATCCAATTTGCATCACAGGAGATTGTGACTGGCTCTCAATAGAGCCACTTCACATATCCCCAGGGCGGCCACAAATCGCACTGCACAGGGGACCTGCGTGTCTTTGGCTCTGTTTCAGGTCCAAATTCAGGCCTGATACGTCCCTTAAAAATGGAGAACAGGGACACACCGGACCCCTGCTGTGAGCCAAGTCCGCACACAGAGTGAACCCAGCCTTAAAGTGCTTTTACTGTTCAGATTATGTAAATACATAATAAAACCTTAAATCCCCCCCCCCCCCCAAATCTCATAATTGTCCCTGTATGGTAAAACAAAAACAAAAAATAAATAAAAACACTGAGAACAGAGTTGTCTTCCTTGCAGATGAAATTCTCCATTGGCTGCGAGTGCTGATCAGATGCTGGTTTCCCCGCATGTCCCTTCAACAAACGCTGGTTGTTAGACTGACAGACTTATGTACACACTGACTGGAAATTACCTGGTAAACCATGGGGTAGGGGTGCATTGCCTTATTTTGCCTAATTTGGGTGTTTGAGCGCACAGGAAAAAGTTTTGCCATGACAGACCATTTCACCGGCTACACCTAGGCTTTTCTCACACAAAAACAAAAAAAAAAAAACGAGCATCCACACTCACAGTGGCCAAGGTCTTGGTGGGGAAATTCTTTGTCCACTATGGGCTGCCCCAGCAAAACCACTTTGATCAGCGCAGGGACTTTGAGAACCATCTGTCAGGTTATTGCCTGATCTGGAGGGCCTTCAAAAGTTTGGAATGACCCCCTATTGCCCACAAAAGGATACACAGCCTGAGAGGTTCAACTGCCCCCTTCTGCAATCCGCTTGGGACAGCAGAAAAGAAGAAACACCGGAGCGGGCACATCTCATCAGTTGTGCATGTGTATAAAAGCACAGGAAATGACGCCACTGGTTATTCCTCATACCTGCTCATGTTTGGGAGAGAGGCCCGACTGCCTGTGGACTTCGCTTTCAGCATCTTGAAATATCTGTTGCATCCCACAGAAGTTATGTGAATTATCTTAACCACTTACCTACTTTTACCCTCTTCCTGCCCAGGCCAAATTTTCAGCTTTCAGTGCTGTATCACTTTGACAATTGTGGTCATGCAACACTGTACCCGAATGAAAGTTTTAGAATTTTTTAATACACAGAGATTTCTTTTGATGGTATTTAATCACTACTGGGATTTGTATTTTATACTAAATAAACAAAAAAAAAGAATAAAAAGGAAAAAAACTGTTTTTCATAGTTTGATGTAAAATTTTGCAAGCCGATAATTTTTCTTATTCACTGATGAGGCTGCACTGGTGAGCACTGTTGGGACTGCATTGATAATCAGTGCCCCGATTATTAGTGTAGATGTTCCTTTCACAGGAGCCAGTTATCGACTCTCCTCTTCTCACGCTGTCAGAGTGAGGAAAGGGATGCAGATAACTGGCTTGTGTTTACATTGTGATGAACTGATTGGACACAGCTTGATTGATAAATGAGATACAAGAATAAGCTGCCAATCACATCTCTGTATCCACCACGTCATTTTTACAATCTGATCAACCAAAATACGATCATATTCATGAACAAAGTATCTAAGTGCTGCCGATTGATATAAAATAGTGAATAACGTACTGCCCTGGCCGATCAATTCTGATCTAAACCAATAGGAAGGAAGTTATGGTTATTCAATTGTTTGCCAAAACAGTTAGCTTGCATCACATATTCCCCGATAATAACTGAAGTATACATGGCCAACAACATCAGCTTATCACAGGAACAACAACATTAGGTCTATAAGAAGGTCCATTGGAATGGACAAAGAAGAGTATACAGTCAGTGATTAGAAGTCTAGGTATGATGTGATCTGCCATAGGCTCATCACTGATCTGTGTACTAAAACACCTCACATGTAAACATGCACTGCTAGTGGGCAAGACGAGAACCCGGATCCCCCTTCTATGGTGTGGGGCACACAGGGTCTACATGGTGTAGATGTGTACAAGCTCATAAGGGAAGGAATATCGAGCACTCTGAGGAACTTTCACCTTGATATCTCCCACATAGTACAACTCCATATTAATCCCATCACACACAGCCCCACAGCATAACCTACCTTCACACCACTTAAAACGACTGCAATACACTGAACTCAGGACGACGCACAACGTCGCAAAATAATTCTCTGGAAAGTTCCAATTCGGAATCCTCCGTCGCCATCTTGTAAAAGGGCAAATACCCCAACTTAATTTTAACTTAAAATAATAGCTTTCAAATTTCTCGGCACTAGAATCATACATGCATAACGATCGTTGCCAACGTGTAATTGAATAAACATTTGAGAGAGCAACAAATATTCTTTTTCCGAAATTGCCCAATTTAAAGATGGTGTATGCTAAGAGGAGTGCGGTAGCCTATGGGGTGACAATATCCTGTACAACCAATAGTAGAGCGCCAATGTATTCTAAGAGGAGTACGGTAGCCTATGGGGTGACAGTGTCCTGTACAACCAATAGTAGAGCACCAATGTATTCTAAGAGTAGTACGGTAGCCTATGGGATGACAGTATCCTGTACAACCAATAGTAGAGCGCCAATGTATTCTAAGAGTAGTACGGTAGCCTATGGGGTGACAGTATCCTGTACAACCAATAGTAGAGCGCCAATGTATTCTAAGAGTAGTACGGTAGCCTATGGGGTGACGGTATCCTGTACAACCAATAGCGGGGCGCTAAGGTATTCTGGGATGAATACGGAAGCATATATGGGGTGATGGTATCCTGTACAAGCAATAGTAGGGCGCTAATGTATTCTGAAGAGTGACGTTATCCTGAACAACAAATAGCAGAGCGCTAAAGTATTCTGAGAGGAGTACGGTGTAGCGGAAAGATCGGTATCTCATGAAATGGGGTATGCTCTGCTACTACTGCGCATGTGCCGATTTCAGACAAGAGAAACCGAGCGCAGTAGCAGAGGATACCACATTTCATGGGATACCGATCTTACTGCTACACCGGCTGGAGACCTTCTCCATCAACACATTGTACAGCAAAGTCGGGTATAATAACACTACTGATCGCTACCGATTCCAGGGCATGATTCTTTTATCATGCAGGCGGTCTGTGAAAATAGCACCGCCATATTGGAAACTGAAGCTTCCGCCCTCGTAGCTGAAAGGGCGGAAGTAGAAGGGCGCCATGTTTGATGAGGGAATGGCTTTCCTGGTCTTGCCTGTCACTGTAGACCGGTGTTGTAAAAATTCCTGCGACCTGTGAAAAAAACAAATCCCGTCATCCCATCGGTTTCTCTTGTCTGAAATCGGCACATGCGCAGTAGTAGCAGAGGATTCCACATTTCATGGTATCTTACTGCTACACCGTTATGTGCACAGCTCTATCACTGTACAGGCGAGGCTGGTTATGCGCATGCTCAGTGCCGTCAGGCATAGAAATTGCCCAGCTGCATAAACCATCCTACTGACAACAGAATCCATTCATCTACACCGCTGGTAACAGACCTGCGTTCCCTTCTAGAGCTATTCACAGATATTACAGTGAAATTGGGCAGATGAGGGGGGCAAGCTATATCTCATATATATATATATATATATATATATATATATATATATATATATATATATATATATATATATATATATATATACACACACACACATATATATATACATACACATACACCCCCCTGGGTGGTGGTGCCCCCTTGTGCCAGGTTGTGGGAATGTACTGTGTTGTATAAGTAGAGTAGGACAAGATGAAGGCGGGCACAGAGCTCTGTGTACAGTGTAGATGTGTGTTTGGCAGCAGCCCAGCGTTGTGTCATACCAGGGATCGATGGAATGCGCTGACCTGGTACAATCACAGGCAGTGACAGCTCATTCGTCCTCTGCTCCCAGACAGGCAGGTACAGTATTTTTTCACAAACACTTTGGGGGGGATTTTATGTTTGTAAATCAAAAAAGTTCCAGGCAGCAGATATACCCGCCTTGGCAAATGTCAGCTGTATTTCTCTGCTGGGTCCTAGCTGCTTCATAATAGATTTTCTGAGATACTTTACAATTAAGGATGAGCTCAGGCGTGTTCGCAAACCGCACGTGCAGAGCCTGCCAGGAAGTCGGCACTGCACAGCGCTAATCACAAGCAGTGAGACATTTTTACGATGCGCGGCTGCAGAGATCGGGAAATGTTTCACTGCCTGTAATTAGCGCTGTGCAGTGCCGACTTCCTGGCAGGCTCTGCACGTGCTGTTTGCAAACACACCGGAGCTCATCCTTATTCAAAATATACAGTGCCTTGCAAAAGTATTCACCCCTTTGGCATTTTTTGTGTTTTGTTGCCTCACAACCTGAAATTAATATGGATTGTTTGAGGATTTGCATCATTTAATTTACTGAACATGCCCACAACTTTGAAGATCTTGTTTTTTTTTTATTGTGAAGCAAACAACAATTAGGACGAAATTACAGAAAAAGTCAATGTGCATAACTATTCACCCCCTTAAAGTCAATACGTTTTAGAGCCACCTTTTGCGGCTATCAAAGCTCCAAGTCATTTTGGATAAGTCTCTATGAGCTTGCCACATCTTACCACTGGGATTCATGCCCATTCCTCCTTGCAAAACTGCTCCAGCTCCTTCAACTTGGATGGTTTGCACTTGTGAACAGCAATCTTTAAGTCTGACCAAAGATTTTCTATTGGATTGAGGTCTGGGCTTTGACTAGGCCATTCCAACACATTTACATGTTTTCTTTTAACCACTTGCTTACTGGGCACCCAAACCCACCTCCTGCCCAGACCAATTTTCAGCTTTTAGCACTGTCACTCTTTGAATGACAATTGCGCGGTCATACAATACTGTACTACATTTTTATCATTTTTTTTTTCTTCAAAAATAGAGCTTTCCTTTGGTGGTATTTGATCACCTCTGGGTTTTTTATTTTTTGTTAAAAAAGTTAAAAAAGACCAATTTAAAAAAAAAATACAAAACCGTTATATATTTTGTTAATACATTTTGCAAACAGGTCATTTTTCTCCTTCATTGATGTACGCTGATGAGGCTGCACTGATGGACACTAATAGGCGGCACTGAAGGGCATTGATAGGTGGCAGTGTTCGGCACTGGTAGGCGACACTGATAGGCAGCACTGCTAGGTGGCACTGATGAGGCACTGATTGGCACCACTGGTGGACATTGATAGGTGGCACTTATGGGCATTGATAGGTGGCACTGATGTCCCTTCAACAGAAGCCAGTGCTCGGCTTTTTTTTCTCCTCACGCTGTTAACGTGAGAAGAAAAAAAACCCGATTACCGATTCTCTGTTTACATCACGTGCTCAGCTGTCATTGGCTGACAGCTGATCACGTGGTAAGGGTTCGGGATCGACCCCTTACTCTGATTTGTGATCACCCAAGTCTCATTGACTCGGGTAATCACAGTGCGCGTGGCCCGCACAGGGACATGGCCAGCTTTGAAAGGGGAGGACGTCAATAGACGTATTCCCGGCAAAGCATATTCTCTCTGTAGCCGTCATTCGGCTATAGTGGGGATCTGAAGTAGTTAAACCCCTCAAGTGTTGCTTTAGCAGTGTGCTTGGGGGTCATTGTCCTGCTGGAAAGTGAACCTCCATCCTAGCCTCAAATCACATAGAGTGGTAGAGCTGCACAATTCTGGCTAAAATGAGAATCACAATTTTTTTTGCTTACAAGATAGATCACGATTCACATTATCTTTCATGTTAAAACAAAAATAATTGGGCTAACTTTACTGCTTCTTTTTTTTTTTTTTTTTTTTTTCATTCATTGAAGTGAATTTTTTCCCAAAAAATTGCATTTGAAAGACCGCTGGGCAAATACAGTGTGACATAAAATATTGCGGCAATTGCCATTTTATTCCTTATAGGGTCTCTGCTAAAATATATCTAATGTTTGGGGGTTCCAAGTAATTTTCTAGTAGAAAATATTGATTTTAACTTAAGAAAGAAGTGTCAGAAAAAGATTGACTTTAAGTGGTTAAACTTCCTGCATTTGGTGAAAAGTTGGCAGTCTGCCCAGATTATTTATTTACACAGATGTTCTATTCCTTTGATCTAAGGAAGCTTAGTTACAATGTTGCAAGTTAAAAAAAACTTGGCAGACTGGATGTTTTCTTTTGACAGCTGAGTGAGCAGATGTTTTCTCCACTTGTTTATATGAAAGAATCAGCAACCTCTGCAGGAGAGGGGGTGAATCGAGATCAGAGGGGGTGAATCGAGATCAACTATTCATTTTTAATGATTAATTGTGTAGCTATACAGAGTGGTACAGGTTTTTCTCAAGAATATCCCTGTATTTAGCACCATCCATCTTTCCCTCAACTCTGACCAGTTTTCTAGTCCCGACTGCTGAAAAACATCCCCTCAGCATGTTTCACTGTTGGGATGGTGTTCTTTGGATGATGTGATGTGTTGGGTTTGCACCAGACATAGCATTTTCTTTGATGGCTAGGCTTAAGCCTTTGATGGCCAAAAAGTTAAATTTTAGTCACATCAGACCAGAGCACCTTCCTCCATACATTTTGGGAGTCTCCCACATGCCTTTTCGCAAACTCAAAACGTGCCATTTTGTTTTTTTGCTGAAAGTAATGCCATGAAACCCAACTCTATGGATCGTAAGGCTTATTGTCGTCCTATGTACAGATACTCCAGTCTCTGCTATGGAACTCTGCAGCTCCTCCAGGGTTACCTTAGGCCGCGTACACACGCGGGGACTGTTCGCCCAACTTTGTCCGTCAAACAGTTTCGGCAAACAGTCCGCTCAAAATTAGCATGGACGGACATGGCCACACACGACGAACGAACAGTTTGCTGAAACCGTGCGCGATGACGTGAACGGCACGTACGACGGGACGAAAAATACGACGTCCTATACACTGCATTATAACTTTCGGCGTGTAAATCCTTTCTGAGCATGCGCGGAACTTAGTTTGACGAACAAGCCTACACACGGGCGGACTGTTCGCTCAAACAAGGTTTCAGCGGACAGTTTTACGGAATTTCCGAAAAACCTTGTTCGTCAAACTGTCCGCTGAAACTGTCCGCTGAAAGCCCACACACGAGCGGACTGTCCGCCCAAACACTGTTCAGCGGACAAAGTTGGGCGAACAGTCCGCGCGTGTGTACGCTGCCTTAGGTCTCTGTGCTGCCTCTCTGGTTAATGCCCTCCTTGCCTGGTCCGTGAGTTTTGGTGTGCGGCCGTCTCTTGGCAGGTTTGCTGTTGAGCCGTGTTCTTTCCATTTGGTTATGATAGACTTGATGGTGCTCCTAGGGATCATCAAAGATTTGGATATGTTTTTATAACCTAACCCTGACTTGTACTTCTCAACAACATTGTCCCTTACTTGTTTGTAGAGTTTCTTGGTCTTCATGGCATTGTATGGTTAGTTGTCCCTCTTGCTTAGGTGTTGCAGCCTCTGGGCCCTTTCAAAAAGGTGTGTGTATATGTAATGACAGATCATGTGACACATAGATTGCACACAGGTGGACATAATTTCACTATGTGTCTTCTAAAGGTAATTGGTTGCACCAGAGATTTTTATGGGCTTCATAACAAAGGGGGTGAATACATAAGCACATGACAATTTATCAATGTTTTATTTCTGAAAAATAGTTTATATATATATATATATATATATAATTTTTTTTTTTTCTAATTTGACTTCACCAACTTAGACTATTGTCTTCTGATCCATCACATATAGCTCAGGTTAAAAAAAAAACCCATTGAACTAAAGGCTGTAATGCAAGAAAATAGGTAAAAAGCCAAGGGGGTGAATACATTTGCAAGGCACTGACTGTATGTATAGAATTTATATGTAAAATGTGCTTTAAGAATTCTATAGAAGGATAATAAATCAAACGTACTACTCTATCTACACGTCTCATCGTCTGATAAGAAACTCTGTTGCTGGTTATTAAACCCTTGCTGTGACATGGGATCTATATATAAAATGCTATATATACTACAGGACTTCCTATGGAGCACGAGGTGACGTCACCTCGTGCTCCATTCGCTTACCCAAAAGGACGGCTTGTCTGTCTGTGTACCGATCGGCACATCAGACTTCAGGCTCTGTTTAAACTGCAACATTGTAAGTGTGTTACTTTCTTTTAAACAATAAATACAGTATTTGTAAGGTTTTACACCAAATGGAGCACTTCTATTTTATATGTACCACATATATCCGTATGATGGTCTGATTGGCCATGAGGTGGTTGCCAAGAATCTGTGATTGTGCCTGCTGTCTTTTGGAGCCAAGCTGTGATTCACTTTTTGCATTCCTTGATCCTCTGTCATGGGGGATCACGGTGATTCGGTAAGAGTTTATTCCCGCTGTTTTTTTCCACGCGCTGTTGTTTTTTGTGGGTAAAGTTTCACTAGTTCCCATTTGCCATTGTGGATGAAGTTGCTATGCTGTTTTTCCCACCCTTCGTTTGGCACTGCTTGGGGACGTCCCAATGGCTAAGAGAGAAGCTGTGTCGGTCGGTGAATATAAGAGAAAATAGGATTTTTTGTACTCACCGTAAAATCCTTTTCTCTGTAATTCACCGACCGACACAGCACCCGCCCCTCCTTTTTTCTCTTTACACTATACTGCTTGTTGACGTACTGAGGTCTGTTTGGCAGACTGGAGGGTTGTTGCCCAAGGGACCGCCTCCTGGGCGGAACTAAGAGTTCTGAGTGTTGTGTTACAACTAATGCCTAGTATCTCCTAGTAATAGGGCAAACAACCCAATGGCTAATAGAGGCGCTGTTTCGGTCAGTGAATTATAGAGAAAAGGCTTTTACGGTGAGTACAAAAAATCCTATTTTTTTTTTTTTCCAAATGTTTTATTTTTTTAGGAATTATAAGCATTTTTTTTGTGTGGAACACCACTTTAACATTAACCAACAACAACACACAATGTCATCATGGAGTCCAGTGGCAACCTGTGAAGCTCTGGTGAACTCCATGCCCAAGAGGGTTAAGGCAGAGCTGGAAAAATAATGGTGGCCACACAAAATATTGACACTTTGGGCCCAATTTGGCCTTTTTCACTTAGTACTCACTTTTGTTGCCAGCGGTTTAGACATTAATGGCTATGTGAGTTATTTTAAGGGGACAGCAAATTACACTGTTACACAAGCTGTACACTCACTACCTTACATTGTAGCAAAGTGTAATTTCTTCTGTGTTGTCACATGAAAAGTTATTATATAAATATTTACAAAAACGCGAGGGGTGTACTCACTTTTGTGAGATACTGTGTGTATATGTGTGTATATATATATATATATATATATATATATATATATATATATATATACTGTATATAGTAGTAATGATCCGCCCCGTGATGATCCGTTTGCTCAGCGGGGATCGCTCCGTTGTCCCTGCTGAGTCAGCGGCAGACAGGGTGGTCTCTGCACACTGTGCAGGGACCGCCCTGTCGGCTCTCCGCTCTCCTCTATGGGGGATCGGATGAGCAGGGATCGTTTGTCCGTGTTCATCCGATCCGCTCTGCAGACGGAAAGAAAAATAGGATTTTCCTCCGTCTGCAGAACCGGACAATAGCGGAGGCGGACGATAGCGGGTGTCTGCGGATCTTTATCCGCAGACACCCGCTATTCCCATGTATGTCCGTATTTCATCCGCAAACGGATGGATGAAATACGGACATAATGTCCGCATGTGTGAAAGGGGCCTAAAAGTTATAATAAAATATTTACAAAAATGTTAGGGATGGACTCATTTTTGTGAGATACTGTATATATAATTGGTCAAACAGTTTAAAAACGCACCCATTTTCCAGGATCTATTGAAATTTAACCTGTTCAAGATTAGTGAATAACCTGAAATGGTACAAAGGTAAGCAGTAAACTGCCAGAGGTGGAAAAAAAAAGCGTAGGTCAGCAAAAACTGAAGAATAATGTAATTTGAGGCTAGATACACACTGATGTGGTGCGAGTTGAATCAGTTTTGCAATGCTTTTTGAATGGGGCAACTACTGTGCGAGTTGATGCGGTTCAGATGCAAGTCTAATCAGTTTTTGATGTGATTTGGATGCATGTCTGATTTCTGTCCATGTCTCTCTCTCAAAGGCAGGTCAGGAACACAGTAAAGGCTTCCAGAAAACATACTGTAATCATGTTATCTTAGGACAGAAAAGCCGTTACTATTCAAGGCTATGGAGTTAAAAATCACACCGCTCCAAACTCGCAGAGAACCTTTTTTTTCAATATCATCAAAATCG
The DNA here is from genome assembly GCF_037356315.1 of Lithobates pipiens. Classification (NCBI taxonomy): domain Eukaryota; kingdom Metazoa; phylum Chordata; class Amphibia; order Anura; family Ranidae; genus Lithobates; species Lithobates pipiens. The sequence goes on along the minus strand of NW_027507764.1, from coordinate 374,242,981 downwards.
CACTGCATATATGTGAATCACCTCTATAGCGAATCATGTAATTTCACTTGTCATGCGATTCAATGTGTTCTGGAATGCATCAGAAATCACATCAGTGTGAACTAGGGCTCAGCGTTATAAAAAAAAAAGGCATTTTTCAAGAAAGAAGTAATTGCTGCAGAACAATTGTGAGTTGTTAACCAATGTATGGCCTGGTTCACACCTATGCAAACCTATGTGCATTATGCGGTTTATTGACACGCATTTTGGAGCATTTTTTATTGCATTTCCTTTGAAGTCTATGGAACCAAAAACACAAACTGCTGCAGGAAAAAAGTCCCTAACACTTTCCAGAAAATAGAGGTGGAAAATGCACAGATGTGAACGTGACACTTAGGAAACCATGTCAAATGGACTGTAGTGAGTTTTTGCAAAACATACTGAAAAACGCATAGGTGTGAACCAGGCCTAAGTAAATCCAGCCTTGAAAGTTTATGCCAACAATTCCTAATGGTGTCCCAACTTTTGTGACTTACTTGGGTAGATCATATATGATTTTGATTTTCTTTCCTTCCAATATGGGAGGAAGGAAAGAAAAATTGCTCGATTGCCCCATCAACAAAATCCCTCCCGCAGGGCTATTCTGTTCTGCCAGATAACAAGCTCTCTATATAAAAGCAGTGTTGAAACCGACTGTGCTACTACACCCTCTTAAGCAATATTTGAACAGTATTGTACTGCAGGAAGTAGTATATTACTCATGGCACGAAGAAAGGTAATTAAGAAAAGAAGAAAGACTATTATACAGTGCCTTGCGAAAGTATTCGGCCCCCTTGAACTTTTCAACCTTTTGCCACATTTCAGGCTTCAAACATAAAGATATAACATTTTTTTTTTTTGTGAAGAATCACCAACAAGTGGGACACAATTGTGAAGTGGAACGAAATCTATTGGATTTTTGAAACTTTTTTAACTAATAAAAAAATGAAAAGTGGGGCGTGCAAAATTATTCGGCCCCCTTGCGTTAATACTTTGTAGAGCCACCTTTTGCTGCGATTACAGCTGCAAGTCGCTTGGGGTATGTCTCTATCAGTTTTGCACATCGAGAGATTGAAATTCTTGCCCATTCTTCCTTGCAAAACAGCTCGAGCTCAGTGAGGTTGGATGGAGAGCATTTGTGAACAGCAGTTTTCAGCTCTTTCCACAGATTCTCGATTGGATTCGGGTCTGGACTTTGACTGGGCCATTCTAACACCTGGATACGTTTATTTGTGAACCATTCCTTTGTAGATTTTGCTGTATGTTTGGGATCATTGTCTTGTTGGAAGATAAATCTCCGTCCCAGTTTCAGGTCTTTTGCAGACTCCAACAGGTTTTCATCCAGAATGGTCCTGTATTTGACTGCATCCATCTTCCCCTCAATTTTAACCATCTTCCCTGTCCCTGCTGAAGAAAAGCAGGCCCAAACCATGATGCTGCCACCACCATGTTTGACAGTGGGGATGGTGTGTTGAGGGTGATGAGCTGTGTTGCTTTTACGCCAAACATATCGTTTTGCATTGTGGGCAAAAAGTTCGATTTTGGTTTCATCTGACCAGAGCACCTTCTTCCACATGTTCCACATGTTTGGTATGTCTCCCAGGTGGCTTGTGGCAAACTTTAGACAAGACTATTTATGGATATCTTTGAGAAATGGCTTTCTTCTTGCCACTCTTCCATAAAGGCCAGATTTGTGCAGTGTACGACTGATTGTTGTCCTATGGACAGACTCTCCCACCTCAGCTGTAGTTCTCTGCAGTTCATCCAGAGTGATCATGGGCCTCTTGGCTGCATCTCTGATCAGTCTTCTCCTTGTCTGAGCTGAAAGTTTAGAGGGACGGCCAGGTCTTGGTAGATTTGCAGTGGTCTGATACTCCTTCCATTTCAAAATGATCTCTTGCACAGTGCTCCTTGGGATGTTTAAAGCTTGGGAAATCTTTTTGTATCCAAATCCGGCTTTAAACTTCTCCACAACAGTATTACAGACCTGCCTGGTGTGTTCCTTGGTCTTCATGATGCTCTCTGCGCTTTCAACAGAACCCTGAGGCCGTGTACACACGGGCGGACTGTTCGCTCAACTTTGTCCGCTGAACAGTGTTTCAGCGGACAGTCCGCTCGTGTGTGGGGCTTCAGCGGACAGTTTCAGCGGACAGTTTGACGAACAAAGTTTTTCGGAAATTCCGAAAAACTGTCCGCTGAAACTTGGTTTGAGCGGACAGTCCGCCCGTGTGTAGGCCACTTTCGAAATGAGCAAACTGTTCCCGCTCGGAGGAAAGTCTGCTCATTTCGAGCGTGTCTCCAGGTAGGCGGGGCCCGCGAAGGAGACGTCGCGGGCCCCGCCGCCTGGTATGGACTTAAAGGGGAACCCCAACGCCGAAAAAAATCGGCGTGGGGGTCCCCCCAAAGTCCACAACAGACCCTTGTCCAAGCACGCTACCCGGCCGGCCAGGAAAGGGGGGCGAGCGAGCGCGCCCCCCCTCCCGAGCCGTACCAGGCCGCGTGCCCTCAACATGGGGGGTGCCTTGGGGAAGGGGGGGCCGCGCGGCCCCCCCACCCCAAAGCACCTTGTCCCCATGTTGATGAGGACAAGGGCCTTTTCCCGACAACCCTGGCCGTTGGTTGTCGGGGTCTGCGGGCGGGGGGCTTATCGGAATCCGGGAGCCCCCTTTAATAAGGGGGCCCCCGGATACCGGCCCCCCACCCTATGTGAATGAGTATGGGGTACAATGTACCCCTACCCATTCACCTGTAAAATAAAAGTACCCAAAAAAAACCACAACACACGAGATAAAATATTTTATTGCACAGCTCCGGGGGTCTTCCGTCTTCGGGGGTCTTCTCGCCGGACTCCTCCGCTATCTTCTTGTAGCTCTTTTGCTAGCGGAGGAGTCCGGCTTTCTTCCTCCCCGCCGCCGGCCTCTTCTCCCGACTTCGGGGGTCTTGTCCCCCTCTTTGGTTCTTCTGCCGGGCCACCGCGCCTTCTTATAGCTCTTTTAGAGGCGGTGGCCCGGTCTTCTGTCGCCGCTGTCGCCTTCCGGTCGCCTTCCGTTCTTCTTCTTCTTCTTGTTCTTGTTCTTCTTCTCCAGGAGATGTTGACACGTCGCTCTCTCCGGCCGGAATGCCAGAGCCGCGCTGTGCGGCCACTTATATAGTGACAATGGGGCGGTGTCACATGGTATATGTCACATGGGTTGGTCACATGGTGACCCCCCCCCTTACGATGTCATAGTCCCCATGTGACATCAACCCATGTGACCAACCCATGTGACATATACCATGTGACACCGCCCCATTGTCACTATATAAGTGGCCGCGCAGCGCGGCTCTGGCATTCCGGCCGGAGAGAGCGACGTGTCAACATCTCCTGGAGAAGAAGAAGAAGAACAAGAAGAAGAACGGAAGGCGACCGGAAGGCGACAGCGGCGACAGAAGACCGGGCCACCGCCTCTAAAAGAGCTATAAGAAGGCGCGGTGGCCCGGCAGAAGAACCGAAGAGGGGGACAAGACCCCCGAAGTCGGGAGAAGAGGCCGGCGGCGGGGAGGAAGAAAGCCGGACTCCTCCGCTAGCAAAAGAGCTACAAGAAGATAGCGGAGGAGTCCGGCGAGAAGACCCCCGAAGACGGAAGACCCCCGGAGCTGTGCAATAAAATATTTTATCTCGTGTGTTGTGTTTTTTTTTTGGGTACTTTTATTTTACAGGTGAATGGGTAGGGGTACATTGTACCCCATACTCATTCACATAGGGTGGGGGGCCGGTATCCGGGGGCCCCCTTATTAAAGAGGGCTCCCGGATTCCGATAAGCCCCCCGCCCGCAGACCCCGACAACCAACGGCCAGGGTTGTCGGGAAGAGGCCCTTGTCCTCATCAACATGGGGACAAGGTGCTTTGGGGTGGGGGGGCCGCGCGGCCCCCCCTTCCCCAAGGCACCCCCCATGTTGAGGGCACGCGGCCTGGTACGGCTCGGGAGGGGGGGCGCGCTTGCTCGCCCCCCTTTCCTGGCCGGCCGGGTAGCGTGCTCGGACAAGGGTCTGTTGTGGACTTTGGGGGGACCCCCACGCCGATTTTTTTCGGCGTTGGGGTTCCCCTTTAAGTACATTCCAGGCGGCGGAGCCCGCGACGTCGCGGGCCCCGCCTACCTGCACACGCGCTCGAAATGAGCGGACTGTTGCCTCGTGTGTGGGCGAGTCCGTTCATTTCAAAAGTTGCGCGGACTTAGTACGACGAACAAAGTTTGCCGTATTTGTCCGCTCAAAAAGTGCCGTGTGTGGGCGTGTTCGTTCATTCAAAAGTTTGAGTGGACTGTTTGACGAACTTAGTTTCGGCAGACAGTCCCCGCGTGTGTACGCGGCCTGAGACTATCACAGAGCAGGTGCATTTATACAGAGACTTGATTACACACAGGTGGATTCAAATATCCAATAGATTTCGTTCCACTTCACAATTGTGTCCCACTTGTTGGTGATTCTTCACAAAAAATTAAAATTTTATATCTTTATGTTTGAAGTCTGAAATGTGGCAAAAGGTTGAAAAGTCGAATACTTTCGCAAGGCACTGTAACCCTTAAAAGTATAGGTCTTTCCTTTTAGAAAAATTGCAAAGAAAGCCAAGGTGTCAGTGAGTACAGTTTCCTACACCATCAAAAGGCACTTGGAAATTGACAGCAGGAGGTCTAGCAGACCCAAAGCCACAACAGAATCAGACAAGTTTCTAATTCTGCGTACACACGATCGGACATTCCGACAACAAAATCCATGGGATTTTTTCCGACGGATGTTGGCTCAAACCTGTCTTGCATACACACGGTCACACAATGTTGTAGGAAATTCCAAACGTCAAGAACGCGGTGACGTACGACGAACCAAGAAAATTGAGGTTCAATAGCAGTGCGGCTCTTCCGCTTGATTTGGAGCATGTGTAGAACTTTGTTGAATGAATGAATGAATGAATGAATGAAATACTTATATAGCGCACAATGCGAACTGAATCGCCTCTAGGCGTTGTTCATCGGAATTGTGTACACACGATCGGAATTTCCGACAACGGATTTTGTTGTCGGAAAATTTGAGATCCAGATCCAGATGGGTTTGCTCAGCTGGGGAGACATCCGAGCCAGCTGGTACGCCTCCCGAGCCGAGCTGAGCCGACCAGGCTGCCCCCCACCTGAGCCGAGCCGGAACACTCACCCTCAGATTATTTCCACTCTGCAAATGCGTTCAGGCAAGTGAAAATTTTGAGGGCTGCCCTAGTTGGTAAGGGTTTCATCCTACAGCAAGTTAATGACCCAAAATATATATTTTGATTATTTTTTGTTAATTTGTGAATTTGACTGACAGCAGCAGGAGCCAAGAGGGAGAGGTGAAAGAACATTGCGGCCAGGCACAGCGCTGGATCAATCCAGGAGTGAGTTTAGTGTTTAGAGGGGAAGGGCGGCACAGCAAGTTCTAAAAAATGTTTTACCCTTAAGCCGCGTACACACGGGCGGACTGTATGGCCAACTTAGTCCGTCAGACAATCCGACGGACAGTCCGTCCTACTTTCGAATGAACGGACTTGACCACACACGGATGCAAAACAGTCCGTCGAAAGTTTGCGCGATGACGTGTACAGCACGTACGACGGGACTAGAAATAGGAAGTCCAATACACAGCAATGCAACCTTTCGCCGTGTAAATCCTTTCTGAACATGCGCCATACTTAGTCCGTCGAACTAGCCTACTCACGAGCGGATTGTCCGCTGAAACCAAAGTCTGACGGACAATATTACGGAAATTCCGAAATACTTAGTCCGCCAGACTGCACGCTGAAAAAGTCCGCTGAAGCCCACACACGAGCGGACTGTCCGCTGAAATGTGTTTCGACGGACTAAGTTGGCCAGACAGTCCGCCCGTGTGTACGCGGCTTTAGGCTTCACGTACACTGCTGCTGGTAAACAGATGTTTTGGGCAGTTGGGCGTTTTTTTCAGCTGCCCCTGAACTCTCCTCTGTTATTTTATCAGTATATGTACACAGGGTCGTTTCTAGGCAGTTGAGTTTAGAAGCATTTTTTGAAAAGCAAAAAAAATGCAGTAAGAACGGATGTTCAGAGGCATTTGAAATTGTCTGTAACAGCTTGTAAACGGGGTGGTTCACATTTAGCAGCAAAAAACACTTCTAAACATAAACGCAGCAAAACTGACATTTATAAAGATCCGTTAATATCTGTCAAATGAAATTGTTAAGGAGAAGTTGTAAAACTTCCTGTGTACATTAAGCCTTAAAGCAGTGTTCCACCCAAAGAAACAAAACTAAAAGCCAGCAGCTACACATACTGCATACTTTAACAATAGGACAATTTCCTGTCCTGGAGTCCAGCAATGTTTGCACCGCAGCTGATGTTTCCATCAGCTGTTGGGTACTGCCACCGCCATTGCGGGTATGGGTACCCGGCAGTGTAGCCTTACAGGAACCCTACTGGCCAAGGCCCCGCTCCTCTCTTCTACTGGCCTGGCGACAGGGAGAGGAGGAGGGAGCCCAGCGGTGATGTCACGGGCTGCGGCCTGGACTCCCAGAAGTGGGAACAGGATACCTGTCAAAGACCCCCAAAAGGTGCCAATTGTGGCACCGGAGGGGAAGAGGAGACAAATGAGCGGAAGTTCCAATTTGGGACAGAACTGCGCTTTAAGCAAAAGGTCTATCAAAATCTAAGGCTAAACATACTCCCACCCCCATTCTAAGACTATTCTTTCTACCCTGTGAAAAAAACATGCTTATGCGTACAGTACATCCAGGAAAGTATTCACAGCATTTCACTTTTTTCACATTTTGTTATGTTAAAGACTTATTCCAAAATGGATTAAAAGAGAAGTATGTTTTTTTTGTTTTGTTTTTTACCCATCATACTTACCTAGGTGGATGCAGCATCTGTCCTCCGCCGCCTCTGCACTGTGAACCGAGGCCATCGAACAATGACAATGACTTTGTTCTCTCGGCTCCCCGAGCAGAGAGCTGCTGCCTGTCAATCGGCAGCTCTCCTCTGCTCCTCCGCGCTCTCTGAGCTGTGGAGGGGTGGGAAGCAGCCATCTCAGGCTCTCAGCAGCTCGTTGAGAGACTGAGACAGGCATGGGTGTAGCATAAGGGGTTGCAGGGATCACAATCCCAACCCTGACCCTAGGTCCAGGGGCCCCCTGCATCCTCCCTGTCATATTATAATATCCTCCACAAAATCAATCTCCGATCTGCCCTAGGGCGCCAAAGCCAGGCTCCAGTACTGGGCTTCTACTTTCCCTTCTGCAGTCCACACCCCTCTATTCCCAGTGGCTGGGGAATCTGTGATCCATCTCCTGAATGGAGAGGCGCACGAGGTGAAAACAGCCCAGGATGGGGAAGTGTCTTTCCTCCGTGCTGGCAACATGGAATGGTAACTCAGCTCAGTATGGCAAGAGGAGGAGAGTGCCGTCCTGTAGCCATGATGGGACTGATACCACTGGTGAGTTATGACACTGCTAGTCACCAGCTGGGATTCTCTGTACCTCCCCACCCAGCAATGTTTACTTACCCCACTTCCCTGACAACTGGGGAGTAGACACACACCTTCAGGAGAAACCTTCAGAAATTGCTAAAACAAATCCCTTAACACCTTGATGGGCTACAGGCTCCAGATTTTGTGTCACATGGCTTTGCCCTCCCAGATCTAAGTTGCCCCTGACCACCCCCTCCACCCTGCATGCTATGAGCTCCTTTCTCATTACAGCACTCTTTACTGTATCTCCTCTGCAGGGCTGAAATCACATTCCTTTACAACAGAGCCAGTTAGCCATGATCTGCACAGGGTGTATCTGCCTATTGCAACTACACAGCCGTTCCAAACAGAGAATTTGACAGGTCAGAAGGGCAACATAAAAGCCAGATACACCCCGTGACAGACTGTGTGTAAGGAAATGTGATTTCAGCCCTGTGTAGTGGGGGGGGGGGGGGGGGGGGAAGCTGTATACAGTGCTGGAATGGGAAAGGAGCTCTGCCAAGTGACCTGCCAGGGGTCCCTGTTCTCTGATTCACCAGCAGTAATCCCTGTCCTCTGATGTAAAGAGGAACTCTGGGAACTCAAAACTCTTAAGACATTTTCAGTATCTTGGCATACTGTGGGTGTATCTGCATGCATGTTGGAAGTAGTGGAGGGGGCCCGGGTCAACTATGGCATCGGGGGCTCACAAGCTTCAAGCTACGCCTCTGGAGACAGGCACCAGGCAGACCCAGAATTTATTGTTGTGATGATGCAGTGCCTGGACTGATTCCAGTGACATTAGCAGAAAGTGGACTTCAGACCACTCTCGTGTGAAAAAGGGTCACAGGACTGCAAAACGAATTGCACCCTTGTGACCCATAGACTTCTCCTTTAAATTTTATGATTTTCCTCAAAATTCCTAAATTCTTTAACCAATACCCCATAATGGCAACGTGAAAATAGTTTCAAATCTTTGCAAATTTAGTAAAAACTAAAAAAATAAAGAAAACACCCTTTGCTCAATATTTTTTTTAAGGACCTTTGGCACCAATTATAGCATCAAGTCTTTTTGAGTATGATGCTAAAAGTTTGACACACCTATTTTTGGAACGGTTCTCACATTTTTCTTCCAGGACCTCTCAAGCTCCATCAGGTGGGATGGGGAGCGTTGGTGCACAGCCATTTTCAGATCTGTCCTGAGATGTTCAAGTCTGGGCTCTGGCTGGGCCACTCAAGGACATTCACAGGGTTGCTCTGTACCCACTCCTTTGTTATCTTGGCTGTGTGCTGATGTGGGAATGTGAGGCCTATGATTTTTACCTTCAATGATAATCAGAATTAATAAATGGACATCCAATATGTCTTAGTGTGTCAGAAAACTGCCTGGACATTCTGAGAACAGCTGACATCATAAAACAACTCTGGAATGTTATCTAGAGTTAGTATCTAGGAAGCACCACTATACTACATGGTGTATACAGTGGTGTGAAAAAGTGTTTGCCCCCTTCCTCATTTCCTGTTCCTTTGCATGTTTGTCACACTTAAGTGTTTCGGAACATCAAACCAATTTAAACAATAGTCAAGGACAACACAAGTAAACACAAAATGCAATTTGTAAATGAAGGTGTTTATTATTAAAGGTGAAAAAAAATCCAAACCATCATGGCCCTGTGTGAAAAAGTGATTGCCCCCTAAACCTAATAACTGGTTGGGCCACCCTTAGCAGCAACAACTGCAACCAAGCGTTTGCGATAATGTGCAATGAGGCTTTTACAGCGTCCTGGAGGAATTTTGGCCCACTCATCTTTGCAGAATTGTCCTAATTCAGTTACATTAGAGGGTTTTCGAGCATGAACAGCCTTTTTAAGGTCATACCACAACATCTCAATTGGATTCAGGTCAGGACTTTGGCTAGGCCACTCCAAAGTCTTCATTTTGTTTTTCTTCAGCCATTCGGTGGTGGACTTGCTGGTGTGTTTAGGATCATTGTCCTGCTGCAGAACCCAAGTTCGTTTCAGCTTGAGTACACGAACAGATGGTCGGACATTCTCCTTCAGGATCTCTTGGTAGACAGCAGAATTCATAGTTCCTTTTATCACGGCAAGTCTTCCAGGTCCTGAAGCAGCAAAACAGCCCCAGACCATCACACTACCACCACCATATTTTACTGTTGGTATAATGTTCTTTTTATGAAATGCAGTGTTCCTTCTACGCCAGATATACTTGGACACACACCTTCCAAAGAGTTCCACTTTTGTCTCATCGGTCCACAGAATGTTGTCCCAAAAGTCTTGGGGATCATCAAGATGTGTTGTGGAGAAATTGAGACGAGCTTTGATGTTCTTTTTGCTCAGCAGTGGTTTTCTCCTTGGAACTCTGCCATGCAGGCCATTTTTGCCCAGTCTTTTCCTGATGGTGGAGGCATGAACGCTGACCTTAACTGAGGCAAGTGAGGCCTGCAGTTCCTTGGACGTTGTTGTGGGGTCTTTTGTGACCTCTTGGATGAGTCGTCGCTGCGCTCTTGGGGTAATTTTGGGCGGCCGGCCACTCCTGGGAAGGTTCACCACTGTTCCATGTCTTCGCCATTTGTGGATAATGGCTCTCACTGTGGTTCGCTGGATTCCCAAAGCTTTGGAAATGGCTTTATAACCCTTTCCAGACTGATAGATCTCAATTACTTTCTTTCTCAATTGTTCCTGAATTTCTTTGGGTCTCGGCATGATGTGTAGCTTTTAAGGATCTTCTGGTGGACCTTACTGTGTCAAGCAGCTCCTATTTAAGTGATGCCTTGATTGTGAACAGGTGTGGCAATAATCAGGCCTGGATGTGGCTAGAGAAATTGAACTCAGGTGTGGACAACCACAGTTATAGTATGTTTTAACAAGGGGGGCAATCACTTTTTCACACAGGGCCATGATGGTTTGGATTTTTTTTCACCTTTAATAATAAACACCTTCATTTACAAATTGCATTTTGTGTTTACTTGTGTTGTCCTTGACTATTGTTTAAATTGGTTTGATGTTCCGAAACACTTAAGTGTGACAAACATGCAAAGGAACAGGAAATGAGGAAGGGGGCAAACACTTTTTCACACCACTGTAGATGTACTGTAACTAAGACAATCCCTTGCCTGGAGGGAATCACTTGGGGGCTGTGAGGATGACCTCTGAGAGTGGTAATGTTACCAAACATGTTTTACTTAAATTGTGTTGAGCAGAGAGGGGATATAGAAGCAAGCCAAGCTCTCTTGTTTTTTATGACATGCAATGACCTCCAGTTGACCAAGTGTGGCCACCTGGCTTAAGTGAATGAATAGGACTCTCTTCATCCACACCCTTGAGTGTATATGTGAGAGGGGGTGTTTCTACCGGGAAGGAGAGGTGGACTTTTCTAAAAGTGTGTATATATTGGAACACAGATCACTGGCCTCACTCCTAGCCTCATGGAAGACAAAGCATAGTCACGTAAGGATTCTCTCTATAATGTACCTCCTTCACATTCCTGGTGTGTAACTTCATCTTTTCTGTAACTTTTCCTGTCCTACAATTTGTCCTGGTATACTGATAGCATTTGTAGGTCCATTATAGTAATATTCCTATTTCTATTACTTTGTATCACTGGTAACATCTTTGTTTTAAGGTTGTATAATTTATGTTAGAGAGAATAAATAAAAAAAAAAAAAAAGAAGAAGAGTTCCCCTTGGGGTTTTCAGGCAGCAACAAGAAGCAGAGATAAATCCGTGAAAAGTTATATTTATTTTATTGATTCAACGGCTTATTTGCCATCATAGATTTAAAAATACAGGCTCTGGTATATAATATTATAGCATATCAGTGGATAAACAGTATATGCAACATGTAATACAAAATAGGTTACAGGAACAATTTACAAGTACAGCACTTTTTCAAAAGTTGCAAAATAGCACCCGGGCTGCCCCAATGCATTTCGACCTTCAGGGAGTCAGGGTCTTCTTCAGGGGGTAAAAAGCAACAAAGCCCTGGCGAAAGGAGTAGTTATATTGTATATTCTGCAGGTAATCAAAGAAAAAAAGACTTTCAATATAATAGGTTTTAACCGAAACATTAATGTAATATCAAAACTTATTTCGATAATATTTACCAGTTCCACCGAACCAATGCTTTTCAACCAGAGACTTCTAATAAAATCAGAAAAACGGAACAGTGCCTTCCCTCAAAGGGTCATCCTGGATCCGCTGCCTCACTATTTTGACCCACCTCAACCACCCACCAAGATGGACACAGGGAGGGGGAGGGGGGACAAAAGAAGGGGAGAAAAAAGGCGGAACACGACTTCACGGGGCCATCAAACGCTAGCTTACAAGAATTGACAGTGTCTGGAGTTTCCCCAGGGTGATCAGAGGAACAGAGGAGGAGGTTCTTGGCACACCCAAGGTGGCCACACCTAAAAATAATGAAATACAATATGATATGATATGGAGCAAATACATCACAAAAAATGTATATTATAACTAGTTGTTTGACTGGAGTATTGCGTATATTGTGTTAATCTACAAAAGCATAGATAAGTGGGAATAGTGAAATGAGAGGGAATGCCACTTTGTTTCCCAAGTAATGTTTAAACAAATAATAAACAGGTGTGATATTCCATATTGTGACAATCGGTATTATGCTAAATAATGTGAATGTAGTTCAAAAATGACAATAATAATAATAATAATAATAATAAACTAGTGATGCAAATAAACCAAAAATGTGTGACTGTGTAAAAGAAAAGAAATAAAAAACCCCCATAAATGTGTGTATTGAATCAATGACCCCATAAACATGTGGTGATGCCTAAAAAAGTGATAGTATGAATAGTGATTAAAAATATATTAAGAGCGTCAGTGAATAATAATGTATTACCTGTGTATTGTATCTGCCGCACTTATATTGTAGTCTGCAGATAAGTAAATAGCCCCTTAAAATGAATAGCGAAAAGCCCCCAGTGCCTCAGCGGCCCTTTCACACGGGGCGGATCAGTTCTGATCCGCCCCGTGGATGTCCGTTTGCTCAGCGGGGATCACTCTGCCGATCCCCGCTGAGCAGGGAGATGACAGCTCCGTCTCTGCACACTGCGCAGGGACGGACCTGTCACAGCGCCGCTCTCCCCTATGGGAGATCGGATGACGACGGACCGCAGTGCCCGTCGTCATCCGATCCGATCCGCAGACGGATGGAAAAATAGCTTTTTCCTCCGTTACACTTTTTCGGATCGGAGCGGGTCGGATGTCAGCGGACATGTCACCGCTGACATCCGACGCTCCATAGACCTCTATGGAGCACCCGTTCAGGTCCGCCTGAAAAACTGACAGGCGGGCCTGAACGGGACATCAGTGTGAAAGAGGCCTAAAGCTAAATCAAAAGTGATAAAGTTACCAAACTTCATATTGTATCAATAAAAAGATGCAGCGAAAAGAGATATCTCTCTTCAGCATACTCCATACCTGTTTCAATGATCTGTTTGAGTGGTGTTCCAGGACTCAAATGAAAAGGTCCTGGCTAATACACCTTATTTATAGCACTTACTTGTTTGTTTGATTAGATACAGGTGGGATTCTCCTCCTATTTATGGGTGTGTCAGCTCTCCACCCATTTGCTGCTCTCAACCATCAGAGCCATATTTATGGCTCCTGTCAATTCCTCGGCGTTCCGGAAGGCACATAATGCCCCGGAATTCTCGTCGCCTCCGATGCAATCCGCGTGACGTCGCGATGATACGCGCGCGTATAATTTATGTTATAGTTTGTAATAATCGGAATAATACAAGTTTCTTTTCTGTACGATAGTACGTTTAAATAAATTTGATTGTTATTCTTTTCGCACAGTTATCATCGTTTTAATTCTATCCGTAATAGTGGCAACCTCAGTGGTTGACTATTATAGAGATAAAAGGTTTTAATCACTTATTTTATGTATCATTAGGCATATAAGTGAGGTAGGTAGAAATCGCTGTTGCAGTACTTAGGGTCGTTGTCCTGTTGGAAGATAAATCTTCGCCCCTGTCTGAGGTCCAGAGTGCCCTGGAGCAGGTTTTCACCAAGGATGTCTTTGTACATTGCTGCGTTTATCTTTCCCTCAATCCTAGCTAGTCTTCCAGTTGCTGCGGATGAAAAATTTTACTACAGCATGATACTGCCACCACCATGCTTCACTGTAGGGATGATATTGGACAGGTGATGAGCGGTGCCTTGTTTCCTCCAGACATGATGCTTGCCATTCAGGCCAAAGAGTTCAATCTTTATTTCATCAGACCAGAGAATTTAGTTTCTCATGGTCTAAGAGTCCTTCAGGCAGGCTGTCATGTGCCTTTTACTGAGGAGTGGCTTCTGTCTGGCCACTCTACCATACAGGCCTGATTGGGGGAGTGCTGCAGAGATGGTTGTTCTTCTGAAAGGTTTTCCTCACTCCACAGAGAGGCTGGAGCTCTGTCAGAGTGACCATCGCGCTCTTGGTCACCTCCCTGGCTAAGGCCCTTCTCCCCTGATCGTTCAGTTTGGCCGGGAGACCCGTTCTAGGAAGAGTCCAGGTGGTTCCAAATTTCTTCATTTACGGATGATGGAGGCCTCTATGCTCATTGGGACCTTCAATGCTGCAGACATTTTTCTGTACCCTTCCCCAGATCTGTGCCTTGATACAATCCTGTCTCTGAGGTCTACACACAATTCCTCGGACACCATAGCTTGGTATGTGCTCTGACGTGCACTGTTAACTGTGGGACCGTATATAGACAGGTGTGTGCCTTTCCAAATAATGTCCAATCAACTGAATTTACCACATGTAGACTCCAAGTTGTAGAAACATCTCTAGGATGTGGAAACAGGATGCACCTGTGCTCAATTTTGAGTGTCATGGCAAAGGCTGTGACTACTTATGTACATGTAGGGCTGCAACTAACGATTAAAAAAATTGTTGTTTATAATTTAGCTAATCTGTAAAGTTTTAAAAAAGGCTTTTTTTTCTAATATATTGGTATGCAGTGGTAAATATAAATAACCAACTATATGGTTAGGGAGCAAAATCTCTAGTCCACTCTGAGAATAACAGACTGAAGAGATATATTGTATATAATATTAGAGGTTGAATCTGGTAAATATCATCATACTCGGAGATCATTTTTTTAATATAAAGAAACAAAAAGTTAAAGACTTTTTTGCAGATTTTCAAACAGAACTGTAATATATTATATGCTGGCCATACAAAAACTATTTCTTCCTTTAAAAAAAATGTAATTTTAAGAACGTTTGTTGGATTTTCTAATCGTTAGTGGAGTCAAATCAACGTTCGTTTTCAACCACAGTGAAGGGAAAATTTAGTAATAGAAAACTTCTTGGTCAAGGGAATTTTCAGACAGTGTATGTGGTTTTCAACAACATTCTTTCAGCGAATGTACAAAGATTTTTCGTATGAATTTTCATCTGAAAATTGATCCGTGTGACCAACATAAGGCTCGGTATACACCTGTGCGGTTTGCTTTTGATCTATTTCTGCAGTGATTTTTGTGCACGTGATTTTGCTGAGATTTGTGTTTTAAAAATTTTTTTTTGACCAATTTGTTGGGCAGATTAAAAGAAAAAATTGCTGCAAAAACGCATTAAATGCTCTTCTGATGCTTCTCCATTGAAGTATGTGGAACCAAAAAATCACAGTTTTTCATTGAAAAAAGTCCTTGACCCTTTCCAAATATGCTGCACCTGAAAAAAGCCTTGATGTGAATGTGTCCCATAGGAAACCATGTTAAATGAACTGTAGTGTGTTTCTGCAAAAAGCACCAAAAAACACATTAGGTGTGAACCAGGCCTAAGACGTTTAGTAACATAATGGGCTTAAAAAACTAAAATTAGCCCTTTATAGTACAAAAAGAGCAAATGTGTCGCTACTGTAAGGGGTTAATTTTTTTTTTTTACTGTGCAACAGTGAAAATAATATTTACAGTAGCGATTATTTGCTCTTTTTGTACTATAAAGGGCTGATTTTAGTTTTTAAATTAAAATCAATTAATCGATCATGAAAATAGTAATCAATTAATTTCATAATCGATTAGTTGTCGATTAATCGATTAGTTGTTTCGGCCCTATGTACATGTGATTTTTTTTTTTTTTCATTTGAAATCTTTGCAAATTTATTAAAAATAAAAACAAACTTCTTTTACATTGTCATTATGGGGTATTTCTTGTAGAATTTTGAGGAAAATCATGAATTTAATACATTTTTGGAATAAGGCTGTAACCTAACAAAATGTGAAGCGCTGTGAATACTTTCCGGATGCACTTGTACCTATTCTGAAGCTGGTCTGGTCACATAATCAGGTCCCAGCACTGGCTCCAGTGTAGAGGAGGGGCAGCTGACAACGGATGCCCTATAGTAAGGGTGATGTCACTGCACAGGCATTTGCAGCCGTGTCCAAGGATCTTTTCTCTTCACCAAAGTTGCCGCTGTAGAGATCGTGGTGTGGAGCGAGGGTACGCCTTGCGATGCTTAACCCTGTGGGGACCCCCTCACCCCCTGGTTTCTGGGATTTCCTCCCGTCCCATTGGCCAGGCTTACTCCCCTCCTCCTACCTCCCAGTCCCTGGTGTTTGGGATGACTTTTCCTGGTGTCCCTGGGCGGGAGGGGGGCCTTCTCAGTTGTCCGTGCGGGTTCTGCAAGGTGGAGGTCCATCCATTTATGGAGTTCAAGGGTTCTTCAGGGTCCTCTGTGTCCCCTAGACTTGCTGTTGGATGCCTTGGAGTCAGTCATCTCCCAGGTGGAGGCAACATTTAGGCGCAAGGCAAGCAGGAAGCGCCCCTCCACCATCACCTGTGTCTTTGAACATTTGTCATGATACTAATGATGGAGTCTCCTTCCTTTAAAGATTCTGTAGACTGTTGGGCCCACAACCCTTCCGTAAGCGCCTCAGGCACTGAGAATAGGGAATAAGGTTCTGCGACAAAGTTTGCCTACTGTACAAGTGAATCAGATGTACGTGGATCTGGTGGACCAGTTAGTCCAGGGCCTGAAGTATGTTTGCGATGTATCCTTGTATTCTGCTTCGGCTCAAATGCTGATCTGCTGACCTGACTTCTAAAAAGTCCTTGGTTGATCCACTGCCCCAGGGAAAATGTCTCTACAGTGTTACCTTTGATGACATCATCAGGAGCCTCATGACAGACAAGAGTACCTTCCTCCCACAGGTCAAGAAGGGGCGTGAACTGCATCGGAAGTCTGGGCCTTGCTTTACTGCCCCAGGAGCTTTTTTGTTCCCCTTGCACCTCTGACAAGTGCCCCAAGCCTTTCAAGATCTCTGTGGGTGGTTCCAAGGGCTCCTGGACACACAAATCTACCAAGATTGCGGACAAACCCTCTTCAGTATGACAGTTTACTTCCACGCGTTTCCAGGATGTGGGATCGTCTCTGCTGGTTTTCGGGTCCATAGACCTCCCTCATTCCATGCAAGTGGGTCCACAAACTGGTTGTGTCTGGCAGCAGGATAGAATTAATTTTTTATCCACCTGAGAAACTCTTTCCCTTCAGTCTTTCCTGTGTGCCATCACTCCTTTGAGCCTTGTGCAGGGCGGTGCAGGATTTGAGGCACCAAGAACCGATAATCCCGGTGCCCGAGCCAGAATGGTTCCAGGGGCTTTGTGCGGGTGCAGAAGTTCAAGATAGAATGCATTCAATTTGTGGTGGCTTGTCTTCATCAGGAGGATTTTGTGGCATCCATAGACATCAAGGATGCCTGCCTACACATTCCCATCTACGAGGGACATCAGCGGTTACTTTGGTTTGCAATGAGGGATGCAAATTATCGTTTTGTGGCACCACCCTTCAATTTGGCCTGGCCATCACCCCCCCCCCCCCTTGGTAATCTCCAAGTTGCTGGCTTCAGTTGTTACTGAGACAACTGTGAGTTTCCCGTGATGGGTTATCTGGACGTCCTACTCCAACGGGCAGACTTCCAGGCTGCACAGACGGACAGCATGGAGATCACGATGCGCTTCCTGTAGGACTTTGGATGGGTCCTGAACCTCAAGAGGTCTACCCTGATCCCAACCAGGAGGCTGGAATGTCTGGGCCTGAGTCTCAGCTTGAAGTAGGCCACAGTGGTATTCCTGGTGGATGAGCACTGAAAGCCTGACTGCTGTTCAACTATTCAAGTCCCACAAGCAGTCCTCCCTACGGTTTTGTATGCAGGCTTTGAGTTTAATGGTTTCCTGGGATCGAGATCACTAAATTGCTGTACTCCGGAGGAGGCTCGGCTACCCATCAACGTCCTAGGACTGCGAGCGATCGGGCTGCCTCTGTCGCATTGGACTGATCTTCTCTGGGGGCTCCCAGTCTGCTATGTCTTTGTTTCGGAGGTTGGATTCTCTCTGTGCTCACAGAGGGCCCAAGAAAAGACCTGGTGGCCTCCCCTGCTACTTTATCCTGTTTGATTCAGCAGACAATTGTTCTGGAGTGCATCATTAAGGGTCGGGCTCCTCCCTCGCCCATTGCAGCACACTCCACCAGGGTGATTAATGCCACCTAAGTGTTTAGACCTCCTTTTTGTTAAAAAAAAAAAAGTGTTTAGACCTCAGGCGTCTGTGTCTCAGGTTTGCAAGGCGGCTTGCTTGTTATCTGTGCACACTTTTAAATAATACATTTTACAAATTGAAGTGTTTGCATAGTTGGATGCTTGTTTTGGCAGCAGGGTTTTGCAGGCTGCCTTTAAAACTCCTTGTTTTTTTTGCGCACCCTTTCTTGAGACACTGCTCTGGGGCATCCCAATGGTCAAGAATCAGAAAGGAAGACAGAAAGTAGGGAGAGATTTTTTTTATTTTTTTTTTATTTTTTTTACATTTCATCAGTTGCTTCCTGGTTTCACCCTGTTTGGGTGAATGGAAAAACTTACAATTTGTCACATACTTTGATTGTTATGTAAACCTCTTATGTGTGCTGTTATCATACAATATATTTTTATACTGGAAGGATTTACTCCCTTAATGACCAGGCCATTTTTTGCTATACGGCACTGCGTTGTTTTAACTGACAATTGCGCAGTTGTGAGATGCTGTACCCAAACAAAATTGATGTCCTTTTTTTCCGCACAAATAGGGCTTTCTTTTGGTGGTATTTGATCACCTCTGTGTTTTTATTTTTTGCGCTATAAATAAAAAAAGGGACAAGTTTGAAAAAAAAAATGTTTTACTTTCTGCTATAATACATATCCAGGATAGATTTAGGGACTTTTTTTTTTTATTATTGTTTCTACTCGTAATGGTGGCAATCTGCAATTTTTAGTGGGACTGCGACATTTCAGCGGACTAATGTACAAGTACGTCAGTTCGCGCAGGAGAGCTGACATGCCGCAGTTTATCTGCGTGTGCAGGTCGGCTAGTGGTTAACATTTGAATAAATTGATATTTTTTACCTCATGTTTCATTTTGGTGTTTTTGCTTGCCATTAAAATCTCCCTTACTATGGGGGTTACATTTTGTTGCTATTATCCTTCTTACGGCTGAGACATGGTGGGGGCAAAGATGAGGAGGTGCCACAGCTGCAGTAGTGAGTGTATTAGTAATAGTAGTAGTAGTGTGAGGGCCACATAATATGGCCTGGAGGGCAAGATTCAGCACATGGGCCTTGTGTTTGACACATGTACTCTAGAGCATAGTTCACTGTAGATGAATGAGAGATGTACTTAATCATTTCTACCTTGTTCATCTATTTGTTTCAGTTACAAGATGGAGACAGGTAAGGACCTGCCTTGCATACTGGTGCAGGAAATAGGAGGATCCTTTGGCGTTATGGAGGAGCATGTGGACTACTTGGAGGAGCGATTTACTTTGATCACTATGAAAGAGTTAAAGGAGAAGAAAGAACGGGTAGCAGATAAGATAGTGTGCATCTTTAATTGGGCAAACAAGCCTGATGTTGACAAAGAGCTTCTAGAATGCCTTCCTCAACTCAAAGTGATTGCAAGTGCTGGAGCAGGAGTGGATCATTTAAACCTAAAGATGATATCCAGCTATGGGGTGAAAGTTGCCAACACGCCTAACGCTGTGACCAATTCTACAGCTGACTTGGCCATGACACTGCTGCTTGTGTCTGCCAGGAGTTTTCTGGAAGGTAATATTCAAGGCTTTAATTATCTTCACTTATGTTAATGTGATGTCTCCTACCACCCAAAGATGAAAACCATAAGAGTGATGACAATGTTTATTATTATGTTACTCCGTCTTATAATGTAAGGCCATCCATAGACGGTTCAAATCCCGGCTGGTTCAGCTGGAACCAGCCGAGATTCGAACCCTGTGTGGGTAGGCTGAATGTACCAAGTTGATCGATCAACCAACTTGGGTACAACCAGCCTGCCGGATTCGCTTGCGATTATCTCTAGCGGCTGCTAGCAATAAATACTGTCTTATCCCAGCAGGGATGGCTGCCCCCGCCGGGAGCAGACAATTGCTCGGCAGGAGGAATTCCTTTGTCAGCACTGTCCGTGTTGATGGGAGAATCATGTAAGTTTCTTTTCTGCAAAAAAAATTTGCACTGTCTTCGGCCTGTCTTAGATTAGAATATATATAGTTTATTATATATAGGGAAACAAAAGTGGGAGCCATATTAAAGGAGAAGTAAAGCTATTTTGTCTATACTTCTTCTATGGATCGTATGAGTTATTCTGCACTACTATGACCGGTTTTGTGCTAAATCTTTGGAAAGATCCCGACTCCACCCAGATGCCTGGACCGGCATCTGGCTCAGCCTCTCAGCAAGCTGCTGGGAGGATGAGCTAGCGGCTCCCACCCACAGCCCAGCCCTCCACGAAGACAAAATCAAAGCAGCTTAATTTTCAGCTTCAGTTACCACTTATATCTCCCTTTTAAAGCCAGTCCTGTTAGACAGAAACATTATAAAACTATATTTTTTCTATGAAAAGGCTTTCAATAAAATGCACAGCAAATTACAGTACACGTTTAAAAAATATCTTCCTTTGAATAGGTCACAGGATTGCAATGTCTCCAGACACTGATCATTTCCAAGCTAACTGGGTATCCAGAGGGGATATAACAGGGAATACTGTTGGCATTGTCGGAATGGGAAAGATTGGATATAAAATTGCACAAAGAGCAAAGGCATTTGAAATGAAGATTCTGTATCATAACAGACATCAAAGGTAGGACGTTTTGAATACCTTTCAAAGGCTCTTTATCAGTTTTTTTTTTTTTTATAGAAAAATGTATTGATTTATCGTTGCCTGCTTGCTTTGCCACATATTCTTTATCGTATTTAAAGAGTACTGTAGCTGCCTGCTGACTTTTTTAATATTAGGACACTTACCTGTCCACGAATCCAGCGATGTCTTCACCCAAGCCAATTTTCAAAAGGTGCCAAATGTGGCAGTAGAGGGGGAGTGCAATAAGCAGAGCGTTCCCTTTTGGGTAGAGCTCTGCTTCAATATCTGCCACTATCTAAACCATAATCAACATACTTTCTTAAAGACTCCTGAAAGAAAATCACATGCAGACTAAATTCAGTTCATGCTCAATCAGACAAAATTTGAACCACGGGTGGCCCTGCAAGCATCACCTTCAATTCAATTTAAAAATCAAGCCAGGTGGAAAAAAACATTAACAGAATTTGAGATCATTACAGCTACATATGTTTTATATCTGGGGCAAACAAAAAAGTCAAATAAATGCTGTTAATACTTTGAAGTACACTGTTGGATGAAAAAAAAAAAAATGTTGATATCTAATACTGTATAAAAGACAGCAAACTAAGTAGGAAACACAAGTGTCTGTGTTACCTATATCAGCATATAACTTTCCCTACAGCTTTTATACTGGGGCCAATATGCCTGAACTTCTCTCAGCACTGACATTGTGGTCAAGTACAACCTCTGGTAATCATTAGTCACACTTATCATTAATTAACCGAGGAGGGTGTTAAAAGGGAAGTAAACCCTTCCAAACAACTTGGACCTATAGGTAAGCCTAGATTAAGGCTTACCTGTAGGTCCAAGCAATATCTCCTAAACCTATATGGTTTAGGAGATATTTGCCCGAAAATGGGCACCGCTGTCTACGGCGCATGCGCCGTAGACAGCGGCGCGCAGGCGCACTAAATGCGGCAAACCCAAGAATGGATTTGCCAAATTTGTCGACTCCCGTGCGCATGCGCGGGAGTGACGTCATCGCGGCTTCGCCGTATGACAGCAACGGAGCTGCGAGGCGCGACTCCCGTGCGCATGCGCGGGAGTGACGTCATCGCGGTTGCGCCGCTGTCATTGGTCGGAGCTGCGAGACGCCACCAGCAAGATGGACGCGGCGGACTACAGGGATCAGCGGCGACTTCGCTGGCTCCTGTGTCAGGTAAGTGACACATAATGAGCTACTATGCGATGCATAGTAGTCCATTATGCTTTACCTTTGCAGGGAAAAAAAGAGGAAGTAAACCCATCAGGGTTTACTTCCTCTTTAAGAAACCTTCTTTAAAACCAACAGCAATGAAATTTAACCGAGTTAACCAAGAACATCAGATTGGAAACTGTTCCCGATAATTATTAGTGTTAGCAAAGGGAACTGATCCCGCAGCTGAGTTGTACCATGCTGAGTATCAGGCAATTTCCATGGAGGTCTGTAGGAATAACTGCTGCCAAATGACAGGATCATTGGTGCAAAAGGCTCTTAGAATGTACAGAACATGACTTTATGCTGAATTCCCCTAGACCAGTGATGGCGAACCTTGGCACCCCAGATGTTTTGGAACTACATTTCCCATGATGCTCTGGCACTCTGCAGTGTAGTGGAGCATCATGGGAAATGTAGTTCCAAAACATCTGGGGTGCCAAGGTTCGCCATCACTGCCCTAGACCCAGGACATCCATTTTATTAAAGTTCTGCTCTAATTTAAACTTGTTAAAAATAAATTGATTGACGAACTCCAGGAAGATACAAAAAAAAGCAGCTCAGTAATTTAACCACTTCAGCCCCTGACCATTTGGCTGGCCAAAGACCAGAGCGTTTTTTGCGATTCGGCACTGCGTCTCTTTAACTGACAATTGCCTGGTTGTGCAGTGTGGCTCCCAAACAAAATCACTGTCCTCTTTTCCCACAAATAGAGCTTTCTTTTGGTGGTATTTGATCACCTCTGCATTTTTTATTTTTTGCGCTATAAACAAAAAAGAGCGAAAATTTTGAAAAAACTCAATATTTTTTTCTTTTTGCTATAATAAATATCCCCAAAAAATATATAAAAAAAACATTTATTTTCTTTCATCAGGGGACACTTACTAGTACTTACTACGTGGGTTATATTGGCGTATCAGGTGCTGGACACTGGCACGCCCCTTAAGGCGTGAACTTCCCCCATATAACCCCTCCCACTACTGGGAGTCCTCAGTTTTTTCGCCAGTGTCTAAGGTGTTGGGCACGTGTAAGGATGTGTGTACTGAGCTCCACGGCCAGTAATCCTTTGAAGAGAGACAGCCATCCTGACCAGATCCATTCTGATGTGTCTATAATGAACTAAATGCATGGTACCCGGGCCTCGTCATCCAAAGACATGAGGTTTTGCTTGCGAATGCTTTTTAAAGCTGGGTCCTGGTAGTAAGGCCAATAAAAGTTTACTGGCAGGGACTTCTCGCGGGTCCAGGATTGCGGGATTACCTGAGTGTACCCCTGTTCCTGAAGGTTTCCTTTAAAGGTCTTGGAGCCTACCGTGAAGGGTGAAGATAGGGTTTTTTATCTCTGATAAAACCCTGCAGCGAGGAGAAAGAAGAAATTTAGACATTTCTCATTTAAGCGGGCCTCTTCTCCTGTATCAGGGACAACAGCCTCTAGGCAGTCTCGACGGCCTCAGCCGTCAGATTCAAGGGGGAAACCCCAGTGACAGCACCAAGGTCAGAAAAGATCTTGGGGAAAGAAGCCCACCAAGCAGAGTACTAAAGCCTCCTTATGAAGGGGCGCCTGGGGTGGGGGGGAAAGCTCCTGCAATTTTCAAAGATCTGCCAGGAGCAATGTCACGACAAATGGGTGGCTTCTGCAGTGTCTCTAGGCTAAAAGCTAGAGTTCCGAGTTTTGCTGTCTCCCTGGTGTTAGGTCAGGGGTTCCCAAGGACCCAGAAAAGAAGAAGGCTCTCCTTCTAGCAATGGACCATCTGCTAGCGAAAGCAGTCATATCAGAGGTTCCCTTAGAGGAACAGGGCACAGGTTTTTATTCAAACCTCTTCACGGTCCCGAAACCAAATGGGGAAGTAAGACCTATTTTAGATCTCAGAGATCTAAATCAGCACTTGAGCATTTGATCCTTCCGCATGGAGTCAATTCGGTCGGTAGTAGCCATCCTCCAAGGAGGAGAATTTTTGGCTTCGATCGATATCAAGGATGCCCATCTTCCTGTGCCAATATTTCCCGCTCACCAGAGGTTTCTACGATTCGAAGTAGAAAACCGTCACTTTCAGTTTGTGGCCCTGCCATTCGGTCTAGCCACAGCTCCTCAAGTATTCTCAAAGATTCTGGCTCCTGCTTTAGCCAGATTAAGTGCTCAGGGCATAATGGTCCTAGCCTATTTGGACGATCTCCTCTTAGTAGATAATTCGGTTTCCGGGTTAGATCACGGTCTGGTGACAACAGTAAACTACCTGGAATCTCTAGGCTGGGTTCTCAACCTAGAAAAATCCTCCTTGAGGCCATCAAGGAGAGTACAGTACCTGGGACTAATCATAGATGGCAGGGAAAGGTATTTCTACCTCCAAAGAGAATCAGTTCCATTGTAGAACTAATCCATCTCATCAAGGCAAAGAAAAAGCCTTCCATTCGGTTGTGCATGAGATTATTGGGGAAGATGGTGGCCTCCTTCGAGGCCATCACTTACGCACAGTTTCATTCAAGATTGCTACAAATCCTGCAATCCTGTCAGCTTAGAACAAAAAAGTTCAGGCCTTAGATTTTCCGATTCAGCTTGCTTCCGAAGTATGTCAGAGCCTGAATTGGTGGCTGATATCCAGCAACCTTCAAAAGGGAAGGACATTTATACCTTCCACCTGGAAGGTAGTAACCACGGATGCCAGTCTTTTAGGCTGGGGAGTGGTCCTGGAAGAGGATTCTGTCCAGGTAAAGTGGTCCAGGTTGGAAAGGACCTTGCCTATCAATATTTTGGAAATTCGGGCAATCCATCTGGCTTTAAGAGCGTGGACGGTCAGACTGAATGGCTGTCCTGTCAGGATTCAGTCTGACAATGCCTCGGCTGTGGCTTACATCAATCGCCAGGGGGGCACGAGGAGTCGTGCTGCCCAGAGAGAAGTGAATCATGTTTTGCCTTGTGCAGAACACAACGTCCCTTGCCTATGGGCAGTTTTCATTTCCGGGATAGAGAATTGGCAGGCGGACTACTTGAGCCGCCAAAAATTGTTTCCAGGACAGTGGTCTCTTCACCCCGACATCTTTCTTGTGATATGTCAGAGATGGGGTACTCCGGACGTGGACCTGTTTGTGTCCAGATTCAACAACAAAGTCAAACGCGTTCAATGGAACCACGCACACTACGTCACTTCCGGGTTGGTTTGAGCGCAGATGACACGCACGCAGCGCATCCACTGAGCGAACCCTGGAGTATTTTAACATATGCTATGAAGGCGAAATAGATGGCCCTACCCTAGGGGAATCTACAATTGCAGTTTGCACACGGGATAGTCCTGGAATTTAAAGGTCACCTACAACTAAGAAGGCTCACTAACCAAAATTAACTATTTGAGTTTTCCTATAGTGAAGTGTGACCATAAGTAAGAACTGATCCTTTTGGGTTGGACAGCCATTTGTGAAGCTTTTATTATTTTTTACATTTTTGATTTTTATTTATATTTTTATTTTTATATATATATATATATTTTTTTTTTTTCATTTTTATGGTTAAAAATGTATTTCTATATCTCCCAACTCATATCTTGATCTGCTTGTGGGCTCTCTGATTTTTCTGATGGTCACTGACCCACGGATGTTATAGAAAGTGGGAGTCCTGGACTATATTTTCTTATATGCATATATATGCTATACGTAGCTTGTTTTGATATATTTTTTTATACATTTTTGTGGAAATAAACAGTTTTTTGCCTAAATAAACCATTAGTGCTTCTCTCAAGTATATACATACTACACTATGGAGACTTTATATTTTTCCTATGAGGGATAAACGGAACCCCCGTTCTGGATGTGAAGGATTACATGGGCGAGGAGCCGGAATTTTAAAAGGCTGATTAAAGGCGAATTACCCCAGCTGGGGTGCATCTTTCTGGTGAGTGGGGAACCTTGTGGGTGAGCACGGAAGTCACTTTGAAGGATATACAGCAAGCACGAAAGTCACCTTATGAATATAATTCTTGGACTTGCACAATAGAAGATTGTTCAACAATGGACATTTTAATATATTAATTTAATGTTTGTGGTTCTTGGTTTTTGGTTATATATATTTTTTAAGGGTGGTGTGGTACACTTATCCATAAATGTTTTATATTTTGTATTTTTTTTCATTTTTTCTTTTTTCCTTTTTTTCCTTTTATATATGGACTTTTGATCTGTAATATACATTTACACTTTGTGATAGGGTTTTTGGCCTATGATTTCTAGGTCTTTTCTATATACACCTTAATCTAGGGTGTGGTGCCTGTTTGTTTTGTGCTTTTTTTTCTTCTTGTTTTTAGACTGTTTTTTTTTTGTTTGTTTTTTTTCTAGATTCTGACTATTTTTTCTATTTTTTAATCATTTTATTTATTTTTCAGTCTTACTCAATATATTTTTTGTGGTTGGGTATTTCACTAGGAAGATTTGGAGCCTATGTTTACAATAATTTGCACTTTATAATTCTGATTCACTTTGGATAGAGGCACACGCATTTTGTATGTTTGCTTTAATCTGTTACACATTTGCACTTTAGGAGTAGATTTGCTTATACGTGAGGGTGAGATGTTGCTGGATGAGTTCACATGCACCAACATCTATGCGATTTCTGACATAAGTTGCATGTGAGCACCATATCACATATTTCTATATATTTTTGCACATAAGCACCTTTTGGAAGATGAGGTCTAGGTCCTTCTGAACAAGTGCATATTATTTCCGGACCAGGCCACATCCAAGATTATCTATGTGATTTTATTGTTAAAGTCGCATAGGGGTTCACATTGGTTAAATCATATAGAGCTTTTGGTGCCCAGCAGTCTTTGGGATTATTGAACCTTGTCCCTGATAGAGGCTAATATTCCTATTAGTGTGGGAATAAGGATATCTGATATAGAGCGCATTTTATGAGATTGCTGGTATTTTTAGGGACTAAAAAAATACTCACTTTGTATCTCCAATCTATACTTTATCTAATTTTTACTTAATCATAGGTAGCGCCAGATACCCCGGTTTTTAGGTTATAATATTGTGAAAACCCTGTTTGGGGGTTTTCTTTGGTGGGGGGCTGCAACCTGTCTAGTCCTTACTGTAAGGACATTTTCTATCCGTAAAAAAAAAAATTTCCACCCATTTTCCCCTCTACCTGTGAATAAGTAGCGCGGTTTCCCTCAGAATTTATAATCAACAACAAAGTCGACAACTTTGTGTCAAGGACAAGGGATCCGTTGGCTTGCGGAACAGACGCATTAGTCTTCCCATCAGTTTTCTCTGATCTAAGCATTTTCTCCTGTTCTGCTACTTCTACATCTTCTTTGCAGGATCAGGCAGGAACAAAAGGAGGTGATTCTCTTGGCCCAGAAGGCCTTGGTTCACTGAGATCATAAGGATGGCAATAGGAGTTCCCTGGATTCTGCCATTACGGCCGGACCTTCTTTCGCAGGGTCCGGTATTCCATCCTACCTTACAGATGCTAACTTTGACGGTCTGGCTATTGAGACCCACATCCTAAGGGGTTGTGGGTTATCTCCTTCAGCCATATCTACCTTGATTAATGCCAGGAAGCCAGCTTCCAGGATCATTTACTATAGAGTCTGGAAGGCATATGTTGCCTGGTACAGATCCAGGGGTTGGCACCCCAGGAAATATGTTATAGGTAGAATCATTGAATTCCTACAGATGGGATTGATTAATCTGGCCTTGAATACCATCAAGGGCCAGATCTCGGCCTTGTCAGTGTTTTTTCAGCTGCCTTTAGCTTCGCACTCTTTAGTGCGTAGCTTTGTGCAGGGGGTGACACGGATCAGTCCTCCGATCAAGACACCCCTAAATCCTTGGGATTTGAATTTGGTCCTGTCAGCTTTACAAAAGCAGCCTTACGGGAAATTCCCTTGGTTCTGTTGACCCAAAAGATAGTCTTTCTGGTTGCCATTTCTTCTGCCAGAAGAGTTTGTGAACTAGCGGCTCTATCTTGTAAGGAGCCATATCTAATTATGCATAAGGATAAGGTGGTTTTACGCCCTCATCCTGAATTCCTGCCAAAGGTAGTGACAGGTTTTCACTTAAACCAAGATATTGTTCTTCCTTCATTCTTCCCAGAGCCTTAATCTAGGGAAGAGAGGTTGCTACATTCCCTTGATGTAGTGAGGGCGGTCAGAGTGTATTTAAGAGCGACTGCTCAAGTTCGTAAGACAGATATTGTTTGTTCTGCCGGATGGTCCAAGGAGAGGACAGGCAGCATCTAGATCCACTATTGCTAAGTGGATTCGTCAAGTCATTGTGTAGGCTTATGGTTTAAAGAGGAAGGTTCCTCCTTTTCATATTAAGGCGCACTCTACCAGGGCGATTAGTACCTCCTGGGCTGTGCATCCTCAGGCCTCTGTGGCTCAGATCTGTAAAGCCGCGACATGGTCTTCAGTTCATACATTTACCATATTTTATCAAATCAATGTTAAGGGCCAGGAGGATTCTGCCTTCGGGCGCAGCGTACTGTAGGCTGCAATATAAGTCCTCCGTCTTCCTTTTTTGTTGTGTCCCCCCCCCTTCAGTTGCCATTGCTATGGGACATCCCACATAGTAAGTACTATGGCTCTGTGTCCCCTGATGAAAGAAAAGAAAATAGGATTTTTAATACAGCTTACTTGTAAAATCCTTTTCTCTTTGATGTATGTTTGGGGACACAGAGGTCCCTCACCTTCTTCTCCTTATACACTTTGATTGCTTGGCTACAAAACTGAGGACTCCCAGTAGTGGGAGGGGTTATATGGGAGAAGTTCACGCCTTAAGTTGCGTGCCAGTGTGCAACACCTGATATGCCGATATAACCCACGTAGTAAGTACTACGGCACTGTGTCCCCGGATGTACATCAAAGAAAAGGATTTTACAGGTAAGCTGTTTTAAAAATCCTATTTTTTTCCCTCAGTTTAGGCCGATACCTGTTCTTCTACATATTTTTGGTATAAAAAAAAAAAAAAAACTCAATACGCGTTTATTGATTGGTTTGCACAAAAGTTATAGCGTCTACAAAATAGGGGATAGATTTATGCCATTTTTATTAATAATTTTCTTTTTACTAGGCGATCTGCAATCTATGTTTAGCTGTTTGCCTGGTGTTCAGTTCTAAACCAAGTTAGCCAGGAAAGGTAAAAACGCTGCCCTGAAATATCAGAATAATATCAAAGTTAAATGTAATGATAGATTGCAAGTTAATGAATTCATAAAAGTTATAAGAGTGTAACTTTGGAGACAGTCATTTGCATGGGAAATTCTTTGTGTTTTGTAAAAATAAACTGCACTATATACTCCTTACAGGGACCCATGCGTGTGTGTTCCAGGATGGCTCTATGGACAAGTCTTCTAGCCTCCATAGAAGCCGATAGCTCTGGTGCCAAGACACTCTCCTGCTCCTCCTCCTCCAGCTTCCAATTTGACACCATCTGGATTGTGCACTCTCCTTGATCTTTTATAAATTTGAGAAAGTAGCGCTGTGGAGCTGGAGCCAGTGGCGGGGAGCAGGGATAGTATGTAAGGTTAAATTCACATGATGGAAAATCAGTGGCTGCCAGCAAGGATCGGGAGATTTAGCCAGCTCTGAATGCTGCAAATCCATATGTGCCTATTTGAGTTACGCTTTAGGGAAAAAAGGTACTAGGGAATGTTGCACTGCTTGATGGTAATCTATTTATGCACAAAACACAAGAATTAATACTACTTTAAATCATTTACTGAAGATAAGTTCTGTTTGGAAAATTATAAGACTAGGTTCACACATAAGCAGCTCTGGGCTCCCGTGCTGGTGTTTCATGCAGGAAAAAGTTTCCTGCACCTTTTTTAAAACCCAGCCAGAGAGAAATCACGTGGTGCTTGTGCACCATGCATTTTCCCATAACCAAAAATGTGCTGCGGTTTCAGATGCGTGTGTTGCCATTAGAAATGAATGGCAGCCCTGCGCATCTGCAAAAGAGGCAGCGTGGTTTATCAGCGGGTGGGTGCGGGAACAGGTACGATTTACACGCTGTCCCGCATCCGCAACCACCCGCACAAGTGTGAATCTAGCATAAAGTAGTAATGCATACAAAAAACTGCTTGTGATATATTTTTGCAATATGTTTATTTTTTCATCAAATGGCGGTCTGGTAGACTTCCCTACCCATCCAGCACCAATGTACTCTTTGCTTCAGTTATGCATGGCAAAATCATAGAGTTGGATGGGCAACCGCCCACTGTTGAAGCAGAGAACCTCACTTCTTAAAATTTCTTGCAGACTAGAAGAGGAAAAGTCAGTTGGGGCCACATACTGTGAAAACCTGTCAGATTTGCTCCAGCAGTCAGATTATGTAATTCTGGTTGTTAACCTAACTCCACAGACAGAAAAACTAATTGGGAAAAGAGAATTGAAACTAATGAAGCCTTCAGCAACCTTGATTAATGTCAGCAGAGGTTTGTATAAGTCTGCTAGTCCTGGTCTTTGTGTGATAGAAACTACATAATATAATGACTTTCACTGTATAACTATATGATTTCTCCTGTTTCTTTTTTTAAAAGGTGTTTATATAAAAGTTTTACAGAAATAAAACTCAAAAAGAATAACTCTGGCACTCAATATATATATAAGATTAGTTCTTTAAGGTCTGGTTCACACTAGTGCGATTTCAGATGCGACAACGCATGAGAAGGGAAATCCACATTATTTTCAGTGATGTCCTTTCACATCAATACGACTCAGTGATTTGGAAAAGGTTCCTGTACTATTTTGGTGCAATTCTAGTGCAATTTTGGCCCAATAGATTATGCAAACCACTTTGAAGTAGTGTCCAAATACCAGCACTACATAATCACCCTGAAAGTCAGATCGCAGCAGTGTGAACCTAACCTTAAAGGGATTTGGGAGTTGCATACACAAGCCTAGTAGACGCACATCTGCCACAGGACCTTGAAGGACCAGTACTGCATAAAAATATTACATAGTAATGTACAGGGTAAATTAGAAAATAGAGTATATTTTTTGAATGGTTGGTTGAGACAAATTGACTGTCGTTCTCTATCAAACTGATTGAAAATGTTCTTTTCAAATGAATTGCGTCCATTGTATGTGGTTTTCCTTCAGGAAATTACATTTATTTCTAAATCGGTTAATAAAAGCAAATTTAATGTTTAGAGAACTTAAAAACAACATTCATGAAGTTTCTGTAAGCATTGTACTGGCAAGATTTTTCCTATGAACGTTCATACCAAATTCTACCAGTGTAAGGCCAGCCTAACTCCAGCCAAACTTTTTTTTGTTTGTTTTAGTTTGGAGTCCTGACAGGAAGTGAGGGTTATTTTCACTAATAGGGGCACAGATGGCAATAAAAGCCTCACAGAGGCTCTAATCCACCCTGCTTTGTCAAAAACAAAATGAAAATGTTCTTGCTAGAGTTGGGATTTAGGGGTTCACGTCTGTGCAATAGCAACAAGTGAGGAAATGTGCATTGATGCGTTTGGAGTAGTGTGCTTCAGTGCATTGGCTGTGAGTAGTGAAGTGAGGGTTGGCGACAGTGCATTTTTGTTTATGGAATAAAAAACATTTACATTCTCTTATGCTTTATGTCCTGTAGTTTTAGAATCCCTGTCAGGCTTTTTACTGCTATGAAGGGCTAGCTTAGAACCATAACAATGAAGTGAAGGGAGCGCTCCAACAGCAACAGGTATAGAAATTTAAAAGCTTTGTTATACTTCCTGTATTGTGACATTGTAAGCAGAACAGGAAGTACAGGTACATTTCTCTACCTGATCCCTGGATT
The DNA here is from genome assembly GCF_037356315.1 of Lithobates pipiens. Lineage (NCBI taxonomy): Eukaryota > Metazoa > Chordata > Amphibia > Anura > Ranidae > Lithobates > Lithobates pipiens. The sequence continues at coordinate 374,211,323 of NW_027507764.1, read as the reverse complement.
GCAGTAAAAACCTGGCTGGGGTTCTGATCCTTCCTCACACAATCCAAAATGAGAAAAAATGTCTTGGCTGCCTTGACATACAGTACATGTTTCTAAACTTTTTGTTTTAACACCATTTATCATTTTTAGTCTGAACATTTTAGAACTATTTACACTGGTCATGTTCTTTGCACATAGGTCCAGTCGTTGATCAGGATGCTTTGGTGGAAGCCTTACAAGTGGGAGAAATCAAAGCTGCTGCACTAGATGTTACATATCCAGAACCATTGCCTAGGTAACTTCTTACGCTTGAAAATTCTATACTTGTATCCTTATGTTTTTTTTTTTTTTTTTTTTAACAAAGCCTTAACTAAGGCCTGGTTTACACTAGTCTGATGTGATCTTGATCCGATTTCCAGTGAGATTTTGTAGTGGTACTGCAGTGCGCCTTTGTGCATTTTTGGCGCGTTTTTAATGCTTTTACTACTGGGATTCATCCCTGCTGTCAGCAGCAGGTTGTTAAGGAGACCCACTAGTGTCCTAACAACCATGAGTAATCTCTGCTGTCAGTGGGGGAATTAACCACTAACAGCAGAATGTAAACAAAAGAGCCAGCAAAAAAACAAGTTGACGTCGGGGTCCACCCCCAATCTATACCAGACCCGCACAAAGAAAAAGAAAATAACGCGTGGAGTCCCCCAAAATCAATATCAGACCCTTTGGTCTGGTATGTATTTCAAGGGGAACCCCACGCCCCAAACAAAAATTTAAAAAAGGCGTGTGGTCTTCCAAAATCCATGCCAGAACCTTATCCGAGTATGCAGCCTGGCAGGCCCTCCCCTTAACCATACCAGGCAACATACCTTCACCATGGGGGTGAGGGGTAGCTTTCCAGGGAAGGGGGGGCGGATCTGTCTGCTGACCAGAGCAGAGTGGGCAGATGACAGGTACATCTCCACTCAATTTTTTGGAGAGTAGACACGGACAGAGCCTGCTCTGCTCTATGGATGGTCGGGTGTATACAGACTCAACTGTCAATTTACACCCACCATCTCCAATCTACCTACAAATCCCCTTTTGTTTGTTTATATATCGGATTGGAGGTAGGTGGGTTTAAACCAATGCAAGTCTGTTTACATCACCTGGTCCATAGGGGTGAATGGAACTTCCAATCAGGCCTGCCTGAAAAACTGACAGGCGGACATGATCGGTCTTGTGAAAAAGGGGCTTTAGAGTTTGTAAAATTAGCTTTGTGGCAAATGATTTACATTGTGATATTGTGAATGCAGCAAATAGACCAGCAAGGGTGTATTATATTTATGCTACATTAAGAGAAACATTTAAAGTAGATAGATGTATTTCTGTTGACTCTGCATTGCTGTTGTGGTTATACAGATTTTGGAACTCCACAGACTGTCTAATAAATTAATTTGTTGCCATATTGAGTCTTTAGATGCTTTAATTTGCTAAATGAAATAATATAGAATAAATCTTTTACACAAGAAGTAAGATAATCTACTGTTTCAGTTCATGAAGACAGAGGTGCATAAGTATGTAAACAATTTTTTTCTATCTTTATATTTTTTTAATTTCTTGAATATAATCTTTAACTGCTTGCCGTCTGCTGACAGTAGATATACTGCAAATGGGTGGCACAGCCAGGCACTGCGACGTTTCTGCACAACGCAGTGTACTTGCTTGTTTTGGTGGCTGCTGACCCGTGCTGTGTCCAGTCACTGAGTTTGGCTGAAACCTGCTGATTGGCTGTGACTAGTTACAGAACTAAACCTGCTGATCGGCTGTGGCCAGTCACAGAACTCTATGCACAGACAGCAATCTGTCTGTTTCTTCTCCCTGAAATCAACCCTGAGTTCAGAGAGAAAGAAACAGCCAGATCTGTTGGTAAAAGCAGCACACATTACATTCGTTAGGCACACAGGTTGCCCCTTGATGTTAACCCCTTCCCAGCCAGTGTACAACATTATCACTGTATTAGTGTCACTAGCGACATCAGTGTCAGTTAGACCCTCCCAGTCAAAGTCTGTTAGTGCCAGATTGTCTGCCACACAGTCACACTATAAGTCGCTGATCACCGCCATTATAGTGTCTGTATTGATCAGTAACTTGATCACAATCATAACTATGCTAGCATCCCCAAAAACAAATTTTGTTTTTTTTACCAAAGACATGTAGCAAAATAAATTTTGGCCTAAATTCATGAAGAAATTCGATTTTATTGGATACGTTTTTGAACAGAAAATGTGTTTTTTTTTTTATTTCAGTATTTTTTCGTTTATACATTAAAATTTAAAACCCAGTGTTAATCAAATAACACCAAAAGAAAGCTCTATTTTACCATTTGTTTTATTCATTTTTTTTACAATATAATTTTTTTAAAATATTTTTTAGGAGCCCTGTTGGGGGGCTTTGGTGAGATATCAGGAGTCTAAACAGACCTCTGATGTTTCACCTTTGAGATGGAGATGGAGGACACAGCTGAGCTGTGGGGACGAGGTGAATCGGGGGAGGGGGGGGGGGGGGGCAGGAAAAAGTACACAGGGCGGGGGAGGGGGGGGGGGTGGAGAGCACACAGGGGCCAGCAGAAAGCTGCATAGGAGGAGCTCTGGGGCTGGTTGCATATAAAGTAATTGATCTCTCAGCGGCTGCATAAAGAAAAATGGAGAGATCAGTTCCTCTATGCCAGTGTCTCTCAATCTTTTTCCAGTTGGGGCACCCTTGAAGTACATCCCTAGGTGAATGGGGCTGCACTGTAATCATTCCACAACTGTGTGCATTGCATGTAGTTGCAGCATAGTGATGATGCATTTAGGGGGTTAAAACAGACAGTCAGCAGGCAACATATTGCCTCTTTATCTAATGCCTCTGAAAAGTGATCTGAGCATGGATTGCTTTTTCAGAAGAAAGGCATTTTCTTGCTGGTACTATGAACAAGTGGTAAAAGAAAATCAGTTCTGATTGTAAACATATAGGGGGTCAGCATTAAAAGCGCATACCGTATATACTCAAGTATAAGCCGAGATTTTCAGCCTCTTTTTTGAGGCTGAAAGTGCCCCCCTCGGCTTATACTCGAGTCATCGCTGTCTGCCTGCTCGATCAGCGTGTCGAGCAGACAGACAGCGGACATTCTAAAATTCAAAAGCCGCGCCTCCGCCTTCGCCTGTGATAGGCGGAACACTGAATTTCCCAGCAGTCAGTGTTCCGCCTATCACGGACATCCGCTCATCCTCGTACTACGGACGAGGATGAGACGATGTCCGTGATAGGCGGAACACAGGCTGCTGGGAAATTCAGTGTTCCGCCTATCACAGGCGAAGGCGGAGGCGCGGCTTTTGAATTTTAGAATGGCCGCCGAGGCGCCGACGAAGAGCGGCGATCCTGGCAAGGCACGGGACGGAGGCAAGGCACGGCACGGGACGGGACGGAGGCAAGGCACGACACGGGACGGAGGCAAGGAGGCAAGGCACGGCACGGGACGGAGGCAAGGAGGCAAGGCACGGCACGGGACGGAGGCAAGGAGGCAAGGCACGGGACGGAGGCTCGGGACACAGGCTCGGGACACAGGTAGGCTGGACACACACACACACACACACACACACACACACACACACACACATGGACACACACACACACAGGGATGGATGGATACACACACACACAGGGATGGATGGATGGAGACACACACACACACAGGGATGGATGGATGGAGACACACACACACAGGGATGGATGGATGGATGGAGACACACACACACAGGGATGGATGGATGGATGGACACACACACACACAGGGATGGATGGATGGATGGACACACACACACACAGGGATGGATGGATGGATGGACACACACACACACAGGGATGGATGGATGGATGGACACACACACACACACAGGGATGGATGGACGGACACACAGGGATGGACGGACACACAGGGATGGACGGACACACAGGGATGGACGGACACACACACAGGGATGGACAGGCATGTCTCACCCTCGGCTTATACACGAGTCAATAAGTTTGCCAGTTTTTTTGGGGGTAAATTGGGGGCCTCGGCTTATATTCGGGTCGGCCTATAATCGAGTATATACGGTACATACATGTAAACACCCATGTATATATATATATATATATATATATATATATCACACAAATATATATAAAACACACACACACATACATACACATATACTGTGTATATATAAGCACACACATATAAACACAGACATATATAAATGCACATTGTAGCGGGGTGCCTGTGAAAATAGGTTAAAATGAGAGGAAAAATGATTGATGGGATATATGTTCCTCCACAGATTCTTAAATTTGCAATCTAAGATAATACCAGCAAAGACTTCAGGGTAAAGGAAAGTTCTTAACCCTGTATTTGTAAAGTCCGTTCTGGGGCTGGATTTATTGGGAGTCTGATAGAGATCTGGGTGGGACAGACTCCCAAGTCCGTGGACTGCAGTTTAATGTTTTCTTTTCAAGTCTTGATTAAGGAGAGAGAGAAATAAATAATTTGAGAGAATGAATATGAATAGGAGCATGGCTGCTTATTCATGACTTTGGATAAAAAAAAAAAAAAAACAGGGACTGGTCAGACTATGGACACAGTAAGGCTCGGTAGAGCAGACGTTTATTTTTGTTTGATGGCAAGATGCCTTTTTTCTTCTGTTTGGATATATCCTGTGGATTAAACATGTTTTTCTAAAGAAAATGTGAGTTTGTCCCTACATTGAGTCTGATGCCCTACAACATACAGTGGTGTGAAAAAGTGTTTGCCCCCTTCCTCATTTCCTGTTCCTTTGCATGTTTGTCACACTTAAGTGTTTCGGAACATCAAACCAATTTAAACAATAGTCAAGGACAACACAAGTAAACACAAAATGCAATTTGTAAATGAAGGTGTTTATTATTAAAGGTGAAAAAAAATCCAAACCATCATGGCCCTGTGTGAAAAAGTGATTGCCCCCTAAACCTAATAACTGGTTGGGCCACCCTTAGCAGCAACAACTGCAACCAAGCGTTTGCGATAACATGCAATGTGGCTTTTACAGCGTCCTGGAGGAATTTTGGCCCACTCATCTTTGCAGAATTGTCCTAATTCAGTTACATTAGAGGGTTTTCGAGCATGAACGGCCTTTTTAAGGTCATACCACAACATCTCAATAGGATTCAGGTCAGGACTTTGGCTAGGCCACTCCAAAGTCTTCATTTTGTTTTTCTTCAGCCATTCGGTGGTGGACTTGCTGGTGTGTTTAGGATCATTGTCCTGCTGCAAAACCCAAGTTCGTTTCAGCTTGAGTACACGAACAGATGGTCGGACATTCTCCTTCAGGATCTCTTGGTAGACAGCAGAATTCATAGTTCCTTTTATCACGGCAAGTCTTCCAGGTCCTGAAGCAGCAAAACAGCCCCAGACCATCACACTACCACCACCATATTTTACTGTTGGTATAATGTTCTTTTTATGAAATGCAGTGTTCCTTCTACGCCAGATATACTTGGACACACACCTTCCAAAGAGTTCCACTTTTGTCTCATCGGTCCACAGAATGTTGTCCCAAAAGTCTTGGGGATCATCAAGATGTGTTGTGGAGAAATTGAGACGAGCTTTGATGTTCTTTTTGCTCAGCAGTGGTTTTCTCCTTGGAACTCTGCCATGCAGGCCATTTTTGCCCAGTCTTTTCCTGATGGTGGAGGCGTGAACGCTGACCTTAACTGAGGCAAGTGAGGCCTGCAGTTCCTTGGACGTTGTTGTGGGGTCTTTTGTGACCTCTTGGATGAGTCGTCGCTGCGCTCTTGGGGTAATTTTGGGCGGCCGGCCACTCCTGGGAAGGTTCCCCACTGTTCCATGTCTTTGCCATTTGTGGATAATGGCTCTCACTGTGGTTCGCTGGATTCCCAAAGCTTTGGAAATGGCTTTATAACCCTTTCCAGACTGATAGATCTCAATTACTTTCTTTCTCAATTGTTCCTGAATTTCTTTGGGTCTCGGCATGATGTGTAGCTTTTAAGGATCTTCTGGTGGACCTTACTGTGTCAAGCAGCTCCTATTTAAGTGATGCCTTGATTGTGAACAGGTGTGGCAATAATCAGGCCTGGGTGTGGCTAGAGAAATTGAACTCAGGTGTGGACAACCACAGTTATAGTATGTTTTAACAAGGGGGGCAATCACTTTTTCACACAGGGCCATGATGGTTTGGATTTTTTTTCACCTTTAATAATAAACACCTTAATTTACAAATTGCATTTTGTGTTTACTTGTGTTGTCCTTGACTATTGTTTAAATTGGTTTGATGTTCCGAAACACTTAAGTGTGACAAACATGCAAAGGAACAGGAAATGAGGAAGGGGGCAAACACTTTTTCACACCACTGTATGTACACACATATAAACGCATGTGCACACACATATAAACACATGTGCACACACACACTCTTTTAAAAAACGGCACTACTGTACCTCTTCCTGCCGGGTACTGCACTATAGGGGGAGCAGAGAGCACAACACACACTGTGCTTTCACTTTAGGTGTAAAGAGTGTGACCAGCTCCCCGCAGTGCCCATTTACAGTTCCCTGAGGACGGGGAGCTCGGTCTCAGCCACCCTTGCTGCTTTTCCTATCCAGACATACAGGGGGCCTGCATGGAGATCCCTGTACGTCCGCCCCTGCTTCCAGAGGTCAAGTGGTTCATTTACATATAAAAATGTTAATATTGTTAAAGAATTATATGGAATACCTGTAAAGCAGTGAATTTCAAAATCACCAAACATTCATTGTAGTTCAACACACCAATTTAACATACATGCAGTAAATGTCAAATTTTTGCAGCTGTGATCTGACTTCCTGTTAGAGAGTGGCTACATTCGTTCTCTATGGTCCCACAGTATGTATGAACATAGCCACCCTCTCTTCCTTTTTTATGAGATGAACAAAGGAATGTGGACTATGGGATGTGTCGTGTGCATAGAGCAGTGCACATGAGTCGGTGCGTTTTAGAACACAGGCACCTTGTCATGTGAGTGCAGCAGTACATTTCTAGTAACCCAATGCCTGAAGCCAGCCCTTCAGAACAGATAAACATACAAAATACAAAGCCGCCAACCAATCATAGGCAGTAGAGACATTCCTCACCTGCAGCCACATGTATGCATGCTGCTTACATAAGTGCAGCTGTCGAGCAGGGATTGCCTCTGCCAACTATGATCGGCAGCTTTGGCAGCTTCCCAGTGGGATGGCTCAGGCTGGTTTGGACTTGTGTCCGAACATACTTGAGCTCATCCCTGGGAGAGACACAAACAGAAGGGAGCAGAGATCTGCACACTACAGACTGAAACTGTCAGATAACTTTCTTTTTACTGTTCTGTACTGAAGTGGTGACTTTATATCTCTGCAGCAGAATGGCAGGAGCCACTTGCATTGAGAGAAGACTGCATACAGTGCATTGAAAATTTCCCAAAAAAGTAAATGTATTTTATTGGGATTTTATGTGATAGACCAAAAACTTTTAACCGATCACTGCGCTATTCTTATAAAAATATAACACAAAAAAGAGCTGCTAACACACCACTAGGGTATAAAGTGTAAAGTAATCAATGCTGTATAAAAGTGTAGCACTTCAAAAACCAGGCATGTTTATGCCATCCTTACAAAAACATCATATATGTATAAACTTATACCTATACATTCAGTGAAAATTCACAATGTGAAATAGTGCACATAACATATAAGACTTTGCTATAAATCTCATATAAACATTAATTGCTATATAGGCATATAGCTGTGACTATAAAGTGATTCTAAGAAGAATTTCAAAATAAAAGAAGAAAATCAAAAAAGAAAGTCCCAACAAGAAAATACAAAGTCTCTTGTGTATAATATCCGTGTATGGTCCACAAGTGTGCAGGAAATATCTTACACCTCCTTCATAAAAACTCATGCATTAACCACGTGATGTTCCCGTCACCAAGCGAATTGGACGCTTACCAGAATTATTGGATCCACACAAATTTACATTTGGAGGATCGCATAAACTCATGCATATATATGCAGATTCCTTCAGCAGTGCATTTTCCAGGGGGATTTCAAATATAGCTAATCCTTTCGTGTGCTGGGAAGTACTTTATCTCCAGCCATACAAATCCATAGGGGTAGTTGGGCACATATAAAGGAAAACAGGGACCAAAAATAGTGTAATTCCGTTTTTTATAAAAAATTTAATATAAAAGTAATAAACTCACATGTGTACAAGCAGCTGACTTAGAACCGGTGCGGACCAGGGGAATCCGACTGTTCCTCGGGGCTAAGGTTAAGCGCTTATCAGTATAAAACAAGGCTGCAGTGGAGCGAGACTCCACTGCAGCCGTGTTTTATACTGATAAGCGCTTAACCTATTGTACACATGTGAGTTTATTACTTTTATATTTAATTTTTTATAAAAAACGGAATTACACTATTTTTGGTCCCTGTTTTCATTTATATGTGCCCAACTACTCCTATGGATTTGTATGGCTGGAGATAAAGTACTTCCCAGCACACGAAAGGATTAGCTATATTTGAAATCCCCCTGGAAAATGCACTGCTGAAGGAATCTGCATATATATGCATGAGTTTATGCGATCTTCCAAATGTAAATTTGTGTGGATCCAATAATTCTGGTAAGCGTCCAATTCGCTTGGTGACGGGAACATCACGTGGTTAATGCATGAGTTTTTATGAAGGAGGTGTAAGATATTTCCTGCACACTTGTGGACCATACACAGATATTATACACAAGAGACTTTGTATTTTCTTGTTGGGACTTTCTTTTTTGATTTTCTTCTTTTATTTTGAAATTCTTCTTAGAATCACTTTATAGTCACAGCTATATGCTTATATAGCAATTAATGTTTATATGAGATTTATAGCAAAGTCTTATATGTTATGTGCACTATTTCACATTGTGAATTTTCACTGAATGTATAGGTATAAGTTTATCCCTTTCATGACTAAGCCTATTTTTGGAATTTGGTGTTTACAAGTTAAAATCCATATTTTCTACTAGAAAATTACTTGGAACCCCCAAACATTATATATATTTTTTTAACAGAGACTCTAGAGAATAAAACGGCGATTGTTGCAATATTTTATGTCACACGGTATTTGCGCAGCGGTGTTTTAAATGCAACTTTTTGGGAAAAGGGACACTTTCATGAATTAAAAAAAAACAAAACAGTAAAATTATCCCATTTTTTTTGCATAATGTGAAAGATAATGTTACGCCGAGTAAATAGATACCAAACATGTCACACTTTATAATTGCGCGCACTTGTGGATTGACGACAAAGTACGGTACCTAAAAATCTCAATAGGCGACGCTTTAAACATTTTTTACGGTTACCAGGTTAGCGTTACAGAGGAGGTCTACTGCTAGAATTATTGCTCTCGCTCTGACGATCGCGGCAATACCTCACATGTGTGATTTGAACACCGTTTACATACGCGGGCGCGACTTCCGTATGCGTTTTCTTTGCTTTGCGAGCTCGCGGGGACGGCGGGCGCTTTAAAAAATTTTTTTTATTTTTTTATTTATTTTATTTATTTTAAAATGACTAACTTAAAAAAAAAAAAAAAAAAAAAATTTGATCACTTTTATTGCTGTCACAAGGAATGTAAACATCCCTTGTGACAGTAATAGGCGGTGACAGGTACTCTTTATGGAGGGATCGGGGGTCTAAAAGACCCCCCACCCCTCCTTTACACTTCAGTGTATTCAGATCGCCGAAAACGGCGATTCTGAATACCGGATATTTTTTTAAAACCGGCGCCATTGGCAGCCGAGTAAACGGGAAGTGACGTCATGACGTCGCTTCCGTGTTTACTATGAGGAGACTGGAACGAAGCCGATTACGGCTTCGTTCCAGTTCCTCCCCAGCGGCCGGAGGCAGTGCAAGTTGAATCGGTGCTCCCGATCGAACGGGAGCACCGGTAACAGCGGCGGGAGGCGGCGGGAGGGGGGGACGTCCCCTCCCGCTCCTCCGGCATAACAGCCGAGCGGCTTTTAGCCGCATCGGTTGTTATGGCTGGATAGCCAATCGCCCGCTGAACAAAACGGTACCGGGATGATGCCTGCAGGTGCGGGCATCATCCCGGTATACCCCCCAGAAGCCGAGTACGCAGATCTGCGTACGCTCGGCGGGAAGGGGTTATACATATATGATGTTTTTGTAAGGATGGCATAAACATGCCTGTTATGTGATAGACCAACACAAAGTGGCAAATAATTGTGAAGTGGAAGGAAAATGATAAGTGGTTTTCAACATTTTTTTACAAATATCTGAAAAATGTGGCGTGCATTTGTATTCAGCCCCCGAGTCAATACTTTGTAGAACCACCTTTCGCTGCATGTCTTTTTGGGTATATCTCTACCAGCTTTTCACATCTAGAGAGTGAAATATTTGCGCATTCTTTGCAAAATAGCTCAAGCTCTGTCAGATTGGATGGAGAGTGTCTCTGAACGGCAATATTTAAAGCGGAGGTCCACCCTAAAGTGGACCTTCCGCTCATTGGAATCCTCCCCCCCCTCCGGTGCCACAATTGCCACCTTTCAGGGGGGAGGGGGGTGCAGGTACCTGTACAGTACAGGTATCTGCACCCACTTCCGGGATAGCTCCCTGCGGAAAGGGGCGTCGATTATGCCCCTTTCCAAAAGTCCCCCACTGCCTGCTGGGAAACACACAGATCCCAGAGGCAGAGGGTCCATCCTTTTGCGCAGCGCGACTCGCGCATGCGCAGTAGGGAACCGGGAAATGAAGCCGAAAGGCTCCACTTCCTGATTCCCATACGCAAGATGGCGGCGGCAGCACCCGAGAGACGATCGAGAGATCGGATTCGGGTGCCGACATCGCGGGCGTGCTGGACAGGTAAGTGTCACTATTTTAAAAGTCAGCAGCTGCAGTATTTGTAGCTGCTGGCTTTTAAAAAAAAAAAAAAAAACGCGGACTCCCGCTTTAAGTCTTGCACAGATTCTCAATTGAATTTAGGTCTGGACTTTGACTGGGCCATTCTAACACATGAATATGCTTTGATCTAAACCATTCCATTGTAGCTCTGGCTGTATGTTTAGGGTCGTCCTGCTGGAAGGTAACCCTCCACTCCAGTCTCATATCTTTTGCAGACTCTAACAGGTTTTCTTGTAAGATTGCTTTGTATTTGGCTCCATCCATCTTCCCATCAACTCTGACCAGCTTCCCTGTCCCTGTTAAAGAAAAGCATCCCCACAACATAATGCTGCCACCGCCATGTTTCACGGTGGTGATGGTGCATTCAGGGTGATGTGCAGTGTCAGTTTTCTGCCACACAATGTTTTGGTTTTAAGCCAAAAAGTTCAGTTTTCTCACCTGACCAGAACACCTTCTTCCACAACTTTGCTGTGTTTCAGGGCTGGGCTCTCAGCAGCTCCCTTCTCTCTGCTCAGCTGTCTGATAATTGTCAGCACTCATTCCACAGTTGCTCACCTGGTTATCATTTGCTGCTTGTCAGTCCTGCCTACAGCTACCCCCTTCTGGCTATTTAAATTGCCTTGTTTATTTCTTACATGCCTTTGCCTTGGTCAACATATCTTCAGATTCTCTGCTGTGTTTCTGTTAAAGACTGCCCGGCTGATGTCCCTTCTGGTTCCTGATCCTATTATTCTGCCTCCGACTATGCTGATCTCTGATTTCCTGATTATTGGCCTGTTGGACTACCCACTTTGGCTTATGTTTTGACCATGTTTACTGATCTGTACCATTTTTACTATTGTGTTAAAAGGTACTTGAATCAGAAAAGAGCTGGCGACTCGTATGCTCTTGAATAAAAGTCCTTTATTTGGTTACATGGGTACACGGGTACAGGCTATGTTGACACGTTTCGGCTAATAAGCCTTCATCAAAGCATACATGTTTGATTTAAAAACTGATATTTACAACAAAGTAAGCACTCCAAATGGGGCGGGTGCATCCTAATCAGAGCAATCAAAACAATTTAAAAACACATGGAGAAAAAAAAGAGAGAAGCACAGCAGGCATATGAGGGACATATCATGAACAAATAAAGCACCTTCAAAATGGTTCAATAAATGTATCAAACAATGAGACTATATTAACCAGTTGCCGACCGCCGCACGACGATGTACGTCGACAGCATGGCACGGGCAGGCATATGGGCGTACATGTACGTCCCTTGCCTCCCGCGGGTCGGGGGCCCGATCGGGCTCCCGCCCGGTGCCTGCGGCGGTCGGTTTTTGTCCGGGAGCGATCCGGGACGAGGGGGCGGCCATTCATTCATGGCCACCCCCTCGCGATCGCTCCCGACGAATAGGAATCCCCCGTGACATCACTTCCTCTCCTGTAATGTAAACACAGGAGAGGAAGTGATGTATTCTCTCCTCCGTGTCGGTATTTTTCGTTCCGACACGGAGGAGAGCGGATCGGTGAGTTGCACCAACACTCTACACACACAGTAGAACATGCCAGGCACACTCACACCCCCCCGATCACCCCCCCAATTACCCCTGCCCCCCAGTCACAGTGACACCAATGTCATTTTTTTTATTTTTTTTTTGCATTGGTGTCATTTGTGACTGTAATAACTGTTAGGGCAGTTAGGGTTAGCCCCCTTTAGTTCTAATGTACCCCCCTAACCCCCCCAATAAAGGTTTAACCCCGTGATCACCCCCCGTCGCCAGTGTCACTAAGGCTGGGTTCACATTGCAGCGGTTTATGAGAACGAATGTGATTCGCACCGCACTGCAGTGCAAATCACATCCGATCTCTGTGCGATTCGACTTCAGCCATTCGCCGCACCCGCCACACCCGCCGCAAATTCGCACGGGACCCTTTTTTTGGCCCGCAGCAGAATCGGATCGCATGGGTGTTCACACCATGCGATCCGAGTTTGCAGATCGCACTGCGATATGCGAACTGATCTGGGGGTGTCAGTAACATTTCACTGACACTCCCAGCAGTTTGCATAGGGCAGTGTGAACTGCCGCTGGGAGGCATGCGATGCGGGAACCCGCCGCGGATTCGCGGCGTTTCCGCATCGCTCCAGTGTGAACCCAGCCTAATAAGCAATCATTTTTCTGATCGCCGTATTAGTGTCACAGGTGACGCTAGTTAGGCAGGTAGGTATTTAGGTTCGCCGCAGCTTTTTATAGCGCCAGGGACCCCCATATACTACCGCATAAAGCCCCCTGATTGCCCCCTAGTTAACCCTTTCACCAGTGATCACCATATAACTGTTACAGGTGACGCTGGTTGGTTAGTTATTTTTTTATAGTTTCAGGGCACCCGCCATTTATTACCTAATAAAGGTTTAACCCCCTGATCACCCGGCGGGTGTCATTTGTGACTAATAACTGTTAGGGCAGTTAGGGTTAGCCCCCTTTAGTTCTAAGGTACCCCCCTAACCCCCCCAATAAAGGTTTAACCCCGTGATCACCCCCCGTCGCCAGTGTCACTAAGGCTGGGTTCACATTGCAGCGGTTTATGAGAACGGATGTGATTCGCACCGCACTGCAGTGCAAATCACATCCGATCTCTGTGCGATTCGAGTTCAGCTATACAGATAGTATGGCTGAATTCGTGTCGCACCCGCCGCACCCGCCGCAAACTCGCACGGGACCCTTTTTTTGGTCCGCAGCAGAATCGGATCGCATGGGTGTTCACACCATACGATCCAAGTTTGCAGATCGCACTGCGATATGCGAACTGATCTGGAGGTGTCATTAACATTTCACTGACACTCCCAGCAGTTCGCATAGGGCAGTGTGAACTGCCGCCGGGAGGCATGTGATGCGGGAACCCGCCGCGCATTCGTGGCGTTCCCGCATCGCTCCAGTGTGAACCCAGCCTAATAAGCGATCGTTTTTCTGATCGCTGTATTAGTGTCACAGGTGACGCTAGTTAGGCAGGTAGGTATTTAGGTTCGCCGCAGCTTTTTATAGCGCCAGGGACCCCCATATACTACCGCATAAAGCCCCCTGATTGCCCCCTAGTTAACCCTTTCACCAGTGATCACCATATAACTGTTACAGGTGACGCTGGTTGGTTAGTTATTTTTTTATAGTTTCAGGGCACCCGCCATTTATTACCTAGTCTCACTAGTGTACCCCTAAATTTAGGGGTGTCTACTTTCCAAAATGGGGTCATTTGGGGGGGGTTTGTGCCATCTTGGCATTTTATGGCCTTCAAAACTGTAACGCCCTTAGAAAGCCTGAAGGCGGTGCTTGGTTTTCGGGGCCCCGTACGCGGCTAGGCTCCCAAAAAGTCCCACATATGTGGTATCCCCGTACTCAGGAGAAGCAGCAGAATTTATTTTGGGGTGTCATTTCACATATGCCCATGGCATGCGTGAGCAATATATCATTTAGTGACAACTTTGTGAAAAAAAAAAAAAAAAAAAAGTTTGTAATTTTCCCGCAACTTGTGGCAAAATATAAAATATTCCATGGACTCAACATGCCTCTCAGCAAATAGCTTGGGGTGTCTACTTTCTAAAATGGGGTCATTTGTGGGGGTTTTGTGCCATCTTGGCATTTTATGGCCTTCAAAACTGTAATAGGTAGTGAGAAGTGAACTCAAAAATTTACGCCCTTAGAAAGCCTGAAGGCGGTGCTTGGTTTTCGGGGCCCCGTACGCGGCTAGGCTCCCAAAAAGTCCCACATATGTGGTATCCCCGTACTCAGGAGAAGCAGCAGAATTTATTTTGGGGTGTCATTTCACATATGCCCATGGCATGCATGAGCAATATATCATTTAGTGACAACTTTGTGAAAAAAAAAAAAAAAAAAAAAGTTTGTAATTTTCCCGCAACTTGTGGCAAAATATAAAATATTCCATGAACTCAACATGCCTCTCAGCAAATAGCTTGGGGTGTCTACTTTCTAAAATGGGGTCATTTGTGGGGGTTTTGTGCCATCTTGGCATTTTATGGCCTTCAAAACTGTAATAGGTAGTGAGAAGTGAACTCAAACATTTACGCCCTTAGAAAGCCTGAAGGCGGTGCTTGGTTTTCGGGGCCCCGTACGCGGCTAGGCTCCCAAAAAGTCCCACATATGTGGTATCCCCGTACTCAGGAGAAGCAGCAGAATTTATTTTGGGGTGTCATTTCACATATGCCCATAGCATGTGGGAGCAATATATCATTTAGTGACAACTTTGTGTAAAAAAAAAAAAAAATATTTTTTTTTTGTCATTATTCAATCGCTTGAGGCAAAAAAATTAAATATTCAATGGGCTCAACATGCCTCTTATCAATTTCCTTAGGGGGTCTACTTTCCAAAATGGGGTAATTTGGGGGGGTTTTGTACTGCCCTGCCATTTTAGCACCTCAAGAAATGAGATAGGCAGTCGTAAACGAAAAGCTGCGTAAATTCCAGAAAACGTACCTTAGTTTGTAGATGTGACAACTTTTGCGCAAACCAATAAATATACAATTATTGACTTTTTTTTTACCAAAGACATGTGGCTGAATACATTTTGGCCTAAATGTATGACTAAAATTGAGTTTATTGGATTTTTCTAATAACAAAAAGTAGAAAATATCATTTTTTTTCAAAATTTGCGGTCTTTTTACGTTTATATCGCAAAAAATAAAAAATCGCAGAGGCAATCAAATACCATCAAAAGAAAGCTCTATTTGTGGGAAGAAAAGGACGCAAATTTTGTTTGGGTACAACATTGCATGACCGCGCAATTACCAGTTAAAGCAGCGCAGTGCCAAAGTGTAAAAAGACCTCTGGTCATTTACCAGCAAAATGGTCCGGTCTGAAAGTGGTTAAACAATGCGATTATGTTAAAAAAAGATTTATGTCCATGCTATCATTCAAACCATACAGTTTTCTAGTATTGAGGGTATGGAGCCACCAAACTTCACACTTAAGCAAAATACAATGTGTCACCTCCTCTTGGGGTTTTTTTTTCTAACCTGGTCAGCACCAAAAAAGTGTCAAGATCAGGGGCGGACTGACCATTGGGCTACTCGGGCACTGCCCGAGGGCCCCATGCCACTAGGGGGCCCCATCAGGGTTGCCAGCCTCAGTAAAACCCAAGATTATAGTTGCCCCACCTCTCCAGTACCTTCTCAGCCAATAGAAACATGTCTGTGTGTACTGTGTGTGTGATATTATACTGTGTGTGTGTTTGTGTATACTATCTGGCCCCATAATCTCTGATTGCCTGGGGGCCCCATAATCTCCTATTGCCCGGGGGCCCCATGAGTTGTCAGTCCGCCCCTGGTCAAGATTACCATGATGGAATTCCCAGAAATGTTGACACATTTGAGATATTTTTAGCATTAATATTTGTAGTGTTGTTCACATGTTCCGAGATTCTAATTATCAACGGACATATAATGCACCCAACTTACTGTAGACTGCAGGCACTACACTGAATAACACATACCACAGATTTAGAGTTGCAGTTTATATACTGTTTGATGGTATATGTTTTCTTGGTAGAAAAAGAAAAGACTGAGGTGCTTTTTTTTTATGTCTATGACACTGCCTACAGGTGGTGTGGCCACACACGTAGGAACCTACAGTGGAAAGCCAGGTCTGCAATTTGTTTGACTTCTGAGAGCAAAACAAGCTGGGTGACAACTTACTTCCCAGACTGGGGGCCCTTCTACTGGAAAATTGGAAACCCCCCTGGATAACAGAGTACAGATCCTTGTCAGCATACAAAATGGGGAGATGTGCTTTAAGAATCGCAACGATTTTGTTGTATTCTAAATAAAATGTAGTGATAAAATTAACTTTTATTTCTATTGTTATCACTACACTGTTGTGTTTATTTATGCCATTATTCTGAATCATCTCCACCTGATCTCTATGAAATGCTATATTTTTACTTCTAGCTATTGACCGTGTATTATAGCCCCTTTCTTTGAGTCGCTTTTGAATCACTATGCATTCTTGAAAGAAATCCCTGTCTGTAGAGCAGTTTCTCCTGGCCCTGATAAATTCACCAGTGGGCAAAGACTTGATGGTGTGTCTGGGGTGACAGCTATTAGCCTATAAAAGGGAATTCCCTGCACAGGGCATTCTAAAAGTTCTGGAAGTCACTGTGTTGCTATCCAGATGCCCTATCAAGGTCAAATCCAAATAGTCTATTTGGGTGAGGTGGTGCACACAGGTGAACTCCAGGTTTAGGGAGTTGGTATTAATATATTTCATAAAGTCACCTATGTCACCACTCAATCCATGCCATACTACAATCAGGTCATCAATGAAACGACCATACCAGGTGATGTTGGTTTTAATTGAGTTACCATGGGCAAATAAAATAGATTCTTCCAACCAGCCCATGTAAAGATTTGCCAAAGGGGGAAAATTTAGCCCCCATGGATGCACCTTGACTCTGAATGTAGTATTGTTCATCAAACATGAAGAAAATGTGTGTCAGGAAGAACTCTACTGCTCTACAAATAAACTCACGTACATTAGGACTGTAACCACTGTAGTATGAAAGATGATGTTTAATGGCTGACAGTGCATGTGTGTTGTTTGTGTTTGTTTGTTTGTTTTTTCCACCATAGCTGTGGATCTCTGCAGCTCCTTCAGAGTAATAATGGGCCTCTTGGCTGCTCTCCTTGCCCAGCCTGCCAGTTTAGGTGGACGCCCATATCTTGGTAGGTTTGGAATTGTGCCATACTCTTTCCATTTTTGGATGATGAATTGAACAGTGCTCCGTGAGATGTTCAAAGATTGGGACTTCTCCACAACTTTATCCCTGACCTGTCTAGTGTGCTCCTTGGCCCTCATGATGCTCTTTGTTCACTAAGGTTCTCTAACAAGCCTATGAGGGCTTCACAGAACAGCTGTATTTATGCTGAGATTAATGTACACACAGGTGGACTCTATTTACTAATTAGGTGACTTTTGAAGGCAATTGGTTCCACTAGATTTTGGTTCGGGGCATCAGAGTAAAGGGGGCTGAATGCAAATGCACGCCACACCTTTTCATATATTTATATTCATATATTTATTTGTAAAAAAAAAATTAAAAATCATTTATCATCTTCCTTCCACTTTACAATTATGTACCACTTTGTGTTGGTCTATCACATGAAATCTGCCCTCTTGTTGCATTAAACCGCAGCCCAAATCGGCTGCTGCCCAGTCGCTAAACCTCTGCAGTTTAAGCCCCTTTCACACTGGGGCGGGAGCGGCATCAGGGTTAAAATGGTGCTGTTTTTAGCGCCACTTTATCGTCATTTTAGCGGCGGTATTCGGCCGCTAGTGGGGTGGTTTTACCCCCTGCTAGCGGCCAAGAAAGGGTTAAAACCACCACAAAACACTGCTGCAGCTGCGCTTTGTCGGCGGTATAGCCGCACTGCCACATTTATTTCAATGGGTAGGAGCGGTATACACACCACTCCAAAGATGCTGCTAGCATTACATTTTTTACCGTCCTGCCAGCACACCTTTCCAGTGTGAAAGCCCTTGGAGCTTTCACATTGAAGTGTGAGGAGCGGCTCTTTCAAGGCGCTTTGCAGGCAGTATTTTTAGCACTGTCGCGCCTGCAAAGCGCGCCAGTGTGAAGGGGGTCTTTTGCCTCAAAATCCATCAGATTTTTTTCCGATGGATTTTGTCCGAAACTTGTGTTGCATACACACGGTCGCACCAAGTTGTCGGAAAATCCGATCATTCTGAACGAGGTTACGTCAAACACGTATGTCGGGACTATAAACAGGCCAGTAGCCAATAGCTTTCGTCTCTTAGTTTATTCTGAGCATGTGTGGCACTTTGTCTGTCGGAATTGTCTACACACAATCAGAATTTCTGCGATTGGATTTTGTTGTTGGAAAATTTTAGATCCTGCTCTCAAACTTTGTGCGTCCGAAAATCCGACAGAAAAAGTCCGATAGAGCCCACACACGATCAAATTTTCTGACAACATAATCCGATCAGATTTTTCCATCGGAATTTCCGACCGTATGTACAGGGCATTAGAGTACGGGCAAATGTGAACAGACTCGAAGGACAAGAAAAAAAGTGGCTACTTTTGTTTCTAAATATAAAGCCGTTGGCTACTTTTGTATCTGGCTATATACACTTATTTTAACCATTTCCATACGGGGCCTATTCTGGCACTCCTCTCCTACATGTAAATGTTATATATAAGCAGACACTCTAGGGAATAAAATGGCAGTCGTCGTAACTTATTATCGCACGGTATTTGTGCAACAATTTTTCAAATGCATTTTTTTGGGGGGGGGGGGGACAGTATCGTGATTTAAAAAATAACAAAACAGTAACGTTAGCCCAATTTTTTATTTATTTTTTGTTATAATGTGAAAGATGTTACACCAAGTAAATAGATACCCAACATGTCACTCTTTAAAATTGCGCACGCTTATGGAATGACGCCAAACTTTGGTACTTAAAAAATCTCTATAGGCGACGCTTTAAAAATCTGCTGACATCGTAGAGCTGGTCCAAGAGAACAAAATATTACAGCGCACACATGTAAAAAAAGACATTTACCACCTGCAAGGCTATTTAAAACACCTAGACAGTTTAAAAAAATATGGGGATTTGGTCACTGCGACAAAGTACCCCATGGTTAGTGGGTCCTACACTATCCATAGACTGGTATATCCTGCTTCTCAGAACCATGGGAACCATGCACTCCTCTCTAAGGGAGAACTAAAGTTCTTTACCTATGACACAGGTGGACACTAATAACAGGTACTGATGAAGGAGTGGGGTGCTCCTGCCCAAAAGCTTGGGCAAGACAGTAATGAGAGGCACTGATGAGAGAGAGGGGTGTTCCTGCCCAAAAACTTCGGGCAAGACCGCTTTGGGGTTGGGATCTGCCCACATGCCTGGGCCTGAGCCAGCTGCTCCCGCCCCCTCGACAGCCCAGCGCTCCAGTGAGTGAGGAGGGGGCAGAGCATAGAGCTGTGACTGACAGTCACCAGCTCTCTGCTCGGGGAGCTGTGAAAACCGAGCGATCTGTGGTGTTAGTTTGCTCAGTTCTCAGTGTTAAAGCGGAGGTCCACCCTAAAGTGGACCTTCCGCTCATTGGAACCCTCCCCCCCTCCGGCGCCACAATTGGCACCTTTCAGGGGGGAGGGGGGTGCAAATACCTGTACAGTACAGGTATCTGCACCCACTTCCAGGATAGCTCTCTGCGGAAAGGGGCGTAGTAGGGAACCGGGAAATGAAGCCGAAAGGCTCCACTTCCTGATTCCAATACCCAAGATGGCGGCGGCAGCACCCGAGAGACGATCGAGAGATCGGCTTCGGGGTGCCGACATCGCGGGCGTGCTGGACAGGTAAGTGTCACTATTTTAAAAGTCAGCAGCTGCAGTATTTGTAGCTGCTGGCTTTAAAAAAAAAAAAAAAACGCGGACTCCCGCTTTAAAGCTGACGGGGGACAGATCCAGCATAAGGTAAGTACTAGATAAGTATAAATCTGCAAAAACCCCAAACCCCATAGTTCTCTTTTAAAGCTATAGGTGTCTTTGTGTGGATATAGTTTTCCTTTGCAAAGATAGTGGTTACTCTTTGTAAATGAACATACAAATCTGAGGGAACAGCGCCCTGTAAAGAATAGGAGGGGTGATCATTACAAAGCTGCAACTGTTTTCTGTATGTGTATATATAAATAAACCATTGGTTTAGTGGTACAGCAGTTGAAACTATTAATAGGTTCGTGCGCTAATATTTAAATAATTATAGTGGTGCGTATATCCTCAGAACATGCAGATTAGGCTCCTCTGACCTTCTCTTTGAAGAAGGCTTGTATTGCTTGTCTGGCAATCTCTGTTTATATTGTGGGGAGGCTAAACATTTCTCGAGGACTTGTTTAGTGAGACCTAGTAAGTGGCCATCTCATGACTTTCCCTATCCTTGCTGTTCACCCGGGGTCAATCAAACTCATACTGCTCTTTGGCATTTTTCACACAGGCATACCGATCTGTCTGCCTGCGCAGGATGCATAAGTATTCCCTGTTGATCTGTGCAGGCAGCCTGTTCCGAACAATCAGAATACAGTCTGTCTGTGTCCCAATCCATGTATTGGACCTACACAATGTGCATGGAGGTTTGCACAGGTCTGTGGAGCCGGCCACCCGCCTGTCATTAATTTGAACAGGCTGTCTGCATGGAACACCTCTGCATCCCATGCGATTGAAGAGAGCCCCTTCGCATGGGCATACAGATCGATACACCCATGCGAATGAGGCCTTGCTGTCACTATACAGGTATGTAAAGAAAGTGAGGAGGGGAAGCGCCAACTTAATCGTACTGAATTCAGTGTAAGGTATAAAACTTACAGGTCCATGGGGTGGAGTTGCCCATCAAAGATAATAACGTCCTGGGGTGCTCTGATGCCACTCTGCTGGCTCCAGTATTGATCCCTTGGCCATGGGGGTGTTGATTTCAGTCACAGGCTTCTGTGCAGTATCCACTAAACAGGAACCGTGGATACTGCACAGAAGCTAGTTAAATTTATTTAGCAATGTATTTTTTAGGTCAGGTCTCCCTAAACCTGGTGGTTGATTGCTACTGCCTGCCTCTGAAATAAGCTTCCAGAAATAGAGTAGGAGGGTTAGCCACTGGGTTAAGAACATTTATCTGATCTCAGCAAATCCCTGGGGTTAGGTCCTGAAGGTGTGGCTGGGGAGAAGATGCATTTTTGGGAGGATCTGTTCAGAACTCTCTCCCTTCAGGGGCCTCTGCCCCTCAGTAATACTGAAGAGCTTTTGCCGTTAGGCCTCAGCATGTGCTTTTTGGCACCATTCGTTTTCACGTACCAAAAAAAAAAAAAAAGAAGCACTGCATTCTCCGAAGTGTGGGGGTGCCATTAAGAATTTGAGTGGGCATGTGCTAAAAGAGCAATGTGTTTTGGGCGCAGGGACGTGTGGGATGTACACCCACATAGATGTGAACCTAACCTAAGATCTTTATGTAAGGAGCACAGATAGACAATACATAATAGCAAACAAGTTAAAATTTTAAACATTTTGTGAGATCTGTGGATAATCACATTTTCTAATTGCACTATAAATTTTAGTCTTTGCTCTGCTACAACCCTGTCCTCAAGTACCCCCAACAGGCCATGTTTGCAAGTTTTCCTTGCAGTTGTCTTGCACGGTGCTTTTAAATCAGAGTTAATGGCTTGGTATTTTGGACAGCTATTTTATCTAAGAGAAATTCCCAAAACATTACCTGTTGGGGGTAATTGAGGACAGGGTTGAGAACCACCGCTTTGCTAAATGGAGGCCTATGTTTATATTATTTAATCATGTAATCCACAATTTGTGAATAAGTCTTCTTGTATTTTAAAATCTTATTTACTATTAAATTCACAGAGATCACCCATTGCTTAAATTGAGCAATGTTATTATATCTCCTCACATGGGCACTGCAACACGTGATTCTCTGTGTGCTACGATGGAAGATATGGTACAGAGTATGATGGATGCTGTTAACAGTCATTCGATTTCCTTTGAAGTCACTGACATCTAATTGAAGAGTTCATCATCTTGGTAGTTTATTAAAGACCATTTATATACATCGACCCTTATATCATCCTAAAACTTAGTGCCCATCTAGCATGAATGCTCTACAAGTCTTTTCACTAGTGGTTGATTCAAATATTTGATCTTGTTATCTGTACTAACTGAAAATGTTTTGTGCACGCTACATCAGATCGTTTGTGGGTTGCATGCTGGAAAAGATGAAAGAATACATAGTTATATACGTTTAATTTAGATATACAGTATCTGTAGCTACAGAATTTTCTTCTACTTCTGCAGATTTAAATAAACCTGTTAAGTTTTTCTTTTACTTGCAGATTTGACCTGTGTTCTATTGTGTTATAATATTGTATAATAGAGTGTAAGAAATAAATATTATTCAAAAACTGTATGAAATAAAAGGTTTTAATCCGCTAAGCACAGAAGGCATTCTGATTACAACTGATAAAGTAAAATAATTATCATGTATTTTTCTATTGATTAAATTACATTACCAAATGATTATATTCTAGTGTTAGTTTGTTTTATAATAACAGGTTCACTTGCTAAAATTACTGTTCAAAAAGATGTTAAAACAAATGGTTGTCCTCTGAATTATTGAAATGCCTTGTGGAACATGGAGGCAGTTAAGCTAACTATAGTTAATTGAATTTTGTTGATTCCTGTTGTATCAGCCAAAATTCGAGCTGTAGGTGGCCCTGTCAGCATGATCCAGCTTGACAAAAATCAAGTTAATTTCCGTCTGGCTCAATAGATTTTTATCAGCAGATCAGTGACTGTGTCAAATGCAGTCACGGTTCGGCAGGAGTACTGCTAAGATTGCACCTTTGGGGAGTAATATTGTGGTGCACATAGTGCATCATGGCGAACAATGAGTATGGCCAAATTGCATTAAACAAGGGGAAATGCATAGGTAAATAAACCTGAGCTTTCTATTACCCATAAAAATAGGATTTTTGAATACAGCTTACGTGTAAAATCCTTTTCTTGAGAGTACATCTTGGGACACAGAGCCTTCATTACATAGTGAGTTAGATAGGCACCTTCGGTGATTGGACACTGGCTAACACCAATTAAGGAGAATTCCTCCCCTATATAACCCCTTCCATATGGGAGGCACCTCAGTTTTTTAGGCAAGCAATAGGAAACCACGTAAAACCCAAGAAGGGCGGGAGCTCTGTGTCCCGTGATGTACTCTCAAGAAAAGGATTTTACAGGTAAGCTTTATTCAAAAATACTATTTTCTTGATCATACATCATGGGACACAGAGCCTTCATTATATAGTGGGATGTCCCAAAGCAATGATCAGTTTGAGGGGAGGGAGACACAGATCAGAATTATAGACTGCCACGGACCAGAGGAACTAAACTGCAGCCTGCAGTACTCTGCACCAGAAAGCAGTATCCTCTTGCCCTCTTACATCCACCTGATAGAATCTGGTGAATGTATGGACTGATGACCAAGTCACAGCCTTACAGATCTGAGCCATGGAGGCCTGGTGATGCACTTCCCAAAGAGCACTAACAGCCCTAGTTGAGTGCGCTTTCACTTGAAAGGGGGAGTCTTCCCCTTTATAACATACACCTGAAAAATAACTTGTCTAATCCATCTAGAAAGAGTGGATTTCGGCGCTGCCTCGCCTTTTTTAGGGCCTTCTGGCAGGATGAATAAGCAATCAGTTTTCCGTATCTGAGCGGCTGCCTGCAGATAGATACTGATTGCTCTTACAACATCAAGAGTGTGCAAAGATTCTTCTTCCGTGGACTGCAGTTCTGGAAAAAAAAGGATGGTAGGATCACATCTTGATTCAAATGGAATCCAGAAACCACCTTGGGTAGGAAGGACCTATTAGGACACATCACTACTCTGTCCTTGTGAATAATCAAATATGGTTCCTTGCTTGAAAGAGCTGCTAGCTCTGAAATTCTCCTAGCAGAGGATATGGCTATCAAGAAGACTAATTTCTTAGTCAAAAGTGCTAAAGAAGCCTGGTGCAATGGTTCAAAGGGTTGTCCCTGCAATGCAGACAAAACTAAATTCAGATCCCATGGGCACACCGGAAGTTTGACTGGCGGATTTAGTCACAGAGCCCCCTGAATAAAAGCCCGGACAAGTGAATGTGACGCAAGTGGCCTCTGAAAAAATACTGACAAAGCCGAAATTTGGACTTTGATAGTGCTCCGGCTAGTGATAAGGCCAATTTCATCTCTAGGCCTGACTGGAGCAAGGCCAGGATCCTGCTAATGACATACTTTCTAGGATGGGTTCACACCAGGAAACATATGCCTTCTATATTTTGTAGTAAATAAGCCTGGAGGCCAGCTTTCTGGCATTGACCAGAGTAGAGAGGACTGACTCCGAGAGTCCGCAGTCTTTCAGAATGTGGGTCTCAGCAGCCAAACTGTCAAATTTAGACTTCGTAAAGCAGGATGGTAAATTGGACCTTGCGAGAGTAGATCTGGCCAGAGAGGAAAGATCCAAGGCCTGCCCACTGCCATCTTTACAATCTCTGCATACCAAGGCCATCTGGGCCAAGCCAGGGCTACTAAAAGAACTGACTTTGCTTCCCTTTTGACTCTCCCCAGGAACCACGGAAGAAGCGGATTCGGCGGGAAGGCATAAATTAGATTGTATTTATCCCATGGAATTGTCAGAGCATCTGACCCCTGAGCAAGTGCGTCCTTTGTTCTTGACACAAACTTGTCCAGCTTCTTGTTGAATCTGGACGACAACAGACCTACATCCGGAGTACCCCATTTGTGACATATGGTCTGAAATATGTTGGGGTGTAGAAACGTTTATTCTTTTTGATTGGTAGAAGTGTAGAATTACCACCAGTAATCTTTTGGATGAATTTATCCAAGTCACCCCCAAATAAGCATTCCCCTTTAAACGAGAACCCAGTTAAATACTTTTTACATGAAAGCTCAGCTGCCCGATTTTTAAGCCAAAGGGACCTGCGCATGTGTACCAACAGGAGAGATAAATGAGATGCTTGTTGGACAGAATCGAAAACGGCATCAATCATAAAACACAGAACCTGGGGAAGGTCTGCATAGTTCTACACTTTCTCACTGGGAAGGAGGCTAAGCATCTGCTTAACTTGTTCCTTGAGGAATTGACACAAACCAACAGTTGTGACTGTAGGTTGGACTACAGCGCCAGCCATGGAAAAGGAGACTTTTAATAAAGTCTCTAGCTTTTTATCAGTCGGATCCTTAAACACTTGAGCATTGTCCAAAGGGAAGGTCAGGTTTTTATTCACACACAAGAGACAGCCGCATCCACGGATGAGACCCCCTACTTCTTGGGGAAACTTTCCTCCAGAGTATAAAGCATAGACAACCTTTTAGGAGAAGAAAACAATTTATCAGGATGCCTCCAGTCCTCATACATCAATTTATTCATTAAGGGATAAATTGGAAAGGAAAAGGCAGTCTGTGGCATTCTGAAAGTGGTACGCACCAATTCAGTGTAATACTGGACCTGCTTCTTGAGTGCCTGAGAGGAGGAAACTCTTCTTCATCTGAATCCTCTGACTGCTCTTGATCCCTATCCCAGGATAGGGATCTCTCCTCATTGTCAGAAGAATAATCTGAAAGAGAAATTGCAGCAGAGGGAAGGGAAAAATGCATAACTCTTCCTTCAAAACCCTCCAATGTAGCCTTACGGGAGTCTTCGGTGACATAATCTGGGGCTGCAATATTAGGAGAGGCTGCAAAACCTGACAGGGGCACTGACTCATCTTGTGAGGCTGGCTCCAGTCTTGCAGGGGAGGATGGTAACTTACAGGCATCTTTAGGACCCCTAGACATAGGCAGTGATTTTTTTAGTGCATTTGTTACCTCCTCCTGAGACCCTCTTATGAGGAGACATAGTCCTAAGCTACAAGCAGAGGTACTAGTACAAATGCAATCGCTGTTGTGCTAAAAGTCTTACTATATACTTAATACTGCACAACCTGATGCCGAGTAAGTGTCTTAGGTTTGCCTGGATCTGACCACTTTAGGATGCTTACTGCCCACAGCTCTGTGTCCATCTGCTTACAGGACTCTGGCGCTCTGGGCTTTAAAATTGTGCAATGGAGTGCCATGCACGCCGCACATGCTCGGCTCCGCAACCACGCCCCCCCTCTGTTTGCTGCCTGTAGTGTAAAAAGCGCATGCACGGAAAACATGGCGGCAGACTATGTGGGATCCTTTATTTACAGACTTGTGGCAGAGCCTGCAGCGGAGGATGTGAGCGGTCCAGAGACTGGCTTCACTGAGCGTGTATCCTGGAAAGGCAAGTAAGTATACACCAGGTTGCTCTTTACTCCCTCTAGTGGCGGAAACCAGGTAGGACATACAACTACTCTGTGAAGAAATCCATAATATGCAATATATATATATGTAGGATTAACTTCTACCTGTCCCCGCCACAGGAACTGCTGAAAACAGACAGTTTCCAATCTTCACCCATCACGGCGGGTAGCATAGAGCTTTCTTCACAGCACGTGTACGTGACCAACCACCTTAAAAACTGGTGAAAAAACTGCGGTGCCTCCCATATGGGAGGGGTTATATAGGGGAGGAATTCTCCTTAATTGGGGTTAGCCTGTGTCCAATCACCGAAGGTGCCTATCTAAACCACTATGTAATGAAGGCTCTGTGTCCTGTGATGTATGATCAAGAAATATGCTTTAACTGCAGTGCCACAAGCAAGAACCTGTATAAACCTCTTACACTTTTTCTGAATCAATCTTAAAGTGTTACTAAACCCAGGACCCCACATTCACTATATCTGGTGTCCCATAGTGCACAACATGGACATGCAATTATTTTAGTAAATATAAGCTGCTAAATACCTTTTTCTCATCAGCCGTATATAGCAGTCTTGTGACTTCTATCAGTGTCCACCAGAGCACTGGTTAAAGCTTGTAGGAGGAGTTTTCGTTTTCCTCTGACTGTCCTATGAGGCTGCATGAACCCTAAGTTTCTGCCTGGACTGTGCTGATTGGCCCTGTGCTGATAATGCCTCATACACATGATCAAACAATCCGGTGGAAATCCCCCCGTGGATCTAAGAAAGTATTTTTGCACTCCAATCTGTCCGCCGGACTCGCATTTCGGCGGACAATCCGGCCACGTACTTTTGAAATGAACGGACTTTTCCCGCCCGGAGAAAAGACCGCTCATTTTGAGCGCGTCTCCAGGTAGCCGGGGCCAGCGTCACCTGGTATGGAGTTAAAGGGGAATCCCTACGCCGAAAAATCGTCACGGGGGTCCCCCCTAGGTCCATATCAGACCCTTATCCAAGCACGCTACCCGGCCGGCCAGGAAAGGTGGTGGGGACAAGCGAGCGCCCCCCCCCCCCCCAAGCCGTACCAGGCTGTGTGTCCTCAATGTACCCCTACCCATTCACCTGTGAAAGAAAGTAAAAAAAAAAAACACAACACACAAGGGTTAAAATAGTTTATTGCACAGCTCCGGGGGTCTTCTTCCGTCGTCGGAGGTCTTCTCGCCGGAGTCCTCCGCTATCTTCTGCTAGCTCTTTTACTAGCGGAGGAGCCCGGCTTTCTTCTTCGCCGCCGCCCTCTTTTTCCGACTTCGGGGGTCTTGTCCCCCTCTTCGGTTCTTCTTGCCGGGCTACCGCGCCTTCTAGCTCTTTTACAGGCGGTGACCCGGTCTTCTGTCGCCTCTGCCGCTGTCTTCGGTACTTCTCTTCTTCTGTTCTCTTCTGGAGATGTTGCCTCATCGCTGCCTCCGGTCACAATGGCAGGGACGCGGCGTGCGGCGACTTATATAGGGACATCACCGGATGATGTCCCCGCCCATTATGATGTCACAGTCCCAGTATCCTCTCGGTTGTCGGGAAGAGGCCCTTGTTCTCATCAACATGGGGACAAGGTGCTTTGGGGTGGGAGGGGCGCGCGGCCCCCCCTTCCCCAAGGCACCCCCCCATGTTGAGGGCATGCGGCCTGGTACGGCTCAGGAGGGGGGGCACTCGCTTGTCTCCACCCCCTTTCCTGGCCGGCCGGGTAGCGTGCTCGGATAAGGGTCTGATATGGACCTAGGGGGGACCCCCACGCCATTTTTTTGACGTAGGGATTCCCCTTTAACTCCATACCAGGTGACGCTGGCCCCGGCTACCTGGAGACGCGCTCAAAATGAGCGGACTTTCCTCCGCGTGTGTGGTCGAGTCCATTCATTTCAAAAGTACGGCGCATAGTTCGGCGGACTTAGTACGCCGTATTAGTCCACCGCAAAAGTGCTGTGTGTGGGCAGGTAGCTCATTCGGAAAGTCCGGCGGAAAGTCCGACAGACTAAGTCCGCCGGATAGTCTGCTACGTGTGTACGCGGCATTACAAGAACACTCCCCCCCCAAAACAAAACAAAAAAAAATTTCCAGCAGTAAACACTAAACTGAGCATGTGCAGAGTGTCTCTAAGGCTCTGTACTATCAGCAGATTGTATACAGTGGAAGAAGGGGAGGATCAGAGAAGATAGGGATCAATCAGCCTTTTGACACAACGCAGAGAATAAACACCTTAGGTTCCACAGTGATTATAACAAGCATGCTTTACTGCATTTACAGGCTGATTTTACTGTTGTGGGTTTAGTAGCACTTTAAAGGGCTTATTTAACTACTTCCCTCCCTTGAGAGGTAGCCATACATCCCAGTGTTTCAGTGGTTGTACTGGGGTCATGGCTGCCACTTCTTCTGATACAATTTTTTATTTTTTCAGCCGTCGATGCTGGATAATGTAAAAGCGATCCAAGCGGCTATAGCGTCACTGAATTGATTTTACATGTGACGGAAAGGGGTGTCCCACCCCACCTCCTTCTGCCGCCTTTCCAGGTTCTCCCCTCCTGGAAGTTCTCTGATTATCTCTATGGTTATTGAAACTGGAAGTGGCCAGCATTTTATCACTTCTGGTTTCAGTATGTTGTTTACAAGCCATTACCGGCTTGTAACGGCAACTGATCAAACTGACCTCAGTTTCTGGAGCCTGGAGATGGTGGGATTAAATCTCCAGTCCTGGGACCATATTTTGCGAACCACTAGCACATTTATTGGTCAGGTGTGTGCTGGGCTATTAGTATTGACCTGACCAGGGTTCTGGGCTGCACCCTCCCGAGGAGTCCAGGTGCGTGCAAGGGAGAAGGCAGAGGGCTACATGTCTACCACTGGAAAAGGCAGAGACTCGAGCATGAGGGCCAGAGCAGCAAGGGGCTGCTAGCTATGCAAAGAGTGTTGGCGATTTGGTTTGTGGGAGACAGACAAGCATGGGCATCTGCAGATAGGGGCAAGGGGGGTCAAGTGCCCCCCCCCCTGGAATTTAGGTATCGGATTTTAAATTCAGCACAGTTGCGTTGCTATTGGGGTACGGGCACCAGTGGGGTGTCACCATTAAGGTGCTGTCAAGCCCCTCCATCAGTGTAATGTGACTTTGGGCTCTTTTCCTTTCTCAGTCCAGCAGAGAACTCGGCAGCACTGTGACAGGAGAAAGGCGAGCTGCGGGCTATCAGAGGTTTCCCCCGCTCACCCCCCCCCCCCTTTCTTCTGTCAGGGAAAAGAGACGACGGCTCTCACCAGGTTCCCTGCCCAGCTTCCTGCCTGATCCATTCCTTTCCTATTGCCCATAACTGAGGGACAATCAAAGAAGACTAGGAGAGGAGAGCATCATGGGACATGTAGTCCCAAAAATTGGTGGCCCCATTTTCCACAGGGAGGAGGCTACAGCTCGATCAAGAGTGGGATTGAGAGACTGCAGCCTGGAAAAAAGCTGTGGCAGAGAGCGCTACAGGACAAAGAACGAGGAGTGTGCTGGGTGGAAGCCAGAGAGAGAGCCACGCTGCCCAGCACCAACAGAGAAAGACTGAGCCACTACCAGGGTACAGACATGCTACACTACTGACCAGAGTCGTCCCCGGGGAACCCAGAGTGAGCAATTGTCCAACCAGTGGGATCACTGCTGTAGTTTCGCTGGGTCTTGTAAGAGACCATTGGCCATTATCCATTACTTATCCTAGGGACGGTACTATGTCTGCAGTCTCAGACCATGATAATGTGATCATTACTTTGTCGAAAAGGGGGCGGTGCATGGGTGACCCTAAAATTATGCCCCCCCAAAAGTTCTGCGGACGCCTATGCAGACAAGGGTCTAAAGTGAAAGACCACAGCAGCAATGCTGCATGTGTAAGCCAGGAGGCTGAATCTACTATTATTTGGTGTTGATGGTGAAAATCCCCTGCAAGGGAAGCCCTTTGATTTTGTTTTTCTTTAATAAAAGTGGGTCAACAAGATCTTATTTTCTGGCGTGGACTGTACTTGCTAGTGGATGCTACACTTGAGCTATACAACCCCAAACTTTACAGTAGTATAAAATGCTGCTTTTTATATACATGAGAGAAGTGTCAGAATTAACTTGGGCAACCAGTGGTTTAAATAACCAGCAACTGTTGAGACAATGAACACTGGTCAGAAGTATGTAATTTACAATATAGTGTATGAGTCTGTAACCCACAGAGTACCGTGGTCAATGCCAAGTTTAGCGTACATAAGTTAAAGAACGCAAGGGTCTAGAGTGCATAATGAACAGAGCACGGGGTCAGGAGTGCGTAAAACAGAGCGCAGTGGTCAAAAGTATATAATGCACAGAGTGCAGGGGTTAAGATTGCATAATGTATAGGGGCTAGAAGCGTATAACACACAGGCCAGTGTACACAGTACAACCAAAAATGACTCCCTTTTGCTAGTGCAGTTACTCTCCTCCCCCCTCATCTCTCACAGCTCTCTCTTCCCCATATCCCACTTATACAGGACTCCCTCCTCACTTAAATTTTCTAGTACAGATCTCTATACCTCACCCAAATCTACCAAGTACAAATATATTCTAGATCTCTCTTCTCCCCACCCTCAAAATACCCCCAAGTACAGAACTTTCTCCTCCTAGTACAGATCTTTCTCTCTTTAACACAAATCCTCCCAGTACAGAACTCTCTCCCCTCCCCATCCACCAAAAAACATGCCCTCCGGAACAGAGTGCTCCCCTGCCTCAAATCCACCCAGTATAGTGATCTACCCTCTCCCTGAAGTCTAAGACTCCATTCACACCTGAGCAATCTACAGCGACAGTTTTTGGAGTGGCACCATTCATTTGGTCCAAAAATGCTCAAAAAGAAGCTTGTGTACCAATTCGCTCGTTTGGGGTGCTATAAAGAAAAAATGGCATCACAAACGCTTTCCGTGTTTTGCCGTGATTCTGGAATTGTGGCAATTCCACCTGTGATCCAGAACACCTGGGTCTAAAGTGAAGGGAAGCCTTCCCCTTGGTTATGCCTACACTGGTTCTGCACTGTATCACAGGGAAGGAGCTGGCAAAGTAGACAGTGGCAACATTCGATCCAGAGAGATGCAGAGCACATGCCCTTGATGCCCAGAGTTAGCAACCCTCATGAATATATAACATGCAACACACTGAATACAATAGTCAACAGTGGACATTCCTCCATCCACACTAGAGTGGGCGGAATGAGAGAAATCTAGCCGTATATGGCTAGCATTAGTCTCTTTGTGTTACATTGAGGTATTTAGTAGTCGCGAGCTTCCGTTAATCTCAGAAGGAGTTCCTAGATAGCAAGAGTCTAGAGATGATTAAGCGGACCATATAATATATGGTCATTATACAAATGATGTATACATATGTCATTTAAGATACGGTGTTCCAAGAGACATAAAAAATGTATTTGGCAATAAGTGATGCGCTGCTTTTGCAGCTGAAGTTTAGGTATGATTTTTTTTATAGCATAGTTAGGCCGCGTACACACGCGCGGACTGTTCGCCCAACTTTGTCCGTCCAACAGTTTCGGCAAACAGTCCGCTCAAACTTAGCATGGACGGACATGGCCACACACGACGGACGAACAGTTTGCTGAAACCGTGCACGATGACGTGAACGGCACGTACGACGGGACGAAAAATACGACGTCCTATACACTGCATTATAGCTTTCGGCGTGAAAATCCTTTCTGAGCATGCGCGAGACTTAGTTGGCCGAACAAGCCTACACACGAGCGAACAGTCCGCTGAAACCTTGTTTCAGCGGACAGTTTTTCGGAATTTCCGTAAGACCTTGTCCGTCCAACTGTCCGCTGAAACTGTCCGCTGAAGCCCCACACACGAGCGGACTGTCCGCCCAAACACTGTTCAGCGGACAAGTTTGGGCGAACAGTCCGCCCGTGTGTACGCGGCCTTATAATGGTCCAGCTTGGACTAATGTCAGTATGCATGTCTCATACCTGACCGATCCCTGGAAAATCTGAAAATCACTGCAGTAGTCGCCACTACTACAGTGCTGGCAGCAGCCTTCTGGGTCCTGCTGTCATTCAGAGAAAGCTTTGTATTTTTTTTTTCAATGAATGCTAGTCGTTCTGTTTGGACAAAGTAGAGAGGAAGGGCAGTGATGTCAGTATCTCTACCTCGTTCAATCGGAGAACACCTTGGGGTGGATTTACTGAAACTGGAGAGAGCAAAATCTGTTGCAGCTGTGCATGGTAGCCAATCAGCTTCTAGCTTCAGCTTGTTCAATTTAGCTTTGACCAATAAACCTGGAACCTAATTTATTTCTATGCTGATTGGTTTCTGCAAAAGATTTTTCACTCTCCAGTGCTAGTAAATCAACCCCTTATATTCTTTGAACAAAATACAATGTTTCTCTAAAAGGGGGTCGCTCGCTCAGCACTGATGCCAATTTGTTACTATGCAGAAGGGCATCTGCTCAACACTGGACCCAGAAAACTGCTGCAGCTTCTCCAGGGATCCGTCATGTGTGTGAATTTCATACTTACATTAGTCTAAGGTGGACCATTGTAACTGCTATAAAAATCATACCTAGACTTCAGCTTTAAGTGTGTGATTTGATATGTACAATATTTATTTATGTTTTGGAGGGTCCTACAAGGTAACTGTCGGGAAATGGAACACAAAAGTCTCCCAGTTGAACAGATGGTCAGATCCATAAATAATCTATGGTTCTCCTTGCATGCTAATTACTCTACTTTCTAATCGTTACTGTCTTTGTAACACTTCTAAATAACCTTTCACTACCAACAGGGGTTGCTGATTTCCAAACATGTCATCTATTTAAATGTTTAGAAGTGTCAGGGCTCGTCCTTCTCTGAGCTGGCCACTCAGCTGTCGGCTAATTGCCAGCTCCTATCTCCACAGTGACTCACCTGTTGATTATCCTACTCGTCGGTCCTGCCTACGTAAGCTGTCCAGTCCAGATGATCTCTGCCTTCGCCTTGGTCACATCTCTAGAGACGCTCTCCTGTGTTCCTGTTAAAGACTTGCTTGGCTGACATTCCTTCTGGCTCCCTGACATTTTGGGTTGTCTGACTATGTGTTTCGGTTCCTGAACTCTGGCTGTTTTGACTACGTTGATTCTGTTTACCTTTTTTTATTATTATTAAACAAGTGTGATTTAACTGTACTTCTGTCTCAGTCTGATTCATGGTTTTTGACAGTAGGTGAAGGCCATGAATTCAGAAGATCCAGTCACTTGTTGGTAATATTTTTCCAGATCTGCTCCAGTCTCTGTGCATGCACCCGCCTTGAGTACCTCTATATTGATTACCTCTATAAGAGGTATGTCTGGTTCCACTCCGCTTCCCCAGAGATCTGGGGGCGATCCAGTCCAATGCATACGGTTTATCAACCATGTTGAGATATACTTTCAGATGCTGCCCCAGGTGTTTCCCACAGAAAGACGCAAAGTAGGTTTTGTGATAGCTTCGCTTTTGGAGAGAGCCTTGGCCTGGGCAAACCCTCTATGAGAGATGCAAAAACCTGTTGTCTTGAGTTACCCTGAGTTTGTGGCTTCTTTTAAAAGGGTATTTGCCGTTCCTGCATGCTCCGATTCTGCTGCCAAGTGCCTCATGTCCATCAAACAGTGTACGAAAACTGTTACACCATTGAATTCTGTACTCTAGCAGTATAGGTTGTTTGGAACAATGAGGCCCTCCTGGCTGCTTTTTTTCATGGTCTTTCGGATACCATCAAGGATGAGATAGCAGCCCGAGATATACCCACTGAGCTGGAGACGTTGATCACGTTTGCCATCCTCATTTACTCCATACTCAAAGACTCTCTTTTAAGGAGTGCTTTCAGAAGCCTCCTGTACATTGGTCTCTGAGCTTTGCAGCCCCACCCTTGCCTCCCTCACTTCCCATGCCTCCTGGTACCGAGTCAGTCAGTGAAGGGGAACCCATGCACTTGGGATTCACGTGTCTCTCTGCGGATGAGAGAACCTTGTGCCCAGGCAGGTCACTATTGGAAGTCTTGTCCTACCCATCCACGGAATGCCCGAACTTTGAGGTCATGTCACAGACAGACCTTAGGTGCCGTTGTTTCATCCCCAGTTATCCAGAAGGATAAGCCCCTGGTTTTGGTTATCCTTTTTTGGGCTGAGTTGTCAGAGATACAGGCTCTAATCAACCCCGGGTCTGCAGGCTGTTCATTGATGGTGCCTTTGTATCGAAGCACTCTATTCGGATGCACCTGCATGACACTCCACTTGCCATTGAGGCTCTTGATGGGAGACCTCTACAGCCTGCCCATGTGACTCCATAAGACTGTTCTGTTGTCCATGGCTGTAGGGGCTCTTCACCATGAGATAGTCCAATTCCAAGTTATTTCCTCACCTAAGTTTCCGCTGGTTATTGTTTATCCTTGGTTACAGAGGCACAACCCCACTTTTGATTGGCTCCGTGCTGAGGTTCTCTCCTGGTAGCCACAGTGCAGTAAGACATACTTCCAGAAGGTAGCCAAGGTCCTGTGCATCTCTTCACTCTCCTGCCTGCCGGGTTTACCCTTTGCTGGTCTTGGAGGATAAGCCTATGGAGGAGTATGTTGCAGACGCACTTTATCGAGGTTTCATCCACAAATCCCCATCTACTGCTGGTGCTGGTTTCTTCTTTGTGAAGAAGAGTGTTGAACTGAGACCTTGTAATGATTATAGGCATTTTCAATTGTGAAACGATTGAGACCCCTATCTGATTCCATTGATTACTGAGTTATTTGACTGCCTCAAGGGAGCAACAGTTTTCATGAAGCTTGATTTGAGAGGGGCATACAATCTCGTGAGGATTAAGGAGGGTGACGAGTGGAAAACTTGCATTTAATACCAGAACAGGTCATTGAGTACCTCCTAATGCCATTCGGCCTTTGTAACGCTCCGGCAGTTTTCCAGGAATTTATTATCGATGTCCTCCAAGATTTGTTGCAGTCATGTGTGGTGGTTTATGTTCACGATATCCTTATATTTTCAAAGTCCCTGGAGAGCCACCACACAGAAGTCTGTCGTGTGCTTCAGAAACTAAATGAACAATCTCTATTGTAAATTGGAGAAGTGCGAATTCCATCGTGAACGGGTTAAATTCCTGAGTTATATCATTTCTACTGCTGGTTTTTCGAAGGACCCAGAGAAACTTTCAGCAGTCCTACAGTGGCCCCAACACATGGGTTTATGTCCTCTGCAGCGTTTTCGTGGCTTTGCCAACTATTATCAGAAGTTTAATCATAACTTCTTGTCTCTGGTCAAGCCCCTGACTGATATGACCAGAGAGGACGGTAACCCACAGAGTTGGTCTCTGGAGTCCATTAAGACCTTTGAGAGTCTCAAGGTTACATTTTGTTTCTGCTCCTGTGTTTACACATCCTGATCCTACGTTACCTTTTATCCTTAAGGTTGACACTTCTGAGACTAGAGTTGGTGCCCTTCTGTCTCAACGTCTTACCTCCTGAGAGCACTATGCATCCTTGTGGCTACTTTTCCAAAAAATTGTCACCTGCTGAGTGCAATTATGAGATTGTGACAGATTGGTGACAGAGCTGTTACCGATAATTTTAGCCCTTAAAGAATGGAGACATCTCCTCGAAGGTACCACTGTGCCGGTTCTCATTCTTACTGACCATAAGAATCTCACATTCTTGTCTGAGGCTAATCTCCTCTCTCCCAGAAGGGTGTGATGGGCTCGTTTCTTGTCAAGTTTCAATTACATTGTCTCATTTTTACCCGGTACTAAGAATGTAAGGGCTGACACTTTGTCACAACAATTTTTCTCCACTTCCAAGATAGAGTCGGTTATGGTTCCTGTGATTCCTCATGATCGTATTCTCACTTCTCCTTTGGGTGAAAAAATTCTTGCTGCTCAGGTCCACGCTCCTCCTGAGAAACCTTGTGGCCGATACTTTGTCCCAGTGAGTCTCCGTACTGCCGTGCTCCAGACATATTCTGCCAAGGCTGCTGGCCACCCTAGGAAGAATAATGTGGCAGCAGAATGATCCAATCAGTCCTTGGAGCAGTTCCTATGTTGCTATATTTCTGACCATCATAACAACTGGTCAGACCTCTTACCATGGGTGGAATTTGCTCACAATAGTTCCTTTAATTCTGCTTCCTGATTTTCCCCATTTATGGGGAACTATGGTTTCCAATCTTCCATGTTGCCTGACTCATTTGTTCCGTAGAGTATTCCTGTGTTAGAGGAGCATCTCCGTGGTCTTTGTTACCCTTGGCACAAGTACGGGA
The DNA here is from genome assembly GCF_037356315.1 of Lithobates pipiens. Classification (NCBI taxonomy): domain Eukaryota; kingdom Metazoa; phylum Chordata; class Amphibia; order Anura; family Ranidae; genus Lithobates; species Lithobates pipiens. The sequence continues at coordinate 374,174,229 of NW_027507764.1, read as the reverse complement.
GTCTGCAGACTCCTGCCTGCACCTTCCTACCAGGCTGGGGACAGGGTCTGGCTGTCATCTCGCAACCTCCGTCTTCATGTTCCCTCTCTGAAGTTTGCACCTCAGTTTATTGGGCCTTTCCGTATTCTCCGCAGGATTAACCCAGTGGCTTACGTGTTAGAGCTTCCTTCTGATAAGCGTATCTCAAATGTAGTTCATGTCTCCTTAGTGAAACCTTTGGTCTGCAACTGCTTTACCACCTCAGTGCCACGTCCTCACCCTGTACAGGTTGAAAACCATGAGGAGTAGGAAGTACAGTACATTGTTGACTCCCATAGGTTCTGTTGGCACATACAGTACCTGGTGCATTGGAAAGGGTATGATCTGAAGGAACGCTCTTGGGTCTCATCCTCGGATGTATATGCCCCTGTCCTCCTCCGTAATTTCCATAGATGTTTTCCCCTCAAGCCTGGTGATCCTCCGAGGGGGAGGGGCCGTTGAGGAGGGGGTACTGTCAGGGCAGGGCTCAGCCCTTCTCTGAGCTGGCCACTCAGCTATTTGCCAGCTTCTATCTCTCCACAGTGATTCACCTGTTGATGATATCCTGCTCGTCAGTCCTGCTTACTTAAGTCATTCAGCCAAGATGATCTCTGCCTTTGCCTTGGTCAACATCACAGAGACTTTCAGCTGTGCTCCTGTTAAAGACTTGCTTGGCTGACATTCCTTCTGGCTCCAGATCCTGCTTGCTGTTCCACTACGCTGATTCCTGACTTTCTGGCTTGTCTGACTATCCATTCCGGTTACCAAACTTTGGCTATATTTGACTACGTTTGTTCTATCTACTTTTATTATTAAACAAGTGTGCTTTTAACGGTACTTCTGTCTCGGTCTGATTCATGATTTCTGACATCAATATAAGATTATTGGGATTTTTTTACAAAAAAATATATGTAGCAGAATACATATTGGTCTAAATTTATGAAGAATTTTTTTATTATTATTATTTTACTTTTTTTTTTTCAAAATTGTCAGTCTTTTGTTTATAGCGCAGAAAAAAAGTAGTGGTGATCAAATATCACCAAAAAGTCTATGGGGGAAAAAGGACATACATTTTATTTGGGTACAGCATTGCATGATTGCGCAATTGTCGGTTTAAGTAGCACAATGCTGTATCGCAAAAATTGGCCTGGTCATGAACGTGGGTAAATCTTCCAGAGGTCTAGTGGTTATTGTATTTTAAAGTACAGGTGTGAAAAAAGGACACTTGTAAAGATATATTATGCTATAGGTTATTTATGTTCATAATACTACTAAAATTAATTTATTTTGCTTGTCTTAGAAATCATCTACTATTAAAACTGAACAATGTCATTTTAACACCACATATGGGCAGCGCAACTCACAAAACCAGACGTATCATGATGGAAGATATGGTTCAAAGTTTGATCGATGGTGTAAATGGCCTTCCTGTGTCCAATCAAGTTATTGCCAAGTGACATGAAGGATCCTTTGACAATCATATGTATTTTCTTCTGCACTCCACCATGTAAACATGAGTCATCCATTCACCTCTTACATGGCATATTCTGACACCTAAAACTCCAGGTTTGGCAAGCAAAGTTACTGTTATTCTTTTGTTTTGACTTTACAGTTTTTTCCTCTAATGGCCTTCCACAAAATATTGGAAACAATAAAACTCTCAACCTGCACTTAGTTGTGCCAATGGTCCATTGTTATAACAGCTTTTTACAGTGTAGGTCTACAATCTTGTCCCCAACGTTTTTGGACAGCTCTTTGGTCTTGGTCATGGTGGAGAGATTGGAACCTGATTGCTTCTGTGGACAGGTGTCTTTTATACAGTTAACAAGCTGAGATTAGGAGCACTCCATTTATCTTGTTACCTGTATAGAAGACACCTGGGAGCCAGAAATGTTGCTTATATATAGGATCAAATACTTATTTCACTCATTAAAATGCAAATCAATTTATAACCTTTTTGAAATGCATTTATGAATTTTTTGGTATTCTGTCTCTCACTGTTAAAAATAAAACTTACCATTAAAATGATGCCTGATTGTTTCCTTGTCGGTGGGTAAACGTACAAAATCGGCAGCGGATCAAATACTTTTTTCCCTCACTGTATAAACAGTATCTCACAAAAGTGAGTACACCCCTCAAACTTTTGTAAATATTTTATTACATCTTTTTTCATGCGACAACACTGAAGAAATTAAAATTTTCTACAATGTATAGTAGTGTAAGTTGCTGTCCCCTCAAAATAACTCAACACACAGCCATTAATGTCTAAACTGCTGGCAACAAAAGCGAGTACACTCCTAAGTGAAAATGTCCAAATTGGGCCAAATTAGCCATTTTCCCTCCCCGGTGTCATGTGACTTGTTAGTGTTGCAAGGTCTCAGGTGTGAATGGGGAGCTGGTGTGTTAAATTTTGTGCTATCGCTCTCACTCTCTTACTGGTCACTGGAAGTTCAGCATGACACCTCATGACAAAGAACTCTCTGAGTATCTGAAAAAAAGAAATTGTTGTGCTAAATAAAGATGGCCTAGGCTATAAGAAGATTACAGTAGTTTAACAGGACAGGTTCCACGCAGAACAGGCCTCGCCATGGTCGACCAAAGAAGCTGAGTGCACGTGCTGAGCATCATATCCAGAGGTTGTCTTTGGGAAATAGATGTATGAGTGCTGCCAACATTGCTACAGAGGTTGAAGGGGTGGGGGGGTCAGCCTGTCAGTGCTCAGACCATACACCGCACACTGCATCAAATTGGTCTGCATGTCTGTTGTCCCAGAGGGAAGCCTCTTCTAAAGATGATAAACAAGAAAGCCCACAAACAGTTTTCTGAAGATAAGCAGACTAAGGACATGGATTACTGGAACCATGTCCTGTGGTCTGATGAGACCAAGATAAAAGTATTTGGTTCAGATGATGTCAAGCGTGTGGGGTGGCAACCAGGGGAGGCATACAAAGTCAAGCATGGTGGTGGGAGTGTCATGGTCTGGGGCTGCATGAGTGCTGCTGACACTGGCAAGCTACAGTTTATTGGGGGAAACATGAATTTCAACATGTACTGTGATATACTGAAGCAGAGCATGATCACCTCCTTTCAGAGACTGGACCTTAGGGCAGTATTCCAACATAACGACCCCAAACACACCTCCAAGATGACCACTGCCTTGCTATAGAAGCTGAGGGTAAAGGTGATGGACTGGCCAAGCATGTCTCCAGACCTAAACCCTATTGAGCATTTGTGGGTCATGCTCAAACTGAAGGCGGAGGAGCGCCAGGTCTCTAACATTCACCAGTTCTATGATGTTGTCATGCAGGAGTGGAAGAGGACTCCAGTGGCAACCTGTGAATCTCTGGTGAACTCCATGCCCAAGAGGGTTAAGGCAGTGCTGGAAAATAATGGTGGCCACACAAAATATTGACACTTTGGGACCAATTTGCACATTTACACTTAGGAGTGTACTCACTTTTGTTGCCAGCGGATTAGACATTAATGGCTGTGTGAGTTATTTTGAGGGGACAGCAAATTTACACTGTTATACAAGTTGTACACTCACTACTTTACTTTTACATTGTAGCAAAGTGTCATTTCTTTAGTGTTGTCACATGAAAAGATATAATAAATTATTTACAAAAATGTGAGGGGTGGTACTCACTTTTGTAAGATACTGTAGTTGCAATATACAGTGGTGTGAAAAAGTGTTTGCCCCCTTCCTCATTTCCTGTTCCTTTGCATGTTTGTCACACTTAAGTGTTTCGGAACATCAAACCAATTTAAACAATAGTCAAGGACAACACAAGTAAACACAAAATGCAATTTGTAAATGAAGGTGTTTATTATTAAAGGTGAAAAAAAATCCAAACCATCATGGCCCTGTGTGAAAAAGTGATTGCCCCCTAAACCTAATAACTGGTTGGGCCACCCTTAGCAGCAACAACTGCAACCAAGCGTTTGTGATAACCTGCAATGAGGCTTTTACAGCGTCCTGGAGAAATTTTGGCCCACTCATCTTTGCAGAATTGTCCTAATTCAGTTACATTAGAGGGTTTTCGAGCATGAACGGCCTTTTTAAGGTCATACCACAACATCTCAATAGGATTCAGGTCAGGACTTTGGCTAGGCCACTCCAAAGTCTTCATTTTGTTTTTCTTCAGCAATTCGGTGGTGGACTTGCTTGTGTGTTTAGGATCATTGTCCTGCTGCAGAACCCAAGTTCGTTTCAGCTTGAGTACATGAACAGATGGTCGGACATTCTCCTTCAGGATCTCTTGGTAGACAGCAGAATTCATAGTTCCTTTTATCACGGCAAGTCTTCCAGGTCCTGAAGCAGCAAAACAGCCCCAGACCATCACACTACCACCACCATATTTTACTGTTGGTATAATGTTCTTTTTATGAAATGCAGTGTTCCTTCTACGCCAGATATACTTGGACACACACCTTCCAAAGAGTTCCACTTTTGTCTCATCGGTCCACAGAATGTTGTCCCAAAAGTCTTGGGGATCATCAAGATGTGTTGTGGAGAAATTGAGACGAGCTTTGATGTTCTTTTTGCTCAGCAGTGGTTTTCTCCTTGGAACTCTGCCATGCAGGCCATTTTTGCCCAGTCTTTTCCTGATGGTGGAGGCATGAACGCTGACCTTAACTGAGGCAAGTGAGGCCTACAGTTCCTTGGACGTTGTTGTGGGGTCTTTTGTGACCTCTTGGATGAGTCGTCGCTGCGCTCTTGGGGTAATTTTGGGCGGCCTGCCACTCCTGGGAAGGTTCACCACTGTTCCATGTCTTCGCCATTTGTGGATAATGGCTCTCACTGTGGTTCGCTGGATTCCCAAAGCTTTGGAAATGGCTTTATAACCCTTTCCAGACTGATAGATCTAAATTACTTTCTTTCTCAATTGTTCCTGAATTTCTTTGGGTCTCGGCATGATGTGTAGCTTTTAAGGATCTTCTGGTGGACCTTACTGTGTCAAGCAGCTCCTATTTAAGTGATGCCTTGATTGTGAACAGGTGTGGCAATAATCAGGCCTGGGTGTGGCTAGAGAAATTGAACTCAGGTGTGGACAACCACAGTTATAGTATGTTTTAACAAGGGGGGCAATCACTTTTTCACACAGGGCCATGATGGTTTGGATTTTTTTTCACCTTTAATAATAAACACCTTCATTTACAAATTGCATTTTGTGTTTACTTGTGTTGTCCTTGACTATTGTTTAAATTGGTTTGATGTTCCGAAACACTTAAGTGTGACAAACATGCAAAGGAACAGGAAATGAGGAAGGGGGCAAACACTTTTTCACACCACTGTATGCTTGGATGACTACATGGATGCATTTCAAGTAGGGACCTACTTTGTTCTGAAATGGAAAAAAACACTAAATTATTCTTCACTCCAGTTAAAAGTAAGAAATTTAAGTTTTGTGCAACTTTTGCAACTTTTGAACATTAATTTATGTGTAAAACAAACAAGGTATGATTACATATCATCACCTTTTTATGAGTATATATATTTTACTGATTAAAGCCTTTATGATTATTGTTATTTCTAATAAAATCAAAAATTGTTACGACTAGTGGTGGCTAATGCTGTTATGTTTTATCTATTCTATTCTTTGACATTAATTATGTTCACTTTTTTTCCAGTACCAAAATGCATGTCTTAAAGCGGAGTTCCACCTAAAGTTGAACTTGCACTCATTTGTCTCCTCTCCCCCTCCAGTGCCACAATTGGCACCTTTCGGGGGAAGGTTGGACAGGATACCTGTCTTTGACAGGTATCCTGTTCCCACTTCTGGGAGTTCAATCCAGAAGTCACCGCAGGGCTCCCTCCTTCTCCCCCTGTCGCCAGGCCAGTAGGAGAGAGGAGCGGGGCCTCGCGTATGCGCAGTAGGGTAGATGTAAGGCTACACTGGCGGGTTCCCTTACCCGCAATAGCGGTGGCAGCACCCGACAGCTGATGTAAACATCAGCTGCGGTGCCGACATGGCTGGACTCCAGGACAGGTACGTGTCCTATTATTAAAAGCCAGCAGCTACACATACTTTTTGGATGGACCCCCGCTTTAAATATATGGAAAATTGTTGTGCACACACTTTTTTTAAATAAGGCATTAAAGGCTTGGTTGCAGGTTTACTGCTAGTTTCACAGGTCTAGTGCAAATTTTTCCACTGCAAATTTCCAAAGCATCTCTTCAGTGGTTCAACTGCGATTTGGATATGGTACAAATGGAAATTTAACAATAGCTGGTTGTTTAGGGGCATTCCGGGATGCCAGCTGCCATGTGCTTAATAACGAATGACTCATCTAAATGTAAAAAAAACAAAAAAAACAATGCTAGCTGTCAGAACTTTTCTAAAGAAATGCGTATCTTTTATCATTTCAATTTTGGAATCATGGCCGTTTTGAGACTGAGCCCCAGAGATCCAAGGTTAATTTCAGGTCTCAAGTCAGAGATATTCTGGGGGGGGGGGGGGGGTTTCTGTTTTTTTTTCTTGACTGGGGGTTTGCAAAGTGTACAAAGAGTTACAAGAACAATGAGTTTGTACTTTATCTACGCCTAAAACAAGACTTGTTTAATAATCCTTGAAACTAGTAAATGCAAGCCAACCGTCAAAGGCAGGATACAGAGTGCCAAAACAAAATGTAAATGAAACTTTTAAGGACTCGCTCAATTGCCGATTTGGCCAGCTGAAGGAAAGTCAATATTCTTGTTTTAAACAATGACATTTATATATTTGTGGGTTCAGTAACAATATTATCTTATGCTTGTTTATTGGTAATCCCATTATATAGTTAAGGTGTTGATTTTATTAGTATTATTAGAAATATTGTGTGCATATTATCATGTTTATCTATAAATCTATAGTTATTTTCTTTATTCTATATGTATAAATTGTATTGATAGTTACAGTATATAGGAAATGTAAATGCCCTTCATCTTACCTATTGGATCAATGTGAATAATACAATGTGAAAAACGTGACAATCAAGGATTGTAACCAGCTGCAAAGTCTATAGTGTTCACAATAAACATAATGGTAAATAAATAAAAAGTGTTCTCACGCAGTAATAGACTGTCACAGACAAAGAAGTAAGTGCAATGGTGATGCACCAAAATAAAGTTCAATTGATGTGCAAAAATGTTCTTGATGATTAAACTTTCTCTAATAAATATTATTCATTCCTTGTCTTCACACAACTGTTATGTGCTCCCAGAACTCTCACCACCAAACAATGTATATCCAGCCTCAAAGATATGGGAATATGCCTTCAGCCTTCAGGTGGTGTGTTATCAGCTTCTCAAGGCACATATAGTAACACCGATATCCAATATCAAGCTCCAGACATCAAGCTTCAAACTTTTACCATATCACTATAGGCTCCAGTCAGCATGGAAATCAAATAGATAAAACTGCCCTCCATAGTGTAGTATAGTATGTTAAAACAAACAGTAATTTATTTAAGACAAATGGATTCTTACATCAAAGTATCATAAAAAGTGTTGCTTAGGAAGGGCGTGGCATCTGCTATGACAGCCAGATGTGATTAGCATAAGTTCTGAGATCAGCCCGAGTCTCCGATAGTATCCTGTGTAGCATCTGCTACTGAGACCTGCAACCCGGAAACGAATAGATCCCGGCGGCGAGACGAGCAGCAAACAGTCGGCAGCGGACCGCCTCAGAGAATTTGCGAGGACCTACAAGCAGGACGTGGGGCGCAGCCCCCCACAGACACAGAGTGGCAGACCACCAGCTTTGGAAACCCAGAAGCTCACCACATCACAGCCTGAGAAGCAGCCCAAGCTGACGCTGGAACAAGTAAGCTCACAATTAATGGCAGGAAAAATGGACAAGATTAAAATGGATATAGGACTGATTAGGCAGGATATGCAAAGAATTAGAGACAGGGTAGCAGAAGCTGAAAACAGGATATCTCTATTGATGGACTGTCAGGTCACCTGAGACCAGGTGACAGATGCACTCCGTAGGAGTCAGAAGTGCACCACTAGGTAGTGGACCTTAGGACTAACTTCTGTGGATTGTACCCAAGGAGATTCAGGACACAGGTCTACAGAAACACAGATCCCAATGGGAGCTGGAGCATTGATTCCCCAGGGCGCGGAGTCTAAGAGCCAGTGGGTGTTCGCCAGAGCCTCCAGTGGTGAGGATGGACTTCGCTGCAGTCTGGCTACAGGTCGCAGCCCCTAGGGTCTCACAGCTCACGCTCACAGTAGACTACAGGAGAAGGAAGCAGCAGGCTTGAACGACAAGAATAGTAAGGGGATACCGCAGAGGTCAGGGCAACAAGCAGACAGGAACAACAGAATACACGCAAAAGGTTCAGGGTCACAGGCAGACAGGGATGGTCGGGAACATGCAAAAGGTCAAGGTCACAAGCAGACAGGAATAGTTGAGAACACGCCAAGGTCTGTAACAGAGTCAAACATAGAGCACACGGGAAGCAGAAAACAGGATGCCAAACACACAATGATTGATCAGCACTGGCTTGCAGTGCACAGGTTAATATAGGGTTCCCTGATAGGGCCTGGGGTGGAGCCACGCTTAGAGGTTATAAAAACCACCAGGTGGAAGTGGCTGGCCTCTTAGTCTGAACACATGAGGGGAGATAAGCAAACAGAGGAAGATCACTGCATAACCATGACATGGACACTGTATCTCCTATGCCCAAAAATGTGCCAATAGTAGAAAAACAGATTGCTATATGGCAACAGAAAACAGATGATTTTGAGAATTGCAATAATTTAAGGATAGTGGGATTGCCAGAGAAAGTGGAGGGGTATAACCCGTAGTACTTTGTTGAGAAATGGCTGAAAAGTATATTTCCTGGTATAGAGGTATCACCAGCATTTGCAGTGGAAAGAGCACACAGAGTGCCTGCAGCACCACAAAAACCAGGGGGACCCTCTAGGCCACTGCTGGCACGACTTTTGAACTGTGGAGATAGACTTGATTCTGCGGAAAGCAAGACAAAAGAGGGAGATTTATGAAAACAGCAAAGTGTCAATATTTCCAGACTTCTCCCTAGAGCTACAAAAACAACAACTTTCTCTTTCGTTCACTGACTGACACAGCTCCATTATTGTTAACCATAGGGTTGTTACACCACGTCAGGAGAGGACTAGGCAGAGCATGTTATACATGTGAAACAAAAACAGAACTTTATAGTTCTGCCCAGGGGGCGGCCCCTTCAGTAACAACCCCTCAACCTGCTTCCTGCAGCTTCAGTTTTTTTCTGCCTAGTGAAGGAGATGGACCTAGGAACCCTGCGGCACCATCAGTCCTGGGATATTTTTGCAGAAGTTTGCCTTTTGCTCAAGATTTTTGGATCCTGTGGGTGGCAGGCTGGATACCCTTATCCTTGCAGTCTCCCCAGCCTGGCCATCAAGCGTGTGCAGACCATAGCTACGAGCTAGGTCAGCCACAACATGCCCCTCAGGCTCCAGGGGCAGCCGGTAAAAGCAACGCTCCGGGTCACACATATGACCAGGCTACTGATGTCTGTGTCACAGTGTGCCATGGCCAGCAGCCACCCCGTACTGATCGGAGAGCGGGTCTGTCATGGGATGTCCCCAGCTTGTCTGGATGGTGAGTACAGCTCTCCCTGCCTCGGCGGGGTTGAGCAGCTGGGCATTCCCTGGGAGGTTGATTCGGGGGTCCCTCTCTTCTCTCCCTGTCCCTATCTTCCCCCCCGTGGGGGATGCTGCATGATGGGCTGCTGAGCAGTGTGTGTGCCTATAGCCAGGGGTTCCCCAGGGGGCTCTCACCTTGGATGGGGGGCTGCACTGGGTGGCTGTGTCCCTGGGTGTCTGTGGTCTCCCCACTGGGTGTCTGGAGGTTTGCATATGCTGATCACCATAGCGCTGTTCTGCTGCCATTTTCACTGTGTTTTCCCTGTGTACAGTTGTTTGTCGGCCATGTTTGGTGTGCCTCAGTGGGAAGCATGGTCAGGGGCCATTTTGCTGTAGTTTGGTGGCCATTTTCCCTGTGATTATGTCCCTCAGTCTGCAGCAGCTAGGAGGGTGGGACTGTGCACCTATCCTAAGTCCCCAAGGGTGGCAGACAGGGTGGGTCAGCATGGCTTCAGAAACTGGTGTTTCTTCCCCCGAACTCCCGGCAATTGCAGCCGGCTCGTCTGCAAACAGTGCAGTGCCTTTGGATGCTTTATCGGCGGTCCTTGATATGTTCGTTGCCAGGATGGAGGCGGTGTGTGGGCGCAAAGGTGGTAAAAAGCAGCTCCTGCCCCTGTCCTCTGGGGAGAGCTCTGACGCAGACTCAGGCCTCGCTGAGACTGGTGGCCCCTGCTCTGTCGTTTCAGATGACGCTGACCAGGACACTGATCGGACAGTGAGGATGAGTCCCCATCCGGGTCCGCGTAAGACAAAGCGCTAGTTGGAGCACTTATCACAGCTGTGCATGATACCCTGAAGATTCAGGATACAGCAGATCCTTCTGCTGAAGTATCGGTCCCTTTTGGGTCCCGTAAGCCAGCCCGTGCACCTAAGGTGTTTCCGTATCTGACTTATTTCGATAAGTTCATATACAAGGAATGGGGAAGACCGCAACGGACCTTTTGGGCCCCAAAAAGTATGGTGGTGCGTTACCCCTTTGAGGAGAGCCTTCTTAAAAAATGGTCGGCTCCTCCGGTCGTGGACCCTCCAGTATACAGGTTAAATAAATTAACCACGATCCCGGTAGAGGGGACTCCGGCATTTAAGGACCCCATGAACAGGAAGACCGAGGCAGTGGCTCATTCCTTGTTTACGGTTGTGGGGTCAGCAGTGCGACCGGTGCTGGCCTCAGCACTTGTGTCGCAGACACTTACTGAGTGGGCAAAACATTTGCACCGCGAGTTGGGGAAGCAACAGGCCTCCCCAGTCTGCGTGGAACTAGCAGACCAGTTAGTGCAAGGCCTTAAGTACATTTTGTCATGCAGCCCTTGATACGCTTCCTCTGTTATACAGGGCTACAGTGTTAGCAGTGGTGCTGATGCACCTGAATTGGCTAAAATGCTGGTCTGCGGACCAAGCATCTAAAAAAGCTCTGACGGATCTACCCTTCCTTGGGGAGTGGCTCTTTGGAGCCTCGTTGGATGATATCATTAAGAATGCCACACGGGGGAAGAGCATACCCTTACTCCCGGCTCGCTGGGAGGCCCTAATGGGGGCGGTAAGGGACCTGCTAACTTGCCGGGTGTTAGTGCCTGTTCTGGAGTCGGAAAGGTTCCAGGGGTTCTATTCCAATCTGTTTGTAGTCCCCAAAAAGGAAGGGGTACGTCCAATCTTGGACCTGAAAGCCCTCAATTGCTTTGTAAAAGTACAGAGGTTCAGAATGGAATCAGTTCGCTCAGTGGTTGCTGCACTCCCTCACGGGGACTCCCTGGCGTCGTTGGACATCCAGGATGCATACCTGCACATACCCATGTACCTATGGCATCAGAGGTTTCTGCGATTTGCAGTTGGAGAAGCCCACTACCAGTTTTTGGCTCTCCCCTTTGGCTTGGCATCAGCTCCCCGAGTCTTTATCAAGGTATTGGCTCCAATTTTGGCGTTGTTGCGAAAACGAGGGATCGCGATCATAGGCTATCTAGACGATCTCCTCCTGAGAGCAGCTTCCGCCTCAGAATTAAAGGAGGATATGGCGATCACCATGCAAACCCTGCAGGATTTTGGATGGCTGTTGAACCTAAAGAAGTCGGTGCTTATACCGACTCAGTGCTTGGAGTACCTAGGCCTATTGCTGGACTCCATGGAAGCGAGAGTGTTTCTCCCTTCAGACAAACTGCAGACTCTCAGAGCCGCTGTAAAACTATTGATGAACCACAGGTGGTCCTGGGGCTCATGGTGGCCTCCTTTGAGGCAGTGCCGTACGCCCAGTTTCATACCAGAGTCTTGCAGAAGGAGATCTTGATGAAATGGGACAAATCTCCATTATCCCTGGATAGGCAGATTCGGGTGAGCCAGTCAGTCAGGGACTCCCTGCTCTGGTGGCTGAGGTCCCCGGCACTTTGGTCCAGGAAGTCGTTCCTACCTCTACATTGGACAGTGATCACAACGGACGCCAGCCTGACCGGCTGGGGTGGAGTACTGGGCGTACAGTCAACCCAGGTCTCCTTTCCCAGTGGAAGCCTTATACGGAGAAACGTGACGGTTAGAGCCAAGGACCAGACATGCGGTTCAGCTAGCATTGGCAGCTGTAATATTTCTATCACTGCTTTTTTGCCAAGATCTGTTTTGCCATTTTTACTGTTTTTAAAACATTTTTGTGCGTGCAGTATTTATTGGTTTGCCGTGATTTGGTATGCACTGTGTGGTTTGGAGCCATATGGGTGCCATTTTTTAAAATAAATGTTTTTTAAGAAAACCCAACAATATTGCACTATTAGTTTTTTCTGCCATGCATGCTGGACGGAGGAAGAGGTGGCGTGCGCATAGCCTGTGGAGGAAGTGAAGTGCTGTGTGTGGTCTGCAGCTGAAACACGGAGAGGAAGTGATTGCTGCACACTGAGAGAGCGGAGGATTCAAGCTAATGAGTTGTAGGTGAACATCGCTCTGTGTGGAGGCCTTGGTCTGAGATATGCTCATCTGGGATCTGGTATGCGGCCAACTGATTATATTTCTCCTTTCCTGTAAAGCTATTATCTGCAGAGAGATGTGCGCTACCGCTGCATGAAGAGAGGGCTGGAAGATAGACTGTTGCTAATGTGTCAGTTTTTGCTACATTTCTGGAGAAACAACTTTGTTTGAAGTTCAATGTCCATTTGATCTGTGCATTATACGGACTTCCTTTTTTTTCATACTAGTTGATTAATGTGGACTTTTTTTGAGTAATTATTTACCATTTATCACTAAGAATGGTTCACTGTCACTTGTAGTTCTATTGAGTGAGAGTGTTTGGCACAACATAGGGGACACTTAAGTTTATTTCTTTGGTGGTTTATTGATTGATTAATTAATTCATTCTTTTTGTTGTTGCTAGTCTGCGTGAGAGGCAAATTCACCATTTTTAATTTTTTATGTTCCACATATTTATTTATTTATTTTTAGACATTTTATGAGTGGTCTAACAGGGATATTTTTTATCATTATCACCGAGTATTTTTTATCACTGATCAACTGATTATTGATTTTTTTTGAGTTTTGGATAAGAGTGGTTTGGGCACGGAAATTTGTATTCTGGAGATTCATGTGAGCACTCGTTTGATTAATTCATTCAGGTTGAAATTTTCTTTCATGGACTACCTAAGTCGCCAGATGCTGGACCCAGGAGAATGGGTGCTGCATCCGGAGGTGTTCAGGCTACTGTACCTGCAATGGGGCACACCAGACGTGGATCTCCTGGCTTCCTGTCTCAATCAAAAGGTGCCGAGATTTGTATCCAGGACAAAAGGTCCTTGGGCAGACACGTCAGACACGCTGGTGGCTTCATGGGATCAGTACCGACTGATCTATGCCTTTCCTCTGCTAAAACTACTACCACGTTTGCTCCGCAGAGTGGAGTTTGAGGGGATTCCAGTAATTCTGATTGCCCCAGATTGGCATCGGCACCCCTGGTACGCCGATCTAGTGGTTTCCAGTGTTTCACATCAATGAAGACATTGTGTTACCATATCTGTGTCCTAAATTGACAGATCTTAAGGAGGTGGCCCTTCATTCCCTGGACGTGGTCCGGGCTCTAAGGGTGTATTTGTCTGCCACGGCTCCCTTTCGGAAGTCAGACTCTCTGTTCGTTTCGGTAGCTGGTCCAAAAAAAAGGTATGGTGGTCTCGTCGTCCACCATTTCCAGGTGGATCAGACAGATTGTGGTACAGGCCTACAACTTGAAGGGGCACGTGCCCCCCTTTCCTGTCATAACCCATTCCACCAGGGCAATTGGAACCTCTCGGGCCTTCTGACATCAAGCGCCAGTCGCTCAAGTGTGTAAGGCGGCGACTTGGTTGTCCGTTCACACGTTTAGCAAATTCTACAAAGTGGGGACCTTGTAACACTAATGAGTCACATGACACCGGGGAGAGAAAATGGTTAATTGCGCCCAATTTAGACATTTTCGCTTAGGGTTGAACTCACTTTTGTTGCCAGCGGTTTAGACATTAATGGCTGTGCGCTGGGTTATTTTGACGAGACAGCAAATTTACACTGTTATACAAGCTGTACACTCACTACTTTACACTGTAACAAAGTGTAATTTTTTCAGTGCTGTCACATGAAAAGATATAATAAAATATTTACAAAAATTTGAGGAGTGTACTCACTTTTGTAAGATACAGTATATGGTGTCTGGATGATATACATTTTCATAATGAGGTGCTGCTATGCCTTTTTGTGTTTTTAGTTCTATAATGTATTGTTTGGTATTTTCACAATGTTTTTTTATTATTTTGTTGATGTTCACTGTTTGTGTTATGTGAATTGTTTCAGTAATATTTTGAAAGTTCTAACATTGCATATGACAGGACCAGAGGCGTATCTAGTGAAAATGGCACCTATGGCAAGCACTGAAACTGCACAAACATTTAAAAGCCATCTTTCAGATAACCTAAAGGGGGGTGTCGGAGTCTGAGATGAAAGAGGGAAAGAAAGAAGAAGGGAAAGAAAGAAAGTGAAAGGAAAGAGGGAAGGAAGGAAGGACAGCTGGCCCATATCCTACACCACAATAGCAATATGTGTATTCCAGAAAGTTTAACAATAAGCAGATAAAGATACTCCAAGCACCACCCCCCTAGGCATGTCCCATCAAACAGATACAAGAGATGGTTAGAGAGTGTGTGTAGGAGACAGTCAGAGACTGCAGACATGATACAAGAGATCAGAGACTGCAGTTTCTGTCTTAATGCCGGTTCACACAGGGGCGACTCAGATCTGACTTCAAGTCGCCCCAAGTCACCTCAGGTCGCACAACATATAAAAATCAATGTAAGTGAATGAGAGCCGTCTTAATGCACACTACTGAAGTCGCTCCGACTTCAGAAAAGGTTCCTGTACTACTTCTATCCGACTTGTAGGCGACTGGTACCCATTGATTTCAATGGAGGTCGCCTCCAAGTCGGATCTCCGTCTATACAGAGGCGACTCTCAGAGAATTATCAGCTCTCAAAAGGAGTTCCCCCCTGAGAGCTCATTCTCTGATTGGCCACGGCAAGTCGCCTGGCCTGGGGCAACTTAAAGTAGTGTTGTAAGTCGTGTCCAAGTCACGTCAAGTCACGTCAAGTCACTTCAGGTCAAGTCACTTCAGGTCAAGTCACGTCAAGTCACGTCCAAGTTGCCTTCAAAAGTCGTGTTGCCCCTGTGTGAACCGAGCCTTACTAACAATTAATTTGCCAAGCACAGTTAGACAATAAATGGTTAATAAGACTGTGAAGTTCCAAGTCTGACCAAATCATGAAAGGCAACATAAAAATAAACAAATCATGCAGAGCACAATGGACTTTTACACCAAGAGCTCTTTAGAAACAGCTGCAAATCATCATGAACACTGTCACAGTGTCTTCCAGAAGTCTAATCATTATCGGTGTGCTCACCTGTCCTGTGTGCAGTGTAAATAAGACCCCTTTCACACCAGGGCGTTTTGCAGGCGCTATAGCGTTAGAAATAGTGCCTGCAATCCGCCCTAAAAAAGCTGCACCATTGTTTGTAGTGTGGCGTATTGCCGGCAGTTTTAACCCTTTCTCCTCTGCTAGCGGGGGGTAAATGCGCCCCGCTAGTGGCCGAAATGCGCCGCAAATCCACCGCAAAAGTTTTACCGCCCACGCTATGGGCGGTGTGGTGTGAAAGGGGTCTGAAGAGCAAGGGAGTCATTTACTAACCAGTGTGAGCATTGGCTGATCTGCATACAGAATGGGCGAGCTGCTGCTGCTTAGACGTCTGCAGCTGGCATTACTTGTGTGTGACACAGTGTGAGAGAGAGAGACTCATCTCCTGGGATCACCTTAGCAATGAGTTCTCCTCCATCCTCTTTAGGTGTCACATAAACAATGGGAACTCCTTCTGGTATCAGCTTCATAATGAGCTCCCACCTTCTCCTGCCATCACGTTATCTAGCAGAGCTCCATCTTTGTCATCATCTCTATGATCTCCCCCCCTCCTCCGGTCAGCCTGTATTGCTCACCCATTCTTCTGCTTGATGGTGTCCGTCGGTGCAGCCCAGGCGACGGCGTCACCCCCTCCTCCCGGGCACAGTGCTAAGGCTCCTGGAGAGCGGATTCTGGCTGAGGGAACCAACAACATCAGCAGCATGCAGCAGGGGGCGGCCATCTCTCTTGCTCTCTTGTCATGTGACGGCAGTCAGCTGACACCTGTGAGGGCGGAGCTTTCTTCACCCCGGGCACTGATTGGCTAGGATATGGTGCAGCCCCTGCTATCTCCCAAGCTAGTAGCTGGCTGTTACATCCTTTCCATCATACTGTGTGGGCGGCACCAGGTGATGGCAAGCTGAAGCGGTTTATCTTTTTTAAAGCGGAGCTCCACCCCAAAGTGGAGCTTCCGCTCATTGGAACCCTCCCCAGTACAGGTATCTGCACCCACTTCCGGCATAGATATCTGCAGAATCTACGCCCCTTTCCGCAGAATCTACGCCCCTTTCCGCAGGTCTCCCGCTGTCTGCTGGGAAACACACGGATCCCAGAGACAGCGGGGACCATCCTTATTGCGCAGCGCAACTCGTGCATGCGCAGTAGGGAACCGGGAAATGAAGCCGCAAGGCTTCACTTCCTGATTCCCATACCCAAGATGGCGGCGGAAGCACCCGAGAGACGATCGAGAGAGCGGCTTCGGGTGCCGACATTGCGGGCGCGCTGGGCAGGTAAGTGTCCTTATTTTAAAAGTCAGCAGCTGCAGTATTTGGAGCTGCTGGCTTTTTAAAAAAAAAAAACGGCAGAACTCCTGCTTTAAGAGGGGGGATCAGACAACTCGGCCCAGTCCATCCCTGCCTGGGACAAAAACGATTTTTCGGGAGACTACCACAATTTTTTTTTCTTTTTTAATAGTGTATCATTGCATTTTTAGTTTTTTTGCAATTAAGGTTGCATGTGAGTTGCATGAATTTTTGTACCTTTTATTAACTTTTGTGCACTCGTTTTTTTTTTTGCACTTTTTGGAGGGATATAGACCATCTTATCATCTTTTTGGCCAATTAGTCATCATTGTTTGTAGTTAAAACATGCATATCCTGAGGGAAAGTGCACCATTTCCCTTAATATGTGAGTACATTTTAAGGATTATGCTTTAGTAAAACTAGTAAATCTTTTTTTATTGCACCAGGTTGGTGTGCGTATTGTTTTTGTTTGCATTATTTCAGTACTGGGCTATCCCTGCGTTAAGGTAAGCCTGTGACGATGTAAAGGATTTAAATTTTCAGAACAAGTAGTAAAAGCTTTGAAAACAAGCCCCCATTCATCTCTTTATCTTTATGTATTGTGAAGTAATTACATTTATTTTCTTACATCAGGGGACACAGAGCCATAGTAATTACTATGTGGGTTATGTATTGGACCAACAGGTGCTGGACACTGGCACGCCCCTAAGGCATGTACTTCCCCCATATAAGCCCTCCCATTACTGGGAGTCCTCAGTTTTTTCGCCAGTGTCTAAGGTGTTGGGCACAAGTAAAGATGTGCTGTGCGGAGCTCCATGGGCAGTAATCCTTGATGAGAGCCAGCCACGCTGACCGGATCCGTTCTGATGTCTTTGTAATGGGCTAAATGAATGGTACCCGGGCCTTGTAATCCGAAGAAACAAGGTTTTGCTTGTGAACGCTTCTCTTTGAGAGCTGGGCCTTGGGATCCAGTACTTTTTGGTAGTAAGGCCATTACGTTTTTACTGGCAGGGTGCTGTCGCAGGTCCAGGATTGTGGGATAACCGGAGAGTTCCCTGGTTCCTGAAGGTTTTCTTTAAGGTCTCGGAGCCTACAGTGAAGGGTGAAGATTGGGTTTTTATCTCTGATAAAACCCTGCTGTGAGGATAAGGTAAGGGAGATTTTCTCAGGAATTTCTCCTTCTATGTATTGTATTGTCATGTCTATGTGTCACCACTGAGGGCTGTATTGAGCACTCGCCATCCTGAGGCTGGAAACAGCAGAAGCCTTCACTCTCCTCTCCTTCAGCTGGCACAGACCCTCTGGTAAGGAAAGGGGAGTCTGATCTCTTCCTGTGCCCCCAGATTGGCGTTTTCTCTCTTTAGTATGCCAGACCATCTGCCTTGGTTTTTTTTTATATTTTATTTTTTTAGAGAGCACACCGTGGCCGTTCGAGAGAGCGGAGGATTTACCCCCTCCATGCTGCAGGACACTGCATGCACGGGAAAATCAGCTCCTTTGAAAAATGAAGAAGGGGGCCATATTCCGCGTGGGGGGGGTGTGGCTAACGGTGTCAAACACTGACCACATGGTCAGGAAGTGTTTAAAGCACTGTGAAGGAAGCTGCTGCCTGGTGGTGGAGGGACAGAGCAGAGAGGTTGGGTGGATCAGGTTTGGTGACACAGGCATTTCCCTTTAAAAACATTGTACTTTAAAGGATAGGATTAATAGCAGTTATTGTACTGTACTACAGCCTAGCAAGTTTACATTCTTTTGCTGGTAGTGCTTCTGCTTTGTGCTGTAAGCTATGAGTGGCAAAGGGACCTGGAACTCCTCTAAGGGTTCTAAGGGGTCAATGGTTATACAACAAACTAAAAACCCTTTCCAAAAGAATGTCATCCTCCCCTGAGAGGGATACGGCTAGTCAGATTGAACCGTCAAGGGCTGAACACTTCAGTCCCTGTATATATCATACAAACGTTTTTGTTTTTCTTCTACCATTTAAAAAAAAAAAAAGATTATTGCTATGATGTCTCTCCATAGTAGGACTAAACATAGCAGATTCCCATCTAGTCCTCAGGGCCCTTTTGTTGAGGTGCAGGAGGCTGGGGATCAGGTAGATCTTCCCAAATATTGGAAGATACTTATTTTTCCTCTTTGGAGGATCCTAACAGGGAGGGAGTAGCCTCACAAGTCAGGTGTTTGTCTACTCCCTTACTTAGCCCTTTTGTTGGCTGCAGCACAGGCTCTTGAGGTACCTACCTCTAATATGGTTCCTCCACCTCTGGGGATGTTTTTTACTATTCATGCATAGCTTATGTATTCTGAATGGGAACATTTCTATGAAGAAATGGGGGGTTCCAGCAATTGATGCTGCAATCACCTCAGTGAGAAGGGTCTCACATGTCCAGTGGATAATTCACTGATGTTAAAGGATCCAGCAAATGAAGGTTGGAACTTTCTTTTAAAGACAAGATGTCTTTTGCAATTCTTGCTACAATTGGTGTATCTGTCCATTAACCCTTTAATGTCTTCTCCACCATTTTGGTGGAGCACATTTTGAATCACACTAGTTCATTGAAAAATGTAGACTTCTAAGGGTTAAGGAACAGTTTGTGAGATACCTGAAATTCTGCCTGATCAGCAGGCCCGGCAATGGGCTGGTGTAACTGATGCACTGTGTCTCACAGATGCTATGATAGACTCTATCGTTTAAGCCTTATGGCTTATACTTGGACTAGTGCATTCTTGCAGAGTTCCGTGGCTGAAATATTGATCAGCCGAAGTGTGAAAACTTATAGCCAGTTTGTGTCCCTTCCTGGGGTACGGCTATTTGGAGTGCATAAATACATCCAAAAGGGTAAAGCTCTCTATACCAGTAAAAGAAGGTTCAAACATTTCTCCTTTAATCGTGCTGCCTCTCCTATGCCTGGGGCATCTGCCTTTAGGCAGTCTCAATAGTCAGGTTCAGGGGAAAGGCTCCAAGGGCAGAACCAGGATCTTGGGGGCAGAAAGCCCATAAAGCAGAATGCTAAAGCCTTCTTATGAAGGAGCACCCCCACTCGTTTAGGTGAGGGGAAAGGTCCTGCGATTCTCAAAGTCTGGCAGGAACAATGTCAAGAGCAGAGGGATTTCTGCAATTTTTTCTCTAGGTCACGACTAGAGTTCCAAGAGCCCGGATGGCTCAGTCGGCTTTTGATCTGAAGGTCCGGGGTTTGGGTCCCTGTTTGGGTGCTGCCTGTGGGGTCCTTTGGCTGCTGATGCGGCAGTCCTCATGCAAGAGTTTTATCTCCTCTGAGAATGTTCCTAAGATCCACAGAAAAAAGAAGTCTCTCTTTCTGGCCTCTGAATCAGCTGTTATCCCAGTCGGTGATATCAGAGATTCCCTTAGTTGAACAGGGTTTTTTTTGGCTCAAACCTTTTAAGATTCCAGAACTAAACAGAGAGGTAAGACCCATTCTAGATCTCAAAGATCAGAATCGGCACTTAAACATCCGATCCTTTCATAATTCGATCGGCTGTGTCCATCCTGCGAGGAGTGGAGTTGCATATCTCCATGTGCCAAAGTTTCCCACTTACCAGAAATTTCTGCGGTTTGAAATATAAAATAATTTTTTCAGTTGTGGCCCTGCCATTCAGATTAGCCACAGCACCACGAGTGTTCTGAAAGATTCTGGCACCTCAGGTTAAGGGCTCAAGGCATAGATATCCTAGCCTATTAGAAGATCTACTTTTAATAGATCATTTAGTCTCAGGTCTAAGGCCGCGTACACACGGGCGGATTGTCTGTCCAACTTAGTCCGCTGAACAGTGTTTCAGCGGACAATCCGCTCGTGTGTGGGCTTCAGCGGACTTTTTCAGCGGACAGTCTGACGAACAAAGTCTTACGGAATTTCCGTAAGACAGTCCGTTCAAACTTGGTTTTGTCCGTCCAAACTTGGTTTCAGCGGACAGTCCGCTCGTGTGTAGGCAAGTTGGACGGACTAAGTATGGCGCATGCTCAGAAAGGGTTTACACGGCCGAAGGTTGCATTGCAGTGTATAGGACGTCGTTTTTCTAGTCCCTTCGTACGTGCTGTAAACGTCATCACGCACGCTTTCAGCGGACTGTTTGCTCATCGTGTGTGGTCAAGTCCGTTCATGTAAATTTTGAACGGACTGTCTGTCGGATTGTCTGCCGAACTTAGTTGGGCAGACAATCCACCCGTGTGTACGCGGCCTAAAACCAGAGTATGATCTCAGCCATAAATATCTGAAATCTCTAGGTTGGATTCCCAACCTAGGAAGATTCTCCTTAAAACCATCAAGGAGATTATGGTACTCGGGGACTGGTTATAGATACCATACAGAAGAAAATATTCTTACCCCAGACGAGAATCAATTCCATTGTAGGATTAATTCAATTTATCAAAACAAAGGAAAATTCCTTCATTCGGCTGTGCAGCAGATTTTTAGGGGAAATGGTGGCCTCCTTCAAGGTCGTCCCTTACGCGCAGTTTTACTCAAAGACTGCTTCAAGACACCATGCTGTTGGTCTGGAATAAAGAAGATTCAGGCCTTGTTTGTTTCCAATACGCTTGGCTCCCGACATAGGTCAGAACCTAAATTGGTGGCTGGTATCCAGCAAAAGGGAAAATCTTTATCCTGGAGGGTGTTAACAACAGATGCCAGCCTTCTAGGCTGGGGAGCAGCCCTGGAAGAATATTCTGTCCAGGGGAGATGGTCCAGGTTAGAGGACCTTGCCTATCAACTTTTTTGGAAGTTTCAGGCAGTACATCTGGCCCTGGAATCTTGGCGGTCAGACTATGGGACTGTCCTGACAGGATTCAGTCTGACAAGGCCACGGCGGTGGCTTACATCGATCACCAGGGGAGACACGAGAAGTCGTGCAGCCTAAAAAGAGGTGAATAATGTTCTAGCTTTGGCAGAATACAACATTCCTTGCCTATCAGCAATTCAAATTTTTCAGGCGTACTACTTGAGACGCCAACAATTATTTCCGGGAGATCTTCCTAGCAATATGTCAGATGGGCTATTCTGGACATGGGCCTATCGCGTCCAGATTCACTAGCAGGTCACTAGCAGGTGGAACAGACGCATTAGTCTTCCCATGGGATAAGTTTTCACTGACCTATGCATTTACTACAGTTCTGCTACTTCCACGTCTTCTCTGCAGGATTAAGCAGGAACAAAAGGAGGTGATTCTGGTGGCCCTAGCGGGTCCCAGAAGATTTACGGAGATCATAAAGATGGCTATGGCCTCCTGTTTTTTGTTCTGTCTCTCCCCCCTTCAGTTGCCATTGCTATGGGACATCCCACATTGTAAATACTATGGCTCTGTGTCCCCTGATGTAAGAAAATAAGATTTTAAAAACAGCTTACCTGTAAAATCCTTTTCTTTGATGTACATCAGGGGACACAGAGGTCCCTCCCTTCTTCGTATACACTTGTATTGCTTGGCTACAAAACTGAGGACTCCCAGTAATGGGATGGGTTATATGGGGGAGGCCTTAGGGGCGTGCCAGTGTCCAGCACCTGTCGGTCCGATATATAACCCACGTAGTAATTACTATGGCTCTGTGTCCCCTGATGTACATCAAAGAAAAGGATTTTACAGGTAAGCCGTTTTAAAAATCCTATTTTTCTAATGTTCACAACACAGGTATTGAAAAGAAATCTTTTTTATGGAGAGCAGATCTTGGCAGACTGTCTGTTTACTAATGTAAACAAGCAGCAGGTGTTTCTAAGCTGTCAGGTCCCTTTCAGCCCATATTCACATCGGGCCATTTGGATAAGGGATTTAACATGTCAAATCGCATTTCAAATCACTGCCTATTTCCGTTAACAGCACCATCCGAATCAGTGTGATGCCGACTTTGTGGCACCACACCAATTCCCAAAAGTAGTTCCTGCACTACTACTGAATGAATCCGCACAGATGTCTGTCAAATCGCCTCCGAAGTCAGACTGAAATGCCGGTTTGAAAACCAACCTTCCGTGTGAATGTGGACTGAAATGGCCATCCTCTGGTTCACTCAACAGGGGATCTGAGAATAGATCACTTGCTGAATCAGAGCAGAACAGAACAGATGCCACTTTTGTAACACCTATGTCTATTCAGGTTTTTATTTTGCAACTGGACCTACCGTATGTTAGATCTATGGGTGGTTGGATAAAAAAAAAAAAATTGACTCACTTTCGTTTACATCATACTACCTTATATCTGTCATATTTAGGTCCAAAAAAATGGAAAAGAATGCAGCATATATTCATTTATTTTTTAAAGACAGGAGTGGACCTCGAGGTAAGTGGGTGTAATCGGACGCATCTGTTTTACATTAGCTTATTTGTAGCAATGAGTAAAATTCTGTAATGAGTAGCCAGAATCAGCCACTGCTTAAAGCCATGGCTCAACTGCCTGGTATTACTAACCCCTGGCTGCACCAGGGAATGAAGCCTTACTCCCTTTAGAGCCACACACAGCCCCCTAGATAAATTGATCCCATAGTGCCCCCACCCTTCCAGCCCCCCTCCCTCTCCAAACCACCACCAAATCAGTCCATAGACTCACACCACATTTTTCATTTCAGTGACACCACAGACACTGCACCATTTTTCCTTCAGGTGATACCACACATGCGGGGGCATTTTCCCCTCACAACTAATACTGGGGAATTTTTTTCCACACCGTTATGAGCCCCACATTTAATTGCAGGGTAGAATGTGTACCCCTATTAAACTGCATGTATCGGAATTGATCACATCCCACCTGGTATTCCAGGGTGGGGGGGTTGGGGGGCGCCATTTGGCATCTTTGCCATGGGCACTGGATGACCTTGTCCCGGCACTGCACCCCGATATATCAGAGCTGTAGCTTTATGCAAAGGTGCTATTAGACAAAGTTACAGACATCATTTTGGTCAAATATTTATTTTTTAATGGTCCCACATTCTGCTCAGCAAATATACAGCTAACTAAATGTTTGTCAAAGGAAAGGTTCAAAATATGAATTTGTTTTATTTGTTTATGTACAAATCTAACAATGAAAAATGCATACATTTGAATCCAGCCACCTTATTGCCTCTATTGGAGGAGGCTGGAGACAAAGAAAAACCACATATGTTAAATAGATGATGTAGGAATCAGCTGCTATGAGCTCAGTGCAGGACACATTCCCTCAAGACCCATATATTTAATTTTTTTAGAGTTGATCCCGATTTTATACTGAGTATGCAGTTTATCACCCAGAAGGATACTCTGTATTCAGAGTCATTGGATCATTTTCCTTAGCGCAAGAAGCAGAGCTCCATGTTTTAGCGAAGCCTGTGAGCTATAAAAAGAGTATATATATTTATTTAGATATTCGAGATATAGAGAGCTTTTGGTTCCATTTGCAGGGCCAGAAATTTGCTTTTATTTTGGCAGGTAAACCAATAAAGCATGCTAAGTTAATATGATTGGCTGTTTTCAGCCTTCCATCTTCTTGCTGAGGTAGCCATACTAACATTAAAACTCACACATGGAAGCAGACCAGGCGACTAAGGATGCTGCATTACAGCCCCGGACACTTGCTGGGTCTGTGCAACTCACAGATTCCACCCTAGTTCTCACCCAGTATAGCTGGGATTAATAATTCAACTTTAAAGTGGTTGTAAACTCTCCCCAGCAACTTTGTCCCATGTGAATCAGCATAAAAAACCCTAATGAGCACTGCTTGTCAATATCTACTTACTTGAATAGTATTGTTGTAATCCTTTTTGTTCTTTAGAATGTCGTCACTGAGCATGCCCATATCTCCCATGATTTACGACACACTCTGCGTGCTTGTCTATCTATTATCAGGACTTCCTACAGCACAACACTGAAATCCAATGAGACTACATTTTCACTCAGAGCTTCTTCCTACACCCCATGTGATCATGTGACATCACATGGAGTGGAAAAAAGGCATCGGACAGCATTACTGCAGTCTTGTCAGCTGAAGCTGATAAGACTGACATAGGCAAACACTAGATAATCGGCACAAGTAAATACTATGAATTAAAACAAGTCAGCTATGAGCAGGGAAGCAGGGTTGCCATAGAAACGTTGGATTGAGAAGGAGGCATTGGGTAACAGTACAGGAAGTGCTCAATGTAAGGGCGGAACTACACTCTACTGTAGACCCAGAAAACAATACTTAAGATGGCGCTGCTTTACCCCTGGAAACACGTTTTTTAAAGTTTCTTTAAACAGTAATTTGCAATTTGGGCTGGATTACAGTGGCTATAGTTTGATAATTACTTATTATAATGGACTAAATGAAAAGAAGCATCAGAGTGGAAGAGTTTACTTCCTCTTTAAGGACCCCAGAATGAGTAGAACAAGTGGTCCACAGGGGGCAGCTTCTTATGAAACAGAACTTTGGAAAAGGTGATCATTTATGTCTGCCGGCCACTCTTTTCCCTCCATCTTGACACATGGACCGTGTCATCAGTCACAAGCAGTTATGGCTGTCTTAGTAAATGAGCATGGGATAGAGCTAGGGTTCTCTACAGTTGTTTTTTTATAACATACCACTTCTTGTTTTACTTCTTACCAAAGGTGTTGCCAAAAGCTGAACATCCCTTCCAAAGATTACAAAAATATATATCCAGATGCCCAAGTCAGGATCTTACAAGTATGCATTTTGTCTGTATGGACATGTTTTCTGGATGTCCAGTGGCAAATGCTACTGCAAAGGTCACAGTAAAAGTGTTATCAGAAGTAGTTTGTAAGTACAGAGTGCAGAATCTACAGAGTAACAGAGGAAATCATTTTTATAGAGTCCTTACTAGAAGTTTTGAGGTTTTAATTTTACAACGGAAAAAGTAGAGTAAGAAACTAGAAAACTTTTACCTGAATGTTTTCTTATATTTTATCAAGTTCCTATGGGATTTGGTTTGGGAGTGTGTTACTCACTTGCTTATATGTGTTTTCTCCTCAATTCCAGATCCTAAAAGTTTGGAAGGATCTAAAACTACCGCCAGGTGACTTGTGGATTGTTAAGAGACATTTATATATAAGGAAATATTGGGAGACTCAATACAGCATCTATTTCATATACAGTTGTGCAAAACTGAAAGGAAAAGTCACCTGAATCCACATCAAATACTGCAAAAATTACTAAATTAAAGAAATCTCTGTGACTGATTTGATTCCCTCTTGGAATCACAGTTTAAGGTACTTTTTGATTCAATTGCTTTAATTGTAAGGGATATATATATATATATATATATATATATATATATATATATATATATATATATAATATATATATATATATATATATATATATATACCGTATTTGCCGGTGTATAAGACGACGCGGCATATAAGACGACCCCCTAACTGTACAGGTTTTTAAAATGTTTTGCCCGTACTCACCGTTTAAGGCGACCCCCCATTCCGAGGCTTCCGACGTTTCATATTCCTCTTCTTCATTCTTGCTGGAGCCATTTCCTTCTTCCTTCTTGCTGGTGCTGGGGAACCAATCACGGCGAGCAATGTATTCTATTAATGAATACAAAGCCTGCTGGGATTGGCGGAGGCTGTAACATCATCAGCCCGCGCCTCTCTCACTCTCAAAGCCAATCGGAGCAGGCTACTGTGTGTAGCCTGCTCGGATTGGCAGAGATTGTTACTCCAATCTGAGCAGGCTCTGTATTCATTTGAATACATCGCTCACTGGGATTGGCTCAGTGGTATATACTGTATGTAGCCGAAGCTACATACAGTATTAGCGGACATCCAGAAGGCATCCCAGCAGCTGACCCGGCGTATAAGACGACCCCTCCTTTTTGCCCAGTTTTTTTAAGTGTAAAAGGTTGTCTTATACGCCAGAAAATATGGTATATATATATATATATATATATATATATATATATATATATATATATATATATATATATATATATATATATATATATATATATATATATATAAAATGTGATTTGAAAAGTAGTTTAGCCATGTTGAAGTCATATTTGTCTTTTGTACGTCTTCCATCTTATGTAGAATTGTCTGCGTTTACATATGCTGATAAGTCAGCATGTCAACAATTAAGCTAGAAGGCCATTCTAGCCACAGGAGTGTATAGCCAGTACTCTGTAAATATGTCTTATAAATCATTTGTTTTTCACAATGAAAAGTAATTTTGTAATGAAAAAGCTGCTCAGCAATTATATTCTCCACAATGGAGTTTTGCCTCTTTGGTCGGGACTACTTACACCTAAGTGTGTGGAGGTTAAAGGTTAAAAGGTGATAGCAAGTATGGTTAGTGATCAAAATATTGATGGAGGAGGAGACTGTAAAGGAATTTGTAAATTCTGTATATAATTGCACATGGCACTAATAATGTTTCATTAAATGTTTGCATTCTTTCGAGCCCTGATTAGAATTAGTCTGCCTATGTTACGCCCCTTGTTACCATAAATGTACAATTGTAATTGTAGCTCTGGAATCCTTGTCTGATGTGTATTAGCATTATAATGAAAGTCTATGGACGGTTCAATAGCTTAGTGTTTGGCGCCATCTAGCGGCCAAATACTGAAAGTGAACTTAAATAATAGTTGGCTTTCAAGCATTGAACTATTTACAGGAAGTGACTGTTATTTACATTAAAGAGTTGACCCCTTTACCCAGGATGCTGAGTGACCTACCCATGGACACCCTGTCTTGCATTGCATGCTGGGTAGGACATAAAAGGCCCCGGAGAGGCCATTTTAGCTTTCTTGGGAACACATGGTTTGCTGTGAGGACTTGTGCAGAGGCCTCCCGGAGGAAGCGACCTATTGCCTATGCAGAGCGCAACCCTGCTCGGTTGTGTGAGTGACCTGAAGTGCCAGAGTCTCAGAGATCGGATTGAGAGGATCCAGAGACACTCGTTTGAGCATCGGAAGACCATGTCCACCTGTCGGAATGGACGGAGTTATGGAGCCGGCTAACGCAGAAGCAAGCTGCAACTACCGGACCAAAGTTACCATACCAAGGTTCCGATCCAGTTGGTGAGCGGGTTTCTACCCACTGTTTTCTTAACCATTGCACCTAGTCAGACCTATATACAGGCCTCGCTGGGATACTTAGTCCCACAGAGGAAGAGTATAGCAACTGACGCTGGGCAGGCATAAGGCCTACTTACTATCACACTTCAAGCACTGTACTATATTTGCGGAAGCAATAGTAGGATCATCCTTAATTCAACCTTAACTGCTGTAACCTGGGATTACAAATTTATATGGAGTTACCATTGCTAGCGAAGATCAGAAGATAAAGAATGAGTAATTTAAGTGAGATCTTATGCATAGCTATAAAAGAAGGGGGAGCTCCCATATTCACATATATATATATATATATATATATATATTGTTTGTTACTGTTTTACCAAAGTTCATTGTCCTGTCAATCCATGTTGGATGACAGTACAATTGCTGTCACCTATTTACAAATATATATAGTAAAACATACTTTGGTTAAGTATTTCATTGTGTGAAGTATTGTTTTCTCCAAGCAGGTGGAGCCAGTGGATCCTGAGAGGACAATACAGGTATATTGTGATATATTATATTGTACTGTATTGTATTAAACCACAGCTGTATCAAGGGGACTGAGGCCAGTTAGTGGGGTTTTGTTACTAGAGTGCAGGCCCAAATCAAATCAGCCGCTCCTTCGGGAGTCAGTGCTACATAATATTAATGTGATACCTACGTAATCATGTGTATAAAAACCTTCAATTGCATCATAATAAAGCAGAACAGTCATTTGGAAAGATGTGGAGTGTATCTTTTGTGTCTGTTCCCGACTAAAGTAGTTATTATTAATTTGGAACCACTAATCAATATGAGGATAGGAGTTGCCTATCTATAAAATGTCCAGGTCATAATATAGAGAGAAAGGGAGAGAGAGAGAGCGATAGAAATATAGATATATACATATATCTATATAAACTATTCAGCACTTCCATGTGTGTGTATACATATATAACCTATTCTAAGATGGCCCCCAGCAGAGCTCAAAGAAGGAGCACACGTGCTCCGAATGCGCACACTGCCCAGTGACCTTGTACCCAGAGGTGACATCATCCCTGAGTGTCTCTGTACACCGCTGCGTTCCACAAGCTCTCTGGAAAGTGCTGGGAGCCAACAGTGCGGCCGGATTTTATGCAGCTTCAGCAAGCCATCGACACCTGGTACCATTCCGGGACATAGTGGATGCTCCACTATACATTGCTGGTTATAATCGCTCATTTGTGAGTGTTTTATATATACTTCTACTCATTAAAATGTATTACTGCAGTTAGAAGGCGCTGCTTCCTGTTCCTTTCACGTTTCAGAGCTCCTTCTAGCTTTTCCCATCTGGCAGCCTCTAAGGACAACTATTCTTGTCATCCTTACATGGACTCATTGTAAAGGACTTGATTATATTGCCCCATTACCCAGTTATAATATAAAGATAGAGGTGGAGTTTTCCTTTAAATACTTATTAATGAATATCCACTAATAATGCCAAAGACATGCTGGTAGGTTAATTGGCTTCTGTCAAAAAAAAAAATTGACCCTAGTATATGAATGTGAGTTGGGAACCTTGGATTGTGGGCTCCTTGAGGGTAGGGACCGATGATACTCAGGTTGAACTGGATGGACTGGTGTCTTCAACCTTACTAACTATATAACTATGTATACATTTTTTCTACAGTCTATTATGATTTTAAATAATTTGATTTTAAGCTCTAATGAGCAGGGCCCTCTGTTTCTTTTTGTATTGAATTGTATTGTAACTGTACTGTCTGCCTCCATGTAAAGTGGTGCACAAACTTTTGGCACTATATAAATCCTGTACAATAATATGTAATAATAATAATAATACAGAGGTTTGTTTTATGTATTATTTCTTGATGTGGTAATGGTTATTTAATTTCATAAGCAGTAGTACCCTCTAAACCTCTCAGAAATACACATACTACTGTCTGAGGACCTGTTCATAAAGTGGACCTGTCATAATAAACAAGTTATTTATTCCTTAGTTGCTTTAATCATCCTTCGGCTTTACTACAAAATGAATCATAGACCCAGAATAAACATGCAGGTTGGGATTTTGAAATTTGTTAACTTTTAGCTCAGTGACTCACTAGTAAAGCCATAGGATGAGCAGGACAGCCAGGGGGCTATCAACTTACAAATGGCGGTATGTTCATCAACATGGGCTAATTGAAAAATCTCAGAATTGTCTTTGATCACAAGATTCATCTGCTGAAAATATCTGGATTTGATTGGTGTACATGGGCACAAAGAATTCTTGGTACACATTGATGCATTATTCTCAATTTATTAAATTAGGAAGTTCTTTAATGGCTTTCCTTTATTTTATTATTTCTAACAATCAAAAAATAAATACATCAAAAAGATCACTGTATTCTAATAAATCTTTATTTATGAAGCATTTCAGTTGGGTACAATGAAATGAGAAACATTATTGCTTGACAGCAGCGATGAATACAAAGTTTACAAGTTAGAAGTATGACAATGGAACACAAGACCCATGTTCATCTGCGCAGCATGTAATAAAGACTGTCTTACTACTATTTACAATGTAATTTATGATGTCACTGAAATCTCATTAGTCATCAACTGCCACTCTGTTCCTGTTAGTATACCAAAGACCCTCAATGCTTCCATGCTGAAAACAAAGTAACTAAAGGTAGGGAAGGTGAAAAGGGAGGGTCAGGGAGCTGCAGCCTGATTGGGATGTAAGGGCTATGTAGGAAGTAATTATGGCACACAATAAAACATTGTTACTACAGGTGGGAGGTCAAACAGTGGGGTGTCAACGAAGCAAGAGTCCATAGGAAAGTAATCCAGGCAGAAATAAAAACTATGGGGTTGATTTACTAAGGGCAAATACAGTTGCACTAATTGCTCCTTAGTAAATGTGGTAAAGTTTCCCTTTATAAAGTATACCCCATCAGTTGCAGGGGAATTAAAAAAAATCATGGAAATTGATGGAAATCAACAGAACTTTACCACATTTACTAAGCTCTGGGGAAAACCAGCAAACATTTAAGCCCCATACACACTATCCGATTTTCTGCTGATTTTTTCCTTCAGATTTACCAAAAACATATAATATGAGGTCAAACCTTAATGCCGCGTACACACGATCGGAATTTCAGCCATAAAAAGACAGATGAGAGCTTTTCATTGGAAAATGCGACCGCGTGTATGCTCCATCGGAATTTAGCTGTCTGAATTTACGCCTGCCAAAAATTGATAACATGTTCTCAATTTTCCAGACGGAAAAACTTTCTATCGGAAATTCCAATCGTGTGTATGCAATTCTGACACGCCAAAAATCACGTATGCTCAGATTCAACTACGAGATGGAAGCTATTGGCTACTGGCTATTGAACTTCCTTTTTCTAGTCCCGTTGTACGTGTTGTACGTCACCGCGTTCTAAATGATCGGAATTTGGTGTGACCATGTCTAGGCAAGACAGCTTCAGCGGCATTCCATCGGAATTTCCACAGGAAAACCATCAGAGCTTTTTCTGATGAGAATTCCGATCGTGTGTACGCGGCATAAGAGTTTAAATTTGTATGCAATCAGGCAGGCCCTTGTACCATATGGTTTTGGTAAATCTTAAGACAAAAATCAGCAGAAAATCTGACAGTGTGTATGGGGCTTTAAACTTTTGTTGAACTTAAAGAAAATTTGTAGTGAGAGAAATATGGAGACTATCATTATTTACCTCCTTCAGGAGGCCCAATCATTTCTGTGTCACTGACCCAAAACAAGCAAACAGATAAGTAAAGTCAGAGCTTTTTTGTCTGCACACTTGTTCTGGGTTTGTTGCTTACAAAGTACCAAAATCACTGGATCAGTATGACAGCCAAAGAACTAGTATTTTCCAAAGTCCAGTCAGTACTAGTAACCTCCATAGTTCTCAGTACAGGTACCCGTTTATGAATTTTACACAACAGTGGAAAGTATTCAAAATTTTATCCATCTATGGGTGTATTTTCAAATTATATAAGGTAGTTGATTACAAAGCATTAACTATGTCGGTTACAGGCAGACCTTTGATGATGCCTGCTGCATTTAGTATAACCTTTTCAGCAACTCTCCTTCTTGTCTTGTCCGTTGCATTGCCTACATGTGGTGTCAGAATAAGATTCTTGACTGTCAGCAAAGGATGATCTCTACAGACAAAAAAGTCATAAATAGTTGTAATAATTTAATAACAACTATAATATAAGCAGTAACAATTGCAGTAACCATTTTATATTAGCAGTTGTACTAATAATATTATTAATAGACGACATAGACAAGTAAATAGTAAGCAACAAAAGAACAAAAAAAATGTTAACCTTTTTTTCCCACATAAACATAAAAATGTAAATGCATACTTGAGGCTGGCTGTGTATGAAAATAATGGTTGCATATTAGGTATCACTGCACACACCAAAGTGAGGTTGCATTCCCACCTGAGCGTAGTGTCCTTGAGGATTTTTCTGTTTGACTTTGGCAGAATTTTATGCACATATTTATACAGTGTTTATTTTTTTTTTGTTTTTTTAGCAAGTAGAGAAAACTATCATCTGTTACTAGGTTTGCTACTACTACCACCATGACTGCTACTACTATCTGTAAAATAAATGTACAAATAGATAAATAATTAACCCCTAAAAAATAAATAAACAAGTTAAATATTATTAATAATAATATTTTTGGGGTGTTTATTTATTATTATAATTAATATTATTAATAATAATTTATTTAATTTGTTTAAGGTTAGGGGTTAATTATTATTTATTTACTATTACATATTATTAATTTATATTATTATTTATGATTGTTACTTATTTGTGTATTTATGTGACATTTATTTATTCTAATATTATTAAAAAATGTTTTTCTTAAACTTGTTCATTTGAGCAGAAAGTCAAACAAAAACATGTAACAAAGTGCACAAATGCACACAAAAAAAACACACAAATTGCGCATTTTCATTCATTTCAATGTGAATAAAAAAGCGCAAAGCTTCCCAATTTGAGATAAAAAAGAAGCTCAAACTTTTTTGAGCTTCAGGCCTTTGGCTTCAGACAACCTGGAGTGGTGATGTTAACCAACTCCATAGAGAATAATTGATTTTTTTCACCTTGAGTGTTTTGGAGCTTCGGGCTTCAAGCTACAAAATGCTGAGGTATGAATGGCGCCTGAGAGCAATAATTCTCTAAACTGATGACCTGTAAAGGCTTTTAAGCCATCACCTATGGATAATATTGCCACATTTTAAAGCTTGACATGTTTGGTATCTATTTACTTGATATAACTTAATCTTTTATATTTTACCAAACAAAAAAGGATATATATATATATTGTGTTTTTGTGTATAGTATGTGCATGTATTTTTTTAATGTAAATAGGGGATTGATAAGCATGTGTTCTAATATCATGTGACTAAAACATTGCAATTACCAAGATTGAATTTTCCAGGGTCTTTGCTTTTAGAAAATGTATAATGTTTGGAGGTTTTAACTAATCTGAGATTTATTTTTTTATTAGAAAAGAATCTTGGAAGGCTACCAGAATGGTCTCGTGCAAATGCAAGCCACACCACCCTCACAGATGTGAATCAAGACAGGCCTTACACATACACTGATGACTGTACACTGTGAACAGGCTGTTTGTTCCTGCATCCCTAGTCAGCAGGTGCTGTGTGCAGGTAGGCAATTCAAGTTGTTTTGCCCCTACAACGACACAGACAGGCACATAGCTAGCCATACACTAGTAGAATTTGTTAGAAATGTTTTGTTTAGAATGTTTTCAGAACGTTTGTTCGATTTTCCACTTGTGGGGTCAAATCAATGTTAGTTTTTGACTGCCGTGATGAGAAAATTTGAAAGAGCTGGATGGAAAATTATTCTCGCACAAGCAAATTTCTAACAGTGAATATGGTTTTCATTTGGGCAGGTCAATTCATTTCAAAAATGAATGTTAAAAGTAAACTTTATTTGAAGTACTTTTTTTGATCTTTGAGGATCTTTAAAGGAGAAGTTTGGGGTATTTAAAAAACAAACATACAGTATACTCATCTTTATGCTGCGGCATTGGTCCCCCGTCGTGTCTGAGCCAGAGTACTGAGAGATCACATGGCCACTGATCAGTCAGTTCTCAGTCTTCTTACAGCAGAGACCAGTGACAGTCAATCACCGCTCTCCACTCTGCTCCTCCTGTACTCACTGGAGTGTCGGGCAGTAGAGGGGGCGGGCACAACTAGCTTCAGCTCTCAGCCACACCCTGAGAGGTGGAGACAGCTGTCACTTAGGCAGCTGAGTGGATCCCAACAATATGATCAGGATCCTTCCAGAGCCTGGAACGACTCTGTAACCTCAGCTGATAGTGGGTTATAGAAAACTATAAGCTGGGTCTAGGTCACAGGAGAGCAAAAGTAAGTGCACTCCTGTGACCCAGAAAAGAAGTATGGACAAAAAAAAAATGTGGTCGTACTTCTCTTTTAAGAATGAATAACTTCACATTATAAGCACTTAAAGAGGTCAGAATGGTGCTTTGCAAATCTTATACTGCTTGTACGTAAATATATAGTAGTACTGTATATAGAAGTCGTTTATTATCCATAATCTGGGCACAGGTGCAATTTAAGAAGCTGAATTATACATATTAACTACAATACCTGGGTTTCAATTATTACAAATGGGCACCTTACACTTTACTCTTGGCTCTGGATCAGGAGGACTGAACTGTGGACTTGACAAAGACACGTTTGAGGTTTCTTAGTTCATAAATAATACTATTATTCTCATATAGGTAGCTTACTTGTAGCAGTGGTGAAAATGGGGTAAAATATAGTCAGAGCCAGCCACCTGTAAAATAACACAAATTTAAGCATTCCGGCGCCTCACCTTGGTAGAGGCTCTGGATATGTGACATCTAGAGCTGCAGCCTTTATAACTCCATGTCTCAGGGCATCTACCAGTGCATCCTGGTCTATAACTTGGCCTGAAATAAACAGTTGCTTATAGTTTTATCATAAATATTAATAACAATCCATTAAAATGTATTTAAATCCAAATACAAAAAATGTAATATACTGTAATTTGCCAATCCGTAGTGGCTGCATTTTTACTTTATTTTCATCTGGTGATCCAGCCAGTAACACCCTTCCTGTCCTAGTGTGGCTCCACTCTATGGAGGAGCACTGGAGACACGCTTGGACAGCAGCATTGTCAATAAGGTAGAGGGTACTGTAATGCCGTGTACACACAACCGGACTTTCCAGCAGACTAGGTTCGATGGGATCAGTCCATCGGACAATCCAATCTTGTGTGGGCTAGTTCAAATGTTTTTTGAAAATAAATAAATCAGACGGACTAGAAATAGAACATGTTTCAAATCTATCCAACGGACTCAATTCCGACGGACTAAAATCGGGAAAAAACTTTTGTCTGTGTGCTAGCCCGACGGACCAAATAAGATGCAAGGTTAGCTATTGGCTACTGGCTGTTCAACTTCCTTGTTTAGTCCCATTTATGTCACCACGTTCAAAATGAACAGACCTTCGAATGGACGTTCCTGTGTGGCCAAGTCTGTTCGTTCAGAAAGTCCGTTGGAACTCCGCCGAAAGTCCGATCGTGTGTACGCGGCATTAGGTGCACTAGCAGATTTGGATGGAATTGATTAACAAATTAAATCTGAATCAAACTCCACCTAACACTTTTCAAGCAATTCCAGCAATAGTTTTGTTACATTGGGATAAAGGTTTTCCATAAATGAATAAAAGATGACCATTCTAAGCACCCCTATCAGTGTTAAATGGTTTGTCTCAACCCTCTGAAACTTTTGTTGAACTGCTTGTTCTGTTAAAATGTAAGTTCACCTTTACATAAAATCTTACTTACTGTACCCCCTCCCCACCCCCTGGTCCCGCTGTACCTGAGGCCGGCGATCACCTGATGGGAGACATCGGTTCACCAGTCTGAGGATTTGAAATCCTCATGACTTTCTCTCTTTTTCTCTCCCACTGACAGGACGGGCTAGGCAGGTTCTGATTGGTCAGCACCGTCCAAGTGATGGTGTCAGCCAATTAGAATGCCTACTGTACTTACCTTTACAAGGTACGTTTAGGAGATTAAGCTGCGGGGATTTCAAATCCCTGGACCTGTGATTCGGTGACCCGATGTCTCCTAGTGGGTGAACGCCAGCCTTTGGTACAGCGGGACCGGGGGGGTCCAGTATAAGCTCACCTTACAGATTTTCTGTAAAGGTAAATGTATCATTTAAAGGAAGTTGACTATAAAACATGTCACCAGTCCATGTGCTGATCAGACAACACTTCCAATTTCAGCTGGTAATCCTGATTAAAAAAGAAGGAACACGTCTTCTGTCACTAAGGGTACTGCAGCTCTTGTGTTAATCCACTGGGTGATGGAATAGAATGTATGCAAACAAAGAAAGGAAAAGAGCGCATGGCCTCCTAGTGTGATACTGTTTATTTAAACAAATGATTAAAAAAATCCAAAGATTGCACTCACAATGCCGGGTACAAATGATGGCATATAGTACATAAGTACTCCTCTCCCAGATGGCCACTGCAGGGGATGACAAGTAGATGGGGAACATCCAACCTCCACAATGCAGAATGGCCATCTGGGAGAGGAGTACTTATGTATTATATGCCTTCATTTGTAACAGGAAATGTGAGTGCAATCTATGGATTGTTTTTATCATTTGTTTAAATAAACAGTGTCACACTAGGGCGGCTGTACGCTCTTTTCATTTGTTTGCAAAGGAAGTTGACTTACTAGCAGGATTAC
Organism: Lithobates pipiens; assembly: GCF_037356315.1. Classification (NCBI taxonomy): domain Eukaryota; kingdom Metazoa; phylum Chordata; class Amphibia; order Anura; family Ranidae; genus Lithobates; species Lithobates pipiens. The sequence continues at coordinate 374,137,572 of NW_027507764.1, read as the reverse complement.
TAGGTCAAAATAGAGAAAAAAGCATAAAAAGTGAAAACTAATGCAGTCACTACATTTAAGAATTGGTAAGCTGTAATACATTACCTTTTTGCTTTTTGGTTTCCACATTACAAGTAAACCGTAGTACATAAAAAATGTGCATATGTTCAGGTGCACAGTTGTGAATGCATTAATAAGTGCTACACGAAAACATGTTTTTAAATCTTTATTTTATAACGGAGTTAGTAATGGACACCAAGTCAATGTTCAAATTAATTTAAAAATGTTTACGTGTATGTAGAGAATTTACTTAATGTACCTCGGCTGATGTTGATAAGAGTTGCTGTGGGCTTCATCAGCTGAAGCTGCTCCCGTCCAATCAAATTGTGGGTTTTTGGAGTCAGGTTGACAACCACCATCACAAAATCACTTTTCTGGAGCAAGTCCGCCATATCACCGCAGTACTCTGCGCCCACTGCCAATTCTTCCTCCACAGCCCTGTTTAAAGATAATGTCAGCAACATTATTATTTGTGTGTTTACATTAAATAAACTGTAGCATTCAAAATACAGTTATGTTTGTTTTACTCATTTTAAATTTAATTTTGTAGCAGCATGGAACAGAGACTTGGGCTGTGATGTTGACTCCATAGAGTAGGCCAAGGCTTTCACTTTTTTCACACAAATCCACACACTCGTGTTATTCCCAGGAGAAAAATTACAAAGTAGTTACTAGATGGCATAGGGACCCCTTTCTCCCTCCACCGTATAGATCCTCAGGTTTCAGATAAATGTTGGAGATGTGGTCATGCAAGAGGTTCCTATTTACACAATGGGTGTGAATGTAGTAAGATTCAATTCTTTTGGAAGACAATTTTCGATATATTGTGTATATAATGAAATCTATGATGATGTATTATCTCCTTCTGAAACCACCATTTTGTCCATCTTGCCAGGCTCACTGCGTAAACAAAAATCCAGTCTTCTTAAATATTTCCTATCTGCAGGTAGGCAGCTTTATACTGTCTCTTTGGAGATCCCTACGCACCTTCCCTTTCAAATAGGGTACACATAGTGAATGATATTATGCAGATGGAAGCACTCCTAGCACAAGAACAAGACTCATTAGAAAAATGCTCTTTATAGATTACCTATATATCGTATTCCTTATCGGATACTTTCAGGTTGGGTTCACACTAGTGCGAATTAGATGCAGGTTTCTCTATGGAGCCGGTTCACATATCTCTGCAGCAGCTTCAGTGCGATTTGCACAGGAGCCCTGTGCGTCTCTTGGTCCCTTTCAGGTCCGAATTTAGCCAAAAATTCGGACTGAAATCGGACCTGAAACGGTGAACGAGGATGCACTGGACTCCTGCTGTGAGCCGCTGCATGCTCATATGTGAACCCAGCCTTAAAGATAGAATTGAGCCCTTATTTATTTATCCATCTTTATGGCAGCTTAAGTCCTGACCTTGTCTTTTTCTCTTTCTCTCTTCTTCTCTATCTGTTCCCCGTTCAAGTTTTCTTCTTTCTGGTTCATCCCTTATATAATATATGTAATTTATATTGGATTCCAGTATACACAGATGTCAAAGGACCTTCTTCATGGATTGTGCTCCCTGTGCACCCCATTTGTTCTCCATTCATAGTAGGGATGAGCTTCGTGTTCGAGTTGAACATACGTTCGACTCGAACATCGGCTGTTCGCCCGTTTGGCGAATTTCGAACGTTATGGGCCGTTCTCACCAAATTCGTGTGGCGCTCATGGCCCACAATGCACTGCGATGGCGCAGTGGAGAGCCATGATTGGCCACAGGCAGGATGCCTGTGGCCAATCATAGCTCAGGCTGTGTAGTACACGCCCCACACTATATAAGGCCGCCAGCGCGGCGGCCTTGTGTAGTGTGTTGGCATCTGTAGCAGTTAGTGGGTGTTCTGTGTACCTTCAACACAGTATACACCGATCGTTATCGGCCGATTTTTCGTTCTTGCTCTTCTGTAGTGGTTGTTGTCTGCGTGCCCTGACCGCAGTATACACCGCTATATTCACCTATATATCTAGCGATATATCTATCTTTTATAATAGAGCTGTCAGTCAGTGTTAGGAGATTGTGCGTGCTGTCTGCGTGCTCTGAACGCAGTATACACCGCTATATCCACCTATATAGCTAAATATCTTGCTCGTTTTAAATAGAGCTTTCATTCAGTGTTAGGAGATTGTGCGTGCTGTCTGCATGCTCTGAATGCAGTATACACCGCTATATCCACCTATATAGCTAAATATCTTGCTCGTTTTAAATAGAGCTTTCAGTCAGTGTTAGGAGATTGTGCATGCTGTTTGCGTGCTCTGAACGCAGTATACACAGCTATATCCACCTATATAGCTAAATATCTTGCTCGTTTTAAATAGAGCTTTCAGTCAGTGTTATGAGATTGTGCATGCTGTCTGCGTGCTCTGAACGCAGTATACACCGCTATATCCACCTATATAGCTAAATATCTTGCTCATTTTAAATTGAGCTTGCAGTCAGCGGTAGGAGATTGTGCATTCTGTCTGCGTGCTCTGAACGCAGTATACACCGCTATATCCACCTATATAGCTAACTATCTTGCTAGTTTTAAATAGAGCTTGCAGTCAGCGGTAGGAGATTGTGCGTGCTGTCTGCAAAACAAATTATACAGGGGTGATAACCCTTCCCTATGTTTTCCAAAAAGCTTAAAAATTGTTTTTTTTGACTGGAGCTACACTTTAAAAATGTACCGGTTGAAAATTACAAACAGATTCAACTTAACACAGCAAACCTACACAGTCCCTGTCTTGTTTGCACCGCCTGTATACTGCTGTTCTGAGTATATAGGGCCTGGGGGCCACACGTATTTCCTTTTTTTAATATGGGTACGGGGTTCCCCTTAATATGTGTACAAGACCCAAAGGGGCTGGTAATGGGCAGAGAGGGCTACCCATGCCATTTTTCTCAATGATTTTCAACCATATTGCAGGAACCAGATATAACATTAAAACCGCAAGCAGCTTTAAATGACGTTATTTCCGTTAAATGTCACTTTGTGCAGGGACTGTTCTAAACACGGGAAACACGTGGCACTTCACAGGCATACTACAGACACCCCCCAGGCACGATATTTAACCACTTGCCGACCAGCGCACGACGATTTACGTCGACAGAATGGCACGGGCAGGCAAATGGGCGTACATGTATGTCCCTTTAAATTTGCCGCCCTGCCATCGGGAGCGCGCCGCCGGCGGTGCGCTCCCGCGCTGGTCGGAACCCCCGTGAGTGCGGTCGCGGGACCCGCGGACTCGATCGCCGCGGCCATCCACGCGATCGTCTCATGGAGCGGCCGAATGAAGAAATGCCGTTGTAAACAACATTTCTCCATTCTGCCTAGCAACTAGTGACGGTCCCTAAAATGTGTCAAAAATGTCCGATGGGTCCCCCACAATGTCGCAGTAACAATAAAAATCGCTGATCGCCGCCATTACTAGTAAAAAAAAAAATAATAAAAAATTATTAATAAAAATGCTATAAAACTATCCCTATTTTGTAAACGCTATAACTTTTGCGCAAACCAATCAATAATCGCTTATTGCGATTTTTTTTACCAAAAATATGTAGAAGAATACGTATCGGCCTAAACTGAGGGAAAAAAATGTTTTTTTATATATTTTTGGGGGATATTTATTATAACAAAAAGTAAAAAATTATGCGTTTTTTTCAAAATTGTCGCTCTATTTTTGTTTATAGCGCAAAAAATAAAAACCGCAGGGGTGATCAAATACCACCAAAAGAAAGCTCTATTTGTGGGAAAAAAAGGACGTCAATTTTGTTTGGGAGCCACGTCGCACGACCGCAAAATTGTTAGTTAAAGCGACGCAGTGCCGAATCGCAAAAAGTGGTCTGGTCTTTGACCAGCAAAATGGTCCGGTCTGAAAGTGGTTAAAGGATTATTTCACTTTTTTTTTTCACTTTAATCGTCATTAAAATCAGTGCTCCCGCCAAAATGGCTGTTTTTAAAAGTTTTTTTTGCATTGACCCATGTCCCCTGGGGCAGGAGCCAGGTCCCCAAACCCTTTTTAGGACAGTATTTTGCATATTAGCCGTTAAAATGAACACTTTTCATTTCGAACGTTCGAGTCCCATAGACTTCAATGGGGTTCTAACGTTCGTACGAATTTGGGGTCCGTTCGAAAGTTCTGGTGCGAACCGAACCGGGGGGGTGTTCGGCTCATCCCTAATTCATAGAATGATATGTATAAGTTTATTCTAACTTTTTGTGACATATTCCTGTCTCATATCAATATTCTCTGATATGTGTTATTTTAAACGGAAATCTTTGGACCAATTTAGCACCTGTCTTTTCGCACTTTTTTTTTACTGTCAGCTCGCTGTTATGCTTATAACCAATAAAGATATATTCAACTTTAAACAATATTTGTTCATTAATTTGGATCTTTTTTTATCATTTTGTTTATTAGTTATGAGAAAAGACATTTCACCTTCTGTTCCTGTTATGGTAAAGAATTCTCATTCTAAAAGCCTTGGCACGCTGAGCTATGCTGTAGCCAATACTGCCCATTCCAATAATGCCCAGTGTTGCATCTGTGATGTCATCCCCCACACAGTTAAAATCAACCTCTTTTGTATCTGGTGAACATGAAATCCTGTGACCTGTGAAAAAAAATAGGACCTGGGTAAAAAAAACGATATAAACTTTAACAAGCCCAAGCACAATATTACAGAACTCACAAGCACTGTGATTTAAAGGGACACACTCTTTTTTTACATAAACCCAACAAAATCTCATATTTACCTTCGCAATGTAATCAAAAAATTATTTTAATATTTTACTGAATTTGCAATTAATGACAATAATATCTGGTGGTTCTGTTATGAAGGTGCTTTTTCAGGCCCCTGTTTTACAGTTCTGCAGTTTCAGTTTTGTGTTGCCTCCTTGTCACATTAGCTTCCAATGGAGATGACAAATAGATACTTCCACACACATCACATGGGCATGCAGCCACCACTGGAGTGCATGCACGCAGATAGGAAGTGTCTACAAAGTGACAGCAGAAGATTAGACGTAGGGATGGGCCGAACACCCCCCGGTTCAGTTCGCACCAGAGCATCTCGAACAGGCAAAAAGTTCTAGGGGACACGAACACGAAAGTCCTAATTTTAAAGGCTTATATGCAAGTTATTGCCATAAAAATTGTATGGGGACACGGATACTGCCCTAAGGGACATGTATCAATGCAAAAAAAAAGTTTTAAACACAATAGTTTTTAAAGGAGCAGTGATTTTAATGATGCTTAAAAGGGAAACAATAAAAATGAGTCTGCCTGTAAAGTGGTGCATCTGTGCGATGTATAGAACATGCTGCAGCAATAATGACATTTCTAAAGGAAAAAAAACAGTTTCTTTGAGGACATAGAGTTCCGCTAATATTCATTTCCTACTACATTACCTATACGCCGCCTCTAGGTGAATGGACACTGGTAGACAAAGTCTTAGCCCCTGTACACACGGTCGGAGATTTTGACAACCAAATCCGTCGGATTTTGTCCGTCGGATCTTGTCCGAAACTGTTGCATACACACGGTCGGACAAAGTTGTCGAAAAATCTGATCTTTCAGAACATGATAACGTAATTTCGTTACGATGGGACTACATTCAGGCTAGTAGTCAATAACTTTGATGTAGGAATTTGATCTGAGCATGCGTGGCACTTGGTCCGATCAAAATTCTCTACACATGATTGGAGTATGTCCGATCGACCCAGTTGGTCGGGAAATATTTCCAACAAGTTGGAAAATTGGGTCCGACGGATATTCCGACTGAATTAGTCCGATGCATACCACACACAGTCGGATTATCCGACAACACGGTCCGATAGGACACATTCCGACGGATTCTCCGACCGTGTATACAAGGGCTTAGACAGGAAGTGATCCCCTATATAACCACTCCCATACAGCAAGTACTTCAGTTTTGTAGCAAGCACTGAATCCTCAAAAAAGGACATTGTTATACATTAACAATGCCCAATTGTTAATGTATATTTTGTAACCTAGTTTTTATGAAAATGTAGTAACTTTTGTTTGTATTTATCCACTTTGTAGAAGAATAAACTGTATTATCTTGATTCAAGCATTAGGTGACGCACTTTTACCCCCCTTTCTTTCACTTAGATACCACTGGTCCCGAGAAGCCATGGTCCTTCAACACCTCCATGCCGTCAAATTTAGAGACTGTAAATTGGGGTGGAATATAGGACCTTGAGACAGTAGATCAGGACAACGTGGAAGCATCCATGGCCCGTCTCACAATCTCCGGGAACCAGGGCCTTCTGGGCCAGGCTGGTGCCACCAGAATGACTGGAACCCCCTCTCAGAATCCTGTGCAACCAATGTAGAAGGAGAGGGATTGGAGTAGGGATGAGCCGAACACCCCCCGGTTCGGTTCGCACCAGAACTTGCGAACGACCCCCGCGTTCGGTACGAATGTTAGAACCCCATTGAAGTCTATGGGACTCGAACGTTCGAATTGGAAAGTGCTAATTTTAACAGCTAATATGCAAGATAGTGTCCTAAAAAGGGTTTGGGGACCTGCCTCCTGCCTCAGGGGACATGGGTCACTGCAAAAAAAAGTTTTAAAAACTGCCGTTTTGGCGGGAGCACTGATTTTAATGACGATTAAAGTGAAAAAAAAAAAGTGAAATATTCCTTTAAATATGGTGCCTGGGGGGTGTCTGTAGTATGCCTGTGAAGTGCCACGTGTTTCCCGTGTTTAGAACAGTCCCTGCACAAAATGACATTAAACGGAAATAACACCATTTAAAACTGCTTGCGGTTTTAATGTTATATCTGGTTCCTGCAATATGGTTGAAAATCATTGAGAAACATGGCATGGGTAGCCCTCCCTGCCCATTACCAGCCTATTTGGGTCTTGTACGCATATTAAGGGGAACCCCGTACCCATATTAAAAAAAGGAAATGCGTGTGGCCCCCAGGCCCTATATACTCAGAACAGCAGTATACAGGCGGTGCAAACAAGACAGGGACTGTGTAGGTTTGTTGTGTTAAGTTGAATCTGTTTGTCATTTTCAACCGGTACATTTTTAAAGTGTAGCTCCAGTCAAAAAAACTATCTTTAAGCTTTTTGGAAAACATAGGGAAGGGTTATCACCCCTGTATAATTTGTTTTGTCGTCCATCTTTTTTCATCTCACTTGCTGCTGTGTCCTTGCGTTTGCAAGTAGGAGATGTTTGTAAGTTGGATGTTTGAAAGTAGGGGCCTGCCCTATATTATAGCGGTATGTACTGGGTACAGAGCACGCAGACAGCACGCACTATCTCCTAACACTACTGACTGCAAGCTCTATTATTAACCACTTGTTAGCCCAATGTTTGCATAAAGTGAAAGATGAAGTTATGCTGAGTAAATAGATATCAAACATGTCACTCTTCAAAATTGCACATGCCCGTGGAATGGCGCCAAACGTCGCTACTTAAAAAATCCCCATAGGCGACGCTTTAATTTTTTTTTTACTGGTTACATGTTTTGAGTTGCAGAGGAGGTCTAGGACTAGAATTATTGCTCTCGCTCTAACATTCTCGGCGATACCTCACATGTGTGGCACATGCGAGCACATGGGGACATGGGCGCTTTAATTTTTATTTTATTTTTTTATTGTTCATTTTACTTTATTTATGTTAGTTTGACATTTTTTTCCCCAAAAATATATTTTTGATCACTTTTATTCCTATTACAAGAAATGTAAACATCCCTTGTAATAGGAATATGGGGTGACAGGTCCTCTTTACAGTGAAATCTGGGGGGTCAATATGACCCCACATCTCACCTCTAGGCTGGGAAGCCTGAAATAAAAAATAAAAAAAAGATTCTGGCTTTGATCGTACTGGCGAGTTGGTAGAAGCACCGGAGGGCGGTGAGGGGTGGGGGGCGTCTATGGCTGGGTATTTCAGGGTATCACCGAGTATGGCTGGGTATCTCTGAGTATGGCTGGGTATGGCAATTTATGGCAGGGTATTACAGAGTATTGGCGGGGTACTACAGAGTAATAGCAGGGTACTGCAGAGTATTGGGGGGTACTACAGAGTAATGGCAGGGTACTGCAGAGTATTGGGGGTACTGCAGAGTAATGGCGGGTACTGCAGAGTAATGGCGGGTACTGCAGAGTATTGGGGGGTACTGCAGAGTAATGGGGGTTACTGCAGAGTAATGGGGGGTACTGCAGAGTAATGGCAGGGTACTGCACTGCAGAGTAATGGCAGGGTACTGCAGAGTATGCACTGGTATTGCAGAGTATTGGCAAGGAATTGAGGGGTTAAATTCGGTGAGCAGCGATGTGGGCACTGCAGATGCAGCCCACATCGCTGCTGACACCGATCTCTTTCCCCTCCGCTGTACCAATCGGTACAGAGAGGGGAGGGAGGAACAGGCGTCATAACATGACGCCGGTTTGTTTCCAAGTGATCACTCCGTCATTTGACGGAGCAATCACGTGGTAAACGGCCGCTATGAGCGGCCGTTTACCGTGATCCGTGATGCGACCCGGCGGTCACGGATGCTCTCGAGTGCGCACACCTCGGGGCACGCGAGAGCAGAATTATGGGAGGCCGTTAATTAACGGCCTCTCAGAGTTAAACAACCCCCCTGAAGCCGTTAATCGGCAATGGGCAGTTGTTAAGTGGTTAAAGCTAGATCACTAGCTATATAGGTGAGGTGAATATAGTGGTGTATACTGCAGTCAGGGCACAGACAACAACCACTACACAGCAGCAAGATAGGAAATCAGCCAAAAACGATTGGTGTGTACTGTGTTGAAGGTACACAGAACACCCACTGCTTCAGATGCTAAGTAACACAATACACGAGGCCGCCTCAAAGGCGGCCTTATATAGTGTGGGGCGTGCACTACACAGCCTGAGCTATGATTGGCCACAGGCAGGATGCCTGTGGCCAATCATGGCTCTCCTCGCTGCTGGCGCTGCGATTGGCCAAGCATGCGGGGTCACAGTGCATGCTTGGCCAATCATGGGGCAGCAATGCACTGCGCCACCGCAGTGCATTGTGGTCCGTGCGCGCGTCACTCGAATTTTGACGCGAACGGCCCAAACGTTCGGAATTCGCCGAACGGCCGAACAGCCAATGTTCGAGTCGAACGTACGTTCGAGTCGAACGTACGTTCGACTCGAACACGAAGCTCATCCCTAGATTGGAGGTAAAGCATAAACCAGGGAGTAAAAACTCAATAGTGAAAAAATAAAATAGCGAAAAATAAAATATATATATAAAGTGCAAATGCTAGCACCTGTGTTGAAAAGTGAACCAGTGCAAATACCAAAAACTATGACACAAACTGATGAAAATATAAATAAAAAAATAGTACTTAAAATACAATATCACTACAAGGTTAAAGTGCAAACCATATATATGTGCAATATGTATAAGCAGCAGTATATATATATAAAGTGACAAGTGCTAATATCCGCCACAAACCAATCCTAAACAATAAATAAATGTCCAAAGTAATTATACTCGTAAATGTCCAAGCTAAAAAAAAAAAAGTTTTAATTTATATATATATATATATATATATATATATATATATATATATATATATATATATATATATATATATATAGGGATGGCCGAACGGTTCGCCCGGCGGTCGTTTCGCAGTGAATTTCAGCTGTTCGCCGTCCGCCGGACTATTGCCGCCCTTCGCCCAGGCGGACTTGCGTGTATACTGTGTAAAAGAACTTTGACCTATGATGACACATCCATCATGGGGTACAGGACAGCCAATTGAGACATTACAGCACATGGACACTTGGACATTCCCCCTAACTTTTAAATAGACCCAATCCGGCGGCCATTTTACATTCTTTCTTCTGTCACTATAGGGAGAGGTTGCTGTGTGGAGCAGGGAGAGACTTCAGTGACCCAAATCGCTATCTATTAGGTCCACAAAAGTTCTTTTAAGGACTGGTATCATGGTATAGGTGTTAGGTGTAGTTCAGGATATAGGTTTGAGGCACTGCTATTCAAGTCATTGTTGCAGCAGCCTGAGTGTCTTTTGTCAGTGTAGAGAAAGGGACAGGACGCTGTGTGCTGCAGGGACAGTCAGTTTAATCATTAGCTGTTACTATTAGGTCCACAAAAGTGCTATTCAAGTTATTGTTGCAGCAGCCTCTGTTTTGTCAGTTTAAATAGGGACAGACAGGAAGCTGTGTGTGGCAGTGAGGGACAGTCAGTTTAATCAGTAGCTGTTACTATTAGGTCCACAAAGGTTCTTTTCAGGACTGGTATGGTAATAGGCTTGTACATGTATAATATTCTTTCTTCCAAATATAGAAAGAATATTATACTTGACTGCTGCCCTTCTGCTGCAGTAGTTCTTTATCAGTATAGGGACTGAGGTACAGTTTGCTAATCATTCACAACCTACTTGTTCCACAAAGGTCCTTATAAGGACTGGTAAGGTATAGGATACTACAGTACATAGGGTTGAGTGAGGTACAGTCTGCTATTCCTTAAGGACTGGTATAGGTCCACAATACATAGGGTTGAGGTGCACTACTGCTGACTGCTGCCCTACTGCTGCAGTAGTCCTTTATCAGTATAGCGACTGAGGTACAGTCTGCTAATCATTCACAACCTAATTGTTCCACAAAAGTCCTTATAAGGACTGGTAAGGTCTAGGGTACTACAGTACATAGGGTTGAGTGAGGTACAGTCTGCTATTCCTTAAGGACTGGTATAGGTCCACAATACATAGGGTTGAGGTGCACTACTGCTGACTGCTGCCCTACTGCTGCAGTAGTCCTTTATCAGTATAGCGACTGAGGTACAGTCTGCTAATCATTCACAACCTAATTGTTCCACAAAAGTCCTTATAAGGACTGGTAAGGTCTAGGGTACTACAGTACATAGGGTTGAGTGAGGTACAGTCTGCTATTCCTTAAGGACTGGTATAGGTCCACAATACATAGGGTTGAGGTGTACTACTGCTGACTGCTGCCCTACTGCTGCAGTAGTCCTTTATCAGTATAGAGACTGAGGTACAGTCTGCTAATCATTCACAACCTACTTGTTCCACAAAGGTCCTTATAAGGACTGGTAAGGTATAGGGTACTACAGTACATAGGGTTGAGTGAGGTACAGTCTGCTATTCCTTAAGGACTGGTATAGGTCCACAATACATAGGGTTGAGGTGCACTACTGCTGACTGCTGCCCTACTGCTGCAGTAGTTCTTTATCAGTTTAGGGACTGAGGTACGGTCTGCTAATCATTCACAACCTACTTGTTCCACAAAAGTCCTTATAAGGACTGGTAAGGTCTAGGGTACTACAGTACATAGGGTTGAGTGAGGTACAGTCTGCTATTCCGTAAGGACTGGTATAGGTCCACAATACATAGGGTTGAGGTGCACTACTGCTGACTGCTGCCCTACTGCTGCAGTAGTCCTTTATCAGTATAGCGACTGAGGTACAGTCTGCTAATCATTCACAACCTAATTGTTCCACAAAAGTCCTTATAAGGACTGGTAAGGTCTAGGGTACTACACTACATAGGGTTGAGTGAGGTACAGTCTGCTATTCCTTAAGGACTGGTATAGGTCCACAATACATAGGGTTGAGGTGCACTACTGCTGACTGCTGCCCTACTGCTGCAGTAGTCCTTTATCAGTATAGCGACTGAGGTACAGTCTGCTAATCATTCACAACCTAATTGTTCCACAAAAGTCCTTATAAGGACTGGTAAGGTCTAGGGTACTACAGTACATAGGGTTGAGTGAGGTACAGTCTGCTATTCCTTAAGGACTGGTATAGGTCCACAATACATAGGGTTGAGGTGTACTACTGCTGACTGCTGCCCTACTGCTGCAGTAGTCCTTTATCAGTATAGAGACTGAGGTACAGTCTGCTAATCATTCACAACCTACTTGTTCCACAAAGGTCCTTATAAGGACTGGTAAGGTATAGGGTACTACAGTACATAGGGTTGAGTGAGGTACAGTCTGCTATTCCTTAAGGACTGGTATAGGTCCACAATACATAGGGTTGAGGTGCACTACTGCTGACTGCTGCCCTACTGCTGCAGTAGTTCTTTATCAGTTTAGGGACTGAGGTACGGTCTGCTAATCATTCACAACCTACTTGTTCCACAAAAGTCCTTATAAGGACTGGTAAGGTCTAGGGTACTACAGTACATAGGGTTGAGTGAGGTACAGTCTGCTATTCCGTAAGGACTGGTATAGGTCCACAATACATAGGGTTGAGGTGCACTACTGCTGACTGCTGCCCTACTGCTGCAGTAGTCCTTTATCAGTATAGCGACTGAGGTACAGTCTGCTAATCATTCACAACCTAATTGTTCCACAAAAGTCCTTATAAGGACTGGTAAGGTCTAGGGTACTACACTACATAGGGTTGAGTGAGGTACAGTCTGCTATTCCTTAAGGACTGGTATAGGTCCACAATACATAGGGTTGAGGTGCACTACTGCTGACTGCTGCCCTACTGCTGCAGTAGTCCTTTATCAGTATAGCGACTGAGGTACAGTCTGCTAATCATTCACAACCTAATTGTTCCACAAAAGTCCTTATAAGGACTGGTAAGGTCTAGGGTACTACAGTACATAGGGTTGAGTGAGGTACAGTCTGCTATTCCTTAAGGACTGGTATAGGTCCACAATACATAGGGTTGAGGTGCACTACTGCTGACTGCTGCCCTACTGCTGCAGTAGTCCTTTATCAGTATAGGGACTGAGGTACAGTCTGCTAATCATTCACAACCTACTTGTTGCACAAAAGTCCTTATAAGGACTGGTTAGGTCTAGGATACTACAGTACATAGGGTTGAGTGAGGTACAGTCTGCTATTCCTTAAGGACTGTTATAGGTCCACAATACATAGGGTTGAGGTGCACTACTGCTGACTGCTGCCCTACTGCTGCAGTAGTCCTTTATCAGTATAGAGACTGAGGTACAGTCTGCTAATCATTCACAACCTACTTGTTCCACAAAGGTCCTTATAAGGACTGGTAAGGTATAGGGCACTACAGTACATAGGGTTGAGTGAGGTACAGTCTGCTATTCTTTAAGGACTGGCATAGGTCCACAATACATAGGGTTGAGGTGCACTACTGCTGACTGCTGCCCTACTGCTCTACTGCTGCAGTAGTCCTTTATCAGTATAGAGACTAAGGTACAGTCTGCTAATCATTCACAACCTACTTGTTCCAAAAAAGTCCTTATAAGGACTGGTAAGGTCTAGGGTACTACAGTACATAGGGTTGAGTGAGGTACAGTCTGCTATTCCTTAAGGACTGGTATAGGTCCACAATACATAGGGTTGAGGTGCACTACTGCTGACTGCTGCCCTACTGCTGCAGTAGTCCTTTATCAGTTTAGGGACTGAGGTACGGTCTGCTAATCATTCACAACCTACTTGTTCCACAAAAGTCCTTATAAGGGCTGGTAAGGTCTAGGGTACTACAGTACATAGGGTTGAGTGAGGTACAGTCTGCTATTCCGTAAGGACTGGTATAGGTCCACAATACATAGGGTTGAGGTGCACTACTGCTGACTGCTGCCCTACTGCTGCAGTAGTTCTTTATCAGTATAGGGACTGAGGTACAGTCTGCTAATCATTCACAACCTACTTGTTCCACAAAGGTCCTTATAAGGACTGGTAAGGTCTAGGGTACTACAGTACATAGGGTTGAGTGAGGTACAGTCTGCTATTCCTTAAGGACTGGTATAGGTCCACAATACATAGGGTTGAGGTGCACTACTGCTGATTGCTGCCCTACTGCTGCAGTATTCCTTTATCAGTATAGGGACTGAGGTACGGTCTGCTAATCATTCACAACCTACTTGTTCCACAAAGGTCCTTATAAGGACTGGTAAGGTATAGGGTACTACACTACATAGGGTTGAGTGAGGTACAGTCTGCTATTCCTTAAGGACTGGTATAGGTCCCCAATACATAGGGTTGAGGTGCACTACTGCTGACTGCTGCCCTACTGCTGCAGTAGTCCTTTATCAGTATAGCGACTGAGGTACAGTCTGCTAATCATTCACAACCTAATTGTTCCACAAAAGTCCTTATAAGGACTGGTAAGGTCTAGGGTACTACAGTACATAGGGTTGAGTGAGGTACAGTCTGCTATTCCTTAAGGACTGGTATAGGTCCACAATACATAGGGTTGAGGTGCACTACTGCTGACTGCTGCCCTACTGCTGCAGTCGTCCTTTATCAGTATAGGGACTGAGGTACAGTCTGCTAATCATTCACAACCTACTTGTTCCACAAAGGTCCTTATAAGGACTGGTAAGGTATAGGGTACTACACTACATAGGGTTGAGTGAGGTACAGTCTGCTATTCCTTAAGGACTGGTATAGGTCCACAATACATAGGGTTGAGGTGCACTACTGCTGACTGCTGCCCTACTGCTGCAGTAGTCCTTTATCAGTATAGGGACTGAGAGTTTTGTCACAGGGTCATTTAAAAAATGACAGGCAGAGGAAGAGGCAGGCGCTTCCGCAGGGGTGGTAGGGATAGGGCAGGAGCAACAGGCATGAGCCAAAGTGGGAAGTTGCAGAAGGTGCGTTCAATTACTTTAAAGGACGCACCAGACTTGGTTGAGTGGCTCACTCAGCCTTACTCTTCTGCACCCTCCTCATCCTCTCGATCTGCACCCTCTTCTTCACTCTCTGCTATGTGCACCCCCAAAGACACTACCACCAACAACACCACCACCACCACCACCACATACCTTCCGCTTGAGTCACAGAAATTATTTTCCGATCCATATCAAGACATTTCTGATGCGCAGCCACTCTTGGTATTGGATCAGGAAGAGGAGGTAGCAACAACCGCCACTCAGCAGTCTGACAACAGTACCCAGATCAGCCCAAGGAGGAGGTTGGTCCCCGATGTTGCTGCCTACTCCGAGATCTCTACTTATAGCGGTGGGAAAGGTGACGTCGATCATGACGTATCTAGTGATGTCACGTGGGTGCCCACAAGAGAGGAAGAGGAGGGGAGTTCAGAGGGAGATATGGACCAGCAGATAGGGAGGAGAAGCAGGAATAACTTACATTGCACAGGAGGAACAAAGCAGACTGCAAATGTATCAGGAGCGAGTCATCGACCATGTACGGTCACATCTGGCGCTCCCAGGACACCGGCACATGGCTCCGCAGTGTGGGCTTTTTTTAACGTGTCCGCTGCTGACAATAGCGTTGCCATCCACAATCTTTGCAGTCAACGCATTAGACGCGGTAAGCCCAACACTCACCTAGGGACGACCGCCTTAAGAAGGCACATGAGCAGCCATCACCGAGCCCAGTGGGAGCAATGGAACACACAAAGCCACACTCCAGGCTCTCACCGTCCAGCCTCGTCTTCTACTTCTCCTTCTCCTCTCTCCTCACAATTGTCCTCCACTCCACCTTCCATGACGCCAAGCTCACGTTTTTCTGCAAAAAGGCAGGCTTCCGTGGGCCTAATGTTCGAGCGTAAAAAAATGATGACGCCGGATAACCCTCTTGCCCAACGGTTGACGGCTGGCTTGTCAGAACTCATAGCCCGCCAACTACTGCCATATAAACTGGTGGATTCGGAGGCCTTTCGAAAATTTGTGGCCATTGGAACACCACAATGGAAGGTCCCAGGAAGGAAGTATTTCTCAGAGAAGGGCATCCCAGAGCTATATGGCCATGTTCAGCGGCAAGCGAATGTATCTCTGGCACACAGTGTCGGTGCCAAGATACAGCTAACCACAGACACGTGGTCTAGCAAACACGGGCAGGGAAGGTATATCACTTTTACTGCCCACTGGGTGAACCTTCTGACGGCCGTCAAGCATGTAACCCGTGGCACCCGTGTAGATTTGGTTTTACCGCCACGGATTGCATGCAGGCCTGGCTCTTCTACTCCTCCTCCTCCTACTCCATCCTCCTCCCTCTCCTCCTCGGCTGACTCCTCCTTTTCCGCTGCTAGCGTCTCTTCCGCTGCGCCGCCCAAGCTCCCCAGAACTTATTCAACATGCCAGGTGAGACGCTGCCATGCCGTGCTGCGTCTGTTGTGCCTGGAAGCCAAGAGCCACACTGGCCCGGCACTCCTTTCAGCTTTGTGTTCACAGGCAGATCAGTGGCTAACACCGCTTAATTTGACAGTTGGTAAAGTGGTGTGTGACAACGGTGCCAATCTGCTTAGCGCATTGAAACAGGGCAAAATTACGCACGTGCCATGCATGGCACACGTCTTAACTTGGTCATGCAGCCATTCGTTGTCAAATACCCTGGGGTCCAGGACATCTTGCGGCAGGCAAGGAAAATCTCAGCCCATTTCAGAAGATCTTACACGGCCATGACTCGCCTTGCTGACATTCAGCAGCGACACAATCTGCCGGTCAGACGTCTTATTTGCGATTGCCCGACGCGATGGAACTCAACCTTCTATATGCTTGATAGGCTGCTCCAGCAGAAATGTGCAGTTAACGTCTGCCTGTATGAACTCTGCGGCAGAACAGGTTCTGGGGAGCTGTTTTTTTTTCACCAGTGGCTGCTCATGCGCGACGCATGCAGACTTCTGCGGCCATTTGGGGAGATCACCAAACTGGTCAGTCGCAGCCATGGCGCCATCAGTGACATGGTACCTTATGCCTTCTTTATGGAGCGTGCATTGCGTCGTGTCATTGATCAAGCTGTGGAGGAGCAGGAGCGGGAAGATGAGGAAGTCGCAATCCAGGATGAATTCCCAGGGGGAGCTAATCTATCTGAGACAAGTGAACAACAGGAGTCTGAAGAGGAGTCAGAGGAGGATGGTGCCGGGGCGGATGAGGAGGAGCAAGAAGAGCATGCTTTAAACCTTTCTGGGATTCCTGTTGTTGTGCGTGGATGGGGAGAGGAGAATGAAGAGGACGACATTATCCTGGATGATGAGCAGGAGCCAGGCCACCACACCGCTTCCAGTTTAGTACAAATGGGGGCCTTCATGCTCCAGTGTTTTAATAGGGACCCCCGTATAAAAAGCATAAGGGTCAAGGACCAGTACTGGGTGGCAACGTACTTAGACCCCGGTACAAACACAAAATGGCGGAAATGTTATCGCCATCACAGAGGGCTGTCAGAATGGAGCACTTCCAGGCCTTGCTTCGAGAAATGCTGCATTCTGCTTTTGCGTGCGCTGGCAGAGGAGCAATTCCCACTCCCAGAGAAGGAGTTGCGGGTACCAATCCAACAGCGCCTGCAAGAAGAGGCTGGTTTGAAGATGTGTTGGTGACTTCGGATATGAGGTCATTCTTTCAGCCGACACATCGACAGGTGTCATCCGGATCCAGCATCAGGGAACGCCTAGACCGTCAGGTGTCCGACTACATCGGGTTAACGGCCGATGTGGACGCTCTGAGGAGTGATGAACCCCTGGACTACTGGGTGGGCAGGCTTGACCTCTGGCCAGAGCTTGCCCAATTTGCAATCGAACTGTTGGCTTGCCCCTTGTCCAGTGTCCTGTCCGAAAGGACGTTCAGCGCAGCAGGGGGGATCGTGACCGATAAGCGTACTCGCCTAGCTCACGACAGTGTGAACTACCTCACATTTCTAAAAATGAATGAGGCATGGATCTCAGAGGAATTCAACACATGTGACCAGTAGACCATGTATATGTCTATAAACAATTTTTTTAATCGAGCACACAGACCTTCTTTCTTCATTTGGCTCACTTCCTTGTCCAAAAAAAGCACACCGTACTATATGCCCGTACCCTCGTGTTTGAAGAGGTTGAGCGGTGTCATATTTCTACTGGGGCTGCTTATTATGAGGGGCTCCCACCATCCCTGTGCTGTGCTGACTTCCTCCTGGGGCTGTACCTCTGCTGTGCATATTATGAGGGGCTTCCACCATCCCTGTGCTATGCTCATTATGAGGGGCTCCCATCATCCCTGTGCTGTGCTGACTTCCTCCTGGGGCTGCTTATTATGAGGGGCTCCCACCATCCCTGTGCTATGCCGACATCCTCCTGGGGCTGCTTATTATGAGGGGCTCCCACTATCCCTGTGCTGTGCTGACTTCCTCCTGGGGCTGTACCTCTGCTGTGCATATTATGATGGGCTCCCACCATCCCTGTGCTATGCTCATTATGAGGGGCTCCCACCATCCCTGTGCTATGCTCATTATGAGGGGCTCCCACCATCCCTGTGCTATGCTGACTTCCTCCTGAGGCTGCTTACGGTGCAGGTGTCAGTGCTGTATATCACGGTGCTGGTGTCAGTGCTGTATATCACGGTGCTGGTGTGAGTGCTTTATGTCACGCTGCTGATGTCAGTGCTCTCTATCACGGTGCTGGTGTCAGTGCTGTATATAACGGTGCTGGTGTTAGTGTTTTATGTCACGCTGCTGATGTCAGTGCTCTCTATCACGGTGCTGGTGTCAGATCACTCTATCACAGTGCAGGTGTCATTGCTGTATGTCACGCTGCTGATGTCAGTACTCTCTATCACTGTGCTGCTGTCAGTGCTGTATATCACGGTGCTGGTGTTAGTGCTTTATGTCACGCTGCTTATGTCAGTGCTCTCTATCACGGTGCTGTTGTCAGATCACTCTATCACGGTGCAGGTGTCATTGCTGTATGTCACGCTGCTGATGTCAGTGCTCTCTATCACGGTGCTGCTGTCAGTGCTGTATATCACGGTGCTGGTGTTAGTGCTTTATGTCACGCTGCTGATGTCAGTGCTCTCTATCACGGTGCTGTTGTCAGATCACTCTATCAAGGTGCAGGTGTCATTGCTGTATGTCACGCTGCTGATGTCAGTGCTCTCTATCACGGTGCTGCTGTCAGTGCTGTATATCACGGTGCTGGTGTTAGTGCTTTATGTCACGCTGCTTATGTCAGTGCTCTCTATCACGGTGCTGGTGTCAGATCACTCTATCACGGTGCAGGTGTCATTGCTGTATGTCACGCTGCTGATGTCAGTGCTCTCTATCACGGTGCTGGTGTCAGATGACTCTATCACGGTGCAGGTGTCATTGCTGTATGTCACGCTGCTTGTGATTATCTCCGGCACCCTCTTCTTTGCCTACCCTGACCTTCCCTCTCCTCCATTGCCTTCATGCGCGCCACAGTCCTGAATTGTCACAGCAATTTCACATATAAAAAAAGAATGCTTGTAGTTGTCGATCCCAGATTCACCTCATACATGTGTTATGTCATTGGCCATGTGGTGGGACTATGTTTGCACAGCTAGTAATTATTTTGTGGCTGCAAATTTGACCTGTAGGTTTGCAAAGTTCGCCTCCCATTGAAGTCAATGGGGCCCGCCGTGAACGTTACGGTTCGCAAACTATCGGCCGCGTTCGCGAAAAGTCCTGTCGGAAGTTCATCCATCACTATATATATATGTGTGTGTGTGTGTGTGTGTGTGTGTGTGTGTGTGTGTGTGTAAAAAGCTAGTGAAAAATATAGATGTGATTAAAAATATATAAAGTCATCAAAAAATCAATAATAGCAATCTGTGAATGGTGATCCGTGTGACAGCAGAATAGAAGGTGACTTCTTTAGTGCTCCCCTCCTCCAGGTGCATGCCCCCTTTTGTAGCTGCACTCACCAGAACGCCTCACCCCTGCAGGGGTAACAGGCGTATAGACTATGTCCAGGCGATGGTCTCCCCCTAAGCAGGGGATCCCTTCTGTCCGGGCACTGTAATCCGTTTAAACAGAATGTTCCTCTCGCTAGGAAATCCAAGAGTTTCTCAGTACCAGACATCCACATAAGTATAGAAAAGGATGAATCCCATAGTGTGAATCCGTAAAAGAAGATATTTATTTTATCAACATAAAGTCACGACAATTAAAACAAGGAAATCAAATGTTCTCACTAAAAACAAATGAGACACTTCCGCAATGCCGGTGTGTGCTCGGCTTGCGCTCCAGGTCAAAAACCGAAAGTTTCGGAGAAAGCGGAAGTGACGTATTGCGTACCAACTATGTCTTGCCTTACGCATTTCGTCATACGGACGTCATCTGATCTGATGCCATATTGGTACACCCTACGTCTATATATAGTGGATGGAGGCCAATCAGGGAGAGGTCGCTCGGGGAAAGTAAGGCCCAATTAGAGCCCAGAGACATTCCATGCCTCATGCCCCTACGTATGTAATTTATAGGCTAACCTCTATAAAGTGGCATCTACTGGTGAAAATACGATCAGCAAAAGAGCGGTGTCTCCAACACTAATTCAGACTATTAGCAAATTATGTAATAAGCAGCCAAAGGATTACTCCATAGAACAAAGGACAACAAGCAATATTTAAAAAACATACACAATCCAAAAATGTATATACATAAAAAATATATACATATGAATATATATATGTAAAAAATGTTTTTATCATTAAAAAGTATATAATAAGGAGCTTTTTGTTATACATCTAAAAGAAGGACTAGAGTGGCTGTAAATTAGTATATGTTAAAGACGTAGTCATATGGGATATGTAAAAAACACCAATAGGTATGGACAAAAAACAATTAATTGGTAAATATAGAAAAATTCTGATAGATATAGAAAATATTAGCACAAAAATATTAATATAAAAATATTGATATAAAAATAAAGAAATAATAAAAGAGTGAAAAATAAATAAAATAAATAAAAATATATATTAACATGAAAAATTTCAATACAAAAATGTATTAATATAAAAAAGCAATAAATTTGTTTAAAAAAAAACTGAGAGGGCCATCAGAAATTGGATAAAAAACAATTGAGGTCAATATCAACTTTTAATCCTTTGGGAACCAGGGACCCCAAACGGTATATCCATTTGGTTTCGTTTTGAGATATGGCAATCTTCTTGTTCCCCCCTCCCCCCTATTATTTCTTTATCTTTATATCAATATTTTTATATTAATATTTTTTGTGCTAATATTTTCTATATCTATAATCATTTTTCTATATTTACCAATTGTTTTTTTATCCATACCTATTGGTGTTTTTTTACATATACCATATGAATACCTCTTTAACATATATTAATTTACAGCCACTCTAGTCACTCTTTATAACAAAAAGCTCCTTTATTATATACTTTTTAATGATAAGATTTTTTTTACACACACACACACACACACACACACACACACACACACACACACACACACACACACACACACACACACATATATATATATATTCATATGCATATATTTTTTTATGTATATACATTTTTGGATTGTGTATGTTTTTTAAATATTGCTTGTTGTCCCTTGTTCTATAGAGTAATTCTTTGGTTGCTTATTACATAATTTGCTTATAGTCCGAATTAGTGTTGGATACACCGCTACAAAAGGGGGGACGCACCTGGAGGAGGGGAGAACTGAAGAAGTCACCTTCACAGGATCTAGAAAACTCTTCCCTCTGGATATCGTTTGGATATATTTGTCCAAATGATCACCAAATAAACGTTCCCCATGAAAGGGGAAACCTGCCAATAACTTTTTATAATTTTTTATAAGTTCAGCTCACCAGTTCGTAAGCCACAAAAGTCTGCGCATATGTACACACAAGAGAGCTAAAATAAGAAACCTGCTGTATTGAAACATTTAAGGCGTCAACAGTAAAATACAGCGCTCAAGGAATATCTGTCTTATTTTCAGCCAGATCATCCTCCTGGTTAGGCCTGTCAGACCGTATGAACTGATTCTTTACGGACTGGCAGATACGAACTGCTGCAACAGCTGGCTAAATAGCTGAACTGACCAAAGAAAAGGAAGCCTTTAATAACGACTCCAATTTATTGTCAACAAGGTCTTTCAAGCCCTGTGCATTATCTATTGGACAAGTTAAGTTCTTGTGCTTGCTGCATCTGCGGCTGGCATGCTCCACTTCTTAATGTACTTTTCATCCGTGGGACATGAAAGGGAAAACCTCTTAGCAGGAACAAAATGTCAGGGCTGGGCTCAGCCCTTCTTTCTCTGAGCTGGCCGCTCAGATTTCGGCTAATTTCCAGCTCTTATCTCTCCACAGTTACTTAGCTGTTGATGATATCCTGCTCGTCAGTCCTGCCTACTTAAGCTGTCCAGTCCAGAGGATCTCTGTCTTTGCCTTGGTCAACATCACAGAGACTATCTCCTGCATTCCTGTTAAAGACTTGCTTGGCTGACAACCTTCATGGCTCCAGATTCTGCTTGCTGTTTTACTATGCTCATCTCTGGCTCCCTGACATTTGGCTATCCTGATCTCTGGCTATGTTTTGACTATGTT
Organism: Lithobates pipiens; assembly: GCF_037356315.1. Lineage (NCBI taxonomy): Eukaryota > Metazoa > Chordata > Amphibia > Anura > Ranidae > Lithobates > Lithobates pipiens. The sequence continues at coordinate 374,115,279 of NW_027507764.1, read as the reverse complement.
TGTTCTATTTACTTTTATTATTAAACAAGTGTGATCTAACTGTACTTCTGTCTCGGTCTGTTTTCATGGTTTCTGACACAAAAATCCTGTCAGGATGTTCCCAATCAACATACACTGCCTGTTCCAAGGGTGTAAGGGGAAAGTCTGTGCGGCCTGAAGAGGTCTCAGGGACCCCAAAGAGGACCAGGGGGGCTCAGTGACCTCTGCAAGAGGCAACTTAAAGGCAGAACGAACCATCTCCTTAAGAGTCTGGATCAAATACCTCTGCAACTGAAAGGCAGACATCAACTGGATATCTTCTTGTCCAGATTGCTCAGAAGCAGACTCATCCGCCAGGCCCTCCACAGAATCCTGAGCTTTTAGCTCTTCCCCATCCTCAAGCCATTCCTGCTCCAAACTAGGAGGCTCCGGGAGGGAGATCTGTCACACTTCTTGCCACCCTGCAGGATGGAGGCAATCATGTCAGCAATCCTGTGCTCTAACCCGTCTAGGGCCGAGGACAGTTCATCCTTGATGATAAAGGGTGAAGCAGCAGTGTTCACTGTAGGCACAATATCAGATAGGCACAGCGGCTCAGATTGCCCAGAAGTCTCTGGTCTTTCAGGACATACAACACCAGGGATACGACTAGGTTCATCAGGAACTATTGATGACATAGGTGTGCCCTTCCCTGTAATGTTAATCCTGCCCCTCTTTTTTGAAAACACTTACAAGCCACAAAGAGAGAGTATCTGGGTGTAGTATTAACACACCTCAGAAGGGAGACCCTTTAATAGGGCTCACCAAGCCCCTATGCAACAATCCTTCTAAGCACCTTTAGCCTGCCAAGTAACACCTGGTGACACCCGTGTCCTGGGTAAGGAAAAATTAACCACTGCAAGTGCTTGGTTCAGAGCCTACTCTGAATCCCACAGCTGCTTTCTGGAAGCACCGCATGCTTGGCATACACAGCTTAAATAAGCTGGCTGTGCGCCAAGACGTTCTGCGCATGCGTGGACATGTACGTGCATGGCGAATGGGTGCGGCAGTATTCGCGTATGATGTGAATCTTCGTGCTCCCTGATAAAGGCTACAGTGCATGTGTGGCTCCGCTGCATGCACCATGGCTGCCAAACAAACAAACTGTTGAGAACAGCAGCGCTCTTGCGAATGCATGTGCGCCATGGCGAACCAAGAGGCAAAATGACGCACAGTTGCGTGCTATCGTACAGGTAAAAAACAACCAGACACAAGTAAAAATAGTACAATTTGCAAACACCCACAGCTAGCCCAAAACTCCCCTGTATGGTCATTGCACACAGGTGTCCAGCCTCTAGCTTGCTTGACTGATTGTTGCAATCACTGGGACACCCCACAATAAGTAAGTAAAGGGGTTTCACATACCCATCCAGGTGCAGGGCAGCTTAGAAACTAAGAGCCAAATCTTCACTCATCACTGTGGGTTCCTGTCACTTGAGGACCTTCAAGGACTGGGTACCCTTTTCATGTTTAGGGTCCTCCACTCCCTTGGACCTTTACAGCACCCTGCAGGAATGCCTTAGTGCTATGGTGTCCCGGATTCCACTTCGCAGGGTCCAGCGCCCAGAGGTCGCATTACAGGCAAAATCTTGCAGGATCTTGAGTCTTCTTTGCGAGGCTCAGGTACCATTTATCTAAGCATATGGAGCCGGTGTCAAATGGATCCGATCGGTCAGTCCCTTGATTCATTTAAGAAGCATTTGTGGGACTAGAGACCTGGAGCTCAGAGAGCTCAAACAAACGTGCCTATCCACCTTGCAGACACTGGTAAAAAAAATATACTTCCTTTATAGGAGGGGTTATATAGGGGATCACTTCCTGTCTAAGCCCTTATTCACACGGTTGGAGATTCCGACGGAATGTGTCCTATTGGACCGTTTTGTCGGAAAATCCGACTGTGTGTGGTCTTCATCGGACTGTTTCCGTCGTAGTATCCGACGGACCAAGTTTTCCAACTTGTCCGTAAAATTTTCCGACAAAATACTCCGATCAGACATACTCCAATCATGTGTAGCCTACTCCGACAGACAAAGTGCCACGCATACTCAGATCAAATTCCTAGACCAAAGCTATTGGCTACTAGCCTGAACATAGTCCTGTCGTAACGAAATAACGTCATCACGTTATGTACAATCGGATTTTCCGACAACTTTGTCCGACCGTGTGTATGCAACAGTTTCGGACAAAATCCAACGGATTTGGTTGTCAGAATGTCCGACCGTGTGTACAAGGGCTAAGACTTTGTCTACCAGCGTCCATTCACCTAGAGATGGCATAAAACCCAGTAGGTAATAAATATTAGTCTGTGTCTCATAATGTATGAAAAAGAAATGTAATTTCAACTTTCTCATGGTTGTAATGGATTGCTGGCTCCTGGCGATACAGATTTTAAAAAATGAAGAAAAAAAAACGGCGTGGAGCCCCCCCCCCCCCCCAGTCCATACCAGGCCCTTCGGGTCTGGTATGGATTTTAAGGGGAACCCCATGCCAAAATGTAAAAATAAAATTGGCGTGGGGTCCCCCCCAAAATCCATACCAGATTCTTATCTGAGTATGCAGCCTTGCAGGTCAGGAAAGGGGGGGACGAGTGATTGCCCCCCCTCCTGAGCCATACCAGGCCCCATACCCTCAACATGTGGGAGTGAATGCTTTGCCATGTTGATGGGGACAAGGGCCTCTTCCCGACAACCCTGGGCTGTGGTTGTCGGGGTCTGTGGGCAGGGGGCTTATCGGAATCTGGATGCACCCTTTAACAAGGGGGCCCTTAGATCCAAGCCCCCTCCATATGTGAATGGGTATCAGGTACATCGTACCCCTACTCATTCATCAAAAAAGTGTCAAAAAGTAAGAAACACAGTAAACAGTTTTTTGTTTTTTGTTTTTTACAAAGAAAGTGAATATTATTGAATTGAGAAGGTTCACAAATACAGGGTACAAAATACATACAGTAGGCAGTTAAAGCAAAAATACAGCATGCTGGATAAAAGCAGAAAGTAACAGAGACCAAACGGATGGAGAAGGTACATTGCAGAGTTGCCAATAGGGTCACATAAATAGGAGGTAGATTACTTCACTGGGACAGATCGGAAAAGGAGCTATAAACCATCAATACTGTACTGTCCTGGGGAGGAGAGGGGAAAGAGGGGCGAAAACAAAGAGGATAGACAATCTAAAGGGCTAGCACGTTTGGGATCAAGGATTGTCATCGATGGCGTTGCAAGTAGCTGCATTGTTTAACCATATGTCCCAAATTTTCCCGTATTTAGCTGGGCAGCCCCTGTGTGCATATATTTCTTTCTTATATGGAAGGACACCATTAATGGTAGCTATCCATTCTTGCATGCTTGGGGGCGTCCCTCTCATCCATTTCCTTGCTACCAATAACCTGGCAGTAAATAGTACCTCTTGTAGAAAAGTGATATGGGGCTTGTCAAAGTCTGGATCCGGGAATATACCCAATAAACATTGTTTAGGGCACAGGGTCAGGGCGGATCTCCCATCTCGTCGTGTATGAATTTAACTATGTGGGACCAGTAGTCGTGTATTTACCGGACATGACCACAAAAGGTGAAAGAAAGTACCGGGCGAACTGTTGCACCTGGGGCAGTTGGGGTTCTGGGCCGGGTTAAACTTAGTGAGGCGGGATGGGGTTATGTAAGCCCTGTGAATAATGTATATTTGTGTCAGGCGATCAGAAAGTTTGGTAGACACCTTTTTACAGGTATTGAGTGCATCCTCCCATTCCTCATCCTCCAACTGCCCCACGTCCCCAACCCATCTATCCCTCAGTGTGTATGCAGAGGCATTTGCTACGGGACGGAGAAGGCCATTGTAGAAGAGGGAGATTAGTTTGGAGGGGTTCTGTCCCAGTAAGGTATCTAGAATGCCCGTACATTCCAGACTCGGGGGATGGTGGAATTAATCTTTGAGCTGTTAGAAAGATTTAAGAGCCTGATTACTATAAACATCTGAGAGGTATGCCACCCCCCTGGTTAACCACAGGCCGCAGTCTGGTATTGACAATCGTTCTTGTAGTCCCGGATTGTTCCATAAGGGGGTATGCGAGTGTGTGGTGGGTCGTCCCAGCCTGCGCCCCACTAATTCCCATATTCTGCAATGAGTATGCAGCAGGCCCCGACGATGTCGCAGCACCTCTGGGTCTATTGTATTTTTAAATAGCACTTGAAAGGGGTGGGTGTACATATCAGACAAGGAAGAGCACAATAGGGTCAGATACCGTTCCTTGTCCTGTTTGTCTAAATAAAAAAAGTGAGAAAGCTGCGCAGCTAGGTAATACAGGTTAAAGTCAGGTAACACCGCGCCGCTTAAATCAGTGGGACGCTTTAATGTTTGCCATGACAATTTGTGCCGGTTCCACCCCCACACAAAGGAGTTGAGGATCGCTTCAATAACTTTAAAGGTTCGAAGGGGTAGATATATTGGGGCGTGTCAGAGAACATACAAAAATTGGGGGAGTAGAATCATTTTTATTAGGTTGATGCGGCCCATTACCCCAAGGGGAAGTTTAGCCCATGTTTGTGTTTTGGTTTTAAGGGTCGCAATCAGAGGTTCTATGTTGAGCTTAGTAAAATCTGCGGGGGAGCGAGTAATTGTGATACCCAAATATTTCAGGGGGGAGGAAGCCTGTCCTGCCGTGGGAGGGCCAAAGTCTATGGGGAGAATTTGGGATTTGTCCCAATTAATGCACAGCCCCGAGTATTTGCCGAAAACGCTAATGATGTCCAGGGCCACCTGTAGAGATGGGCCAGAGTACGCGAGGTAAGCAGCATGTCATCAGCATAGAGGCTAATTTTGTCATGTAGCTGACCATGCTGCAGGCCTCCTATACCAGGATGATTACGCAATGCAGAGGCAAGGGGCTCCACTGCAATCGCGTATAGGAGGGGCAATAGAGGGCACCCTTGACGTGTCCCCCTAGACAGGGGGAAAGCATCAGAGACCCTGCCATTAACGAGAACCCTGGCACTAGGGCTCTGGTATAATAGGCGTATCCATTCGGTGAATTTGGGCCCAAAACCCAATCTCCCCAGGCAGCCCCATAGGTACCTCCACTCCGCGGAGTCGAAGGCTTTGGCGGCATCCAGCGACACCACCACCCTGGACCCCATCTGATCATGGGTAGCCTGCAGGTTCAAATGGAGTCTGCGGAGGTTATGTGCAGTATTGTCGGAAGGCATGAACCCTGTCTGGTCCGGGTGAATCAGGGCCAAGATCACCCCATTCAGCCGGAGCGCCAGGATTTTGGCTAGGATTTTAATATCCAATTGGAGGAGGGATATTGGGCGATAGTTTTCCGGGAATTCGGGATTTCAATATGATGTAGGCCTCGCGCATGGACTGTGGTAGGACACCGGTGGAGTATATGTGAGAGAACAGTTCCTGCAATCTAGGGAGAAGTGCTGTCCGATACGTAGTATAAAATTCGAGGGGCAGGCCGTCCGAGCCAGGGGCTTTGGAGGGCTTGAGGTGAGATATGGCATTAGTAATGTCATCCTCAGTGATGGGGGCGTCGAGCAAGTCTACTTGGGGTCTTGTCAATATGGGCAGATCTATACCAGCTAGAAACGTTTCAATGTCCTCCTGGGAGCTGTCATTAGTGGAAGAGTATAGGGATGTGAAGAAGGAGCGAAACTCTCCCGCCACCGCATCAGGGTCTGTGACCAAGCCTCCGGTCATGGAGCGGAGAGAGACCACCGTTGGCGGCCTGTGGTCCAGGTGCGCCAGGTCGGCCAAGAGCCGACCCGCTCGCTCTCCACACTCATACGCCCTTTGCTTATTATAAAAAATCTTCCGTTCAGCTTTTTCAAATAGAAGATTATTCACAATACGGGCTTGCAATTTTAACTTATCAGCATTAGGGGGGAGGGGTCATTAGAAAACTCCAGTTCAGCCGCCGTTAGAGCTTGTTCCACCTGGTGGACCACTTGGGAAGAAGTCTTCCTTTATCTGGCTATGCGGTGGGCTAGTGTCATACGGGCGTGAGATTTAAATGCATCCCACACAACCTCAAAAGGGCCGTGCCTACATTGGTCTGAAAAAATATATCCCACTCCCCGCCAGCTTCCTCCAAATCTGGAACTACTGTTAACCAAAAGGGATTGAGTCTCCAACTATATGTCGAGGGTAGAGAATCTATGGAGAGCTTGATCCAGTAGGGTGAGTGATCCGAGAGCACCCGGTGGCAGAATCCCACCCCCCCAGCAATGGAAGAAGGGACCGTGAAATAAGGATGAGGTCAATACGAGACATGCTGTTGTACGTCGCGGAGAAACAAGAAAAAACCTTATCTTTAGGGTGACAGTGTCTTCAAGTGTCCACAACTCAGTTAGAAACTTTCCAAAACGGGGGCCCGAGTGTGGGGATGGGCTCACCAGGACAGCCTGCAGCCTATCCAGCTCTCTGTCCATCACATTGTTAAAATCCCCCAGCCAAATAGCTGGTATTGAGGGGAATTGAGCCATAAACGCTAAGCCTTCTGTGAGAACAGCGAACTGGAAAGGTGGTGGTATATATATTGCCAGTATCAATGTCTCTAGACCACCCACCCTAGCGTGTAAGAAGAGGAACCAGCCTTGCGGGTCGGATTTGATAGTGAGCAAAGAGAACTGGACGGCCTTGGCCACCAACACCGCAATCCCTCTAGAATTAGTGGTATGCGGTGCCTGGTACACCCAGCCCACCCACGGTTTTTTGAGGGATAGCATCAATTGGCCAGTCAAGTGTGTCTCAACTAGCACCATCAGGTCGGCCCTTTGCGCCTTAAGGTACGATAGGACTGCATTTCTTTTGGGCCTGGCCCTAATAACCCCTCACATTCCAAGTTATACATTTCAGTACAGGCATTCCTAAATAAGAACATATAGATCGCCCCCCCCACCCCCACGCCACCACACGCTCTCCGCACCCACCCCCAAACGGAGGGAGGGGGCGCGGAGTGCCCCGCGGAGGCCCGGGGCCCCCCCACATCCGCGTCACATTGCACCCCTCCCGCACACCCGTGTCCAGCATACCGTACAAATAACATACATAGCCATAGTTGGCGTACCATACTGTACTTCTCTATACCAAGAATAGAAATCAAGAAAAACATGCAAAGCTTATAACAGAACAAAAACTTTAACTTTAACTCACTGTCCGGGTCGGACAGCCAGCACCCCCCATCCACAACAAGGGTGGGTCGCCGGGTCCAATCAGTCCAGGGAAACATTGCTTGCGCTCTAGGACGAGCAGAACATAGAAAACTATAGTAAGCAGGGCCATTTACTGCATTCGTCGCTGCAAATCAGGCAGCAGCGCAGGGAGGGTGGCCTCCAGGTCAAGGACTCCAGGATGTTGCAGGATCAGTGTACAGGAGTATGAAAACCGTTGAGTCCATGTCACGGATGCCACAGTGGGTATTAGCTTGCCATTCAGGTATAGGTAAAAAAGGGGGGGGGGGTTATGCAGTGGGACCAGTCCCCCCAATAAAAAAAAGTAAGGGGGAAATATCTGCAGGATTGCATAGAAAAACCGGGGAGGTGGAGTAAACGGTGAGGTCAGGAAGAACGGGAGAAAAACATCCAGGGAGCATAAGAGCGCCCTCCATATAGCATATGTCATTGGTGTCATCGATAGAGGGCAGGAAGAAGGGGGGGATATAATACAGTACATTGTGAGCGGAGCAAAGCGGGGTTCAGAGCACAAAGGATTCCCAATCTGTATCAAATCCATTTCAGCCGAGATCGCGAAGATTGTCAGGGAAGCATACCAGAAGATCAGGCTTGGTCTCGCAGCCATTCCACTCTCCCCTCAAGCCAGGCAAACACCGCTTCTGGTGTATCAAAAAAGTGTGTTCTGCCTTCTCCAAAGACCCGGAGAATAGCGGGAAAGAGCATTGCGTAGGAGTAGTGGCGGATGCGCAACTGTCGCTTGGCCTCTGTAAATTGCGCCCTCTTCTTCTGCACCTCGGCGGAGAAGTCAGGGAATACTCTAATGTCGCCATTCCGGAAGGGTATGTTCCCCTTCAATCTGGTAAGTGAAGGACCGCGTCCCGGTCACGAAAGTTCAATAACTTTGCAATGAAGGTACGTTAAGGCGCGCCCTGTGGAGGCGTTCGGCCCGCCAGCCTGTGGGCTCTCTCCACCACGAACGAGGAGGAGAATTCGGTCCTCCCGAACGTATTGATCAGCAGATCTTCCAGGAACGAGGTGGGGTCCGAACCTTCCGTGCCCTCCGGCAGGAACCCAAGAACCGCAGGTTGCATCTCTGGAGGCGGTTCTCCATATCATCTTGTTTGGAAAGGACCATGGTAAGTTGGTGTTGTAACCATTCGGTGGTAGTATGAAGCGGCCGGAAGTCATCCTCCACCTGGGATATGCGGGCCTCTGTTTCGGTGACGCGGTCCCTAAGCTTCTGCATGTCCTGACGGATCAGGGAGACATCGACCTTCACCTCATCAATCTTGCAAGTCAGAGTACTCTTACAATCGGAGATAGCTTCCAGCACCCGGGCAGTGTCAGCAGCCGCCGAACTTTCCGTGGGAGGCACGCCGGCGCCATGTTCTTCCAGGCCCCCCGCCTCGCTGTGACGGTATTTAGCCAGTTTAGCCGCCGGATCAGTCGCCCTCTTCGGTGGTGACATGGTCCCCGGTGTATAGCCCACGAGTTGAGGCAGAAAAAATAGTAGGTTTATCCCCAGGATATGGTAAAACGGAGTTTAGGCAAGCGGAGCTCCCGTCTAACACTCCCTACGCCATGCCGGTCCAGGCCACGCCCCCCACAGTAAACAGTTTTTGACGAGTCCTTTATTAAAAAAAAAAAAAAATGTCCCTTGATGTAATCCACAGTCGCCGCCGCCGAACCAAAAAAAAAAAAAAAAAAAGAAGCCCACTGCCATCTCTTCAGAGGCCACCGGCTATTTGCACACAGCTGGTGGCCTCTCAAAAGATGACAGCAGGCTTTTTTTTTTTTCTATTTTTGCGGGCTATGTGACTGATGATAGAAACATCGAGGGACACTATTTTTTTTCTTTTTTAATAAAGGAGTTGTCAAAAACAGTTTACTGTGTTTCTTATTTTTTGAGACTTTTTTGGTGAATGGGTAGGGGCACAATGTACCCGATACCCATTTGCATAAGGGGGCAGGGATCTGGGGACCCCCTTGTTAAAGGGGGCTTCCAGATTCCGATAAGCCCCACCTGCAGACCTTGACAACCACAGCCCTGGGTTGTCGGGAAGAGGCCCTTGTCCCCATCAACATGGGGACAAGGTGCATTGGGGGGCACCCCAAAGTACCCTCCCTATGTTGCAGCCTGGTATGGTTCAGAAGGGGGGTTTTGCTTGTCCCCCCCCTTTCCTGGCCTGCCAGGCTGTATGCTCGGATAACGGTCTGGTGTGGATTTTGGAGGGACCCCACACATTTTTTTATTTTGGCGTGGAGTTCCCCTTTAAATCTTTACCAGGCCCATATGGCCTGGTATGGATTTTGGGGGGAAAACCACACCGTTTTTCTTCTTAATTCTGTCATAAGGTTCCCCTTAACCACTTCAATACAGGGCACTTTCACCCCCTTCTTGTTCAGACTAATTTTCAGCTTTCAGTGCTCTCAAGTTTTGAATGACAATTACTCAGCCATGTAACACTGTACCTAAACAAAATTTTATCATTTTTTTCACACAAATAGAGCTTTCTTTTGGTGGTAATTATTCACAAATGGGTTTTTTATTTTTTGCGATAAAAGTAAAAAAAGAGCAAAATTGTAAAAAAAAAAAAAACACTTTTTTTTAGTTTCGATTATACAATTTTGCAAGTAAGTCATTTATGTTCATAAATTTGGGCCAAAATTTATACTGCTACACATCTTTGGTAAAATAACCTAAATTAGTGGATATTATTTAGTTTGTGTGAAAGTTATAGAGTCTACAAGCTATGGTGCAAATCCTAAAAAAAATGATCACACTTGATGTACCTCATTTCTTGAGGCCCTGAAATGTCAGGACAATACAAATACCCCAAATGACCCCTTTTTGGATAGTAGACAATACAAGTCATTTAGTAAGAGGCATGCTGAGCTTTTTAAAGTTATAAGAGAGCAAGGGGGGGGGGGTATGGCGAAAGTAAGAGGGGAGGGCAGAGAGAGAAAGGAGGGACAGGCAGAGAGATAGAGGGGGGCAGGGAGAGAAAGAAGAGGGGGAGGCAGGGAGAGAGAAGGGGGTCAGAGAGAGAGAGAGAGGGGTGGTTAGAGTGAGAGTGGGGTGGTCAGGGAGAAAGAGGGGTAGTCAGGGAGAGAGAGGGTGGTCAGGGAGAGAGCGGAGGACGTCAGGGAGAGAGAGGGGGTCAGGGAGAGAGGGGTGGTCAGGGTGAAAGCAGGGTGGTCAGGGAGAAAGCAAGAGGGTCAGGGAGAGAGAGAGGGGGATAAGGGAGAGTGCAGGGTGCTCAGGGAGAGAGCAGGGGGGTCAAGGTAATTTCTGCACCCCTCGAGCACACCGGCTAACAACGCTCCCTCTGCCCCTCCATGCTATGCCACTGCCTGGGAGTCAGACGCTAGTGCAGCACTAACGGGAGTTGGGACTAGTATAGGGAGGGCAAAAGAACAAAGGGGAGGTGCCAACTTGGAGCCCAAGTGTCCGGAGGCCCCTTACACTTGTATGGGCTGTACCCCCTGATGGCGGCCCTGTCTGTGTATCATCTGAGGCCGTTCACTTCACTGGGTATATGTGAGGGTTTACATCCACTGTAAGGCTTCATGCACACGAGACGCAGATGCAAACGCTGCTGGACACGTGTTGAAACCGGCGTTTAGAAACGCGCGTTTTGCCGCAATTTTTACCGCGATTTAGCGGCGTTTTACCGCGTTTTACCGCGTTTGCGTCTAGAAGCGTTTAGTTAAGCTAACATCATAGACCCTCCCCAGCTCAAAAAAACTGTATTATTAACTATTTCAGCAATTTTGTGAGACCAGAGTGAGTAGCAGCAGCTGTGAGAGCTGCAGTGTACTTGTATTTAGCATGTCACTTGCCACGGCACCTGTCCCAAGTTGTGGATTGTCCACCTGCCACGTGACTTGCCACATCACCTGCCACGTCACTTGCCACGTCACCTGCCACAAGTTTTGGATTGTCCACTTGCCACGTCACTTGCCACGTCACTTGCCACAAGTTGTGGATTGTCCACTTGCCACGTGACTTGCCACATCACCTGCCACGTCTTTTGCCACGTCACCTGCCACAAGTTTTGGATTGTCCACTTGCCACGTCACTTGCCACGTCACTTGCCACAAGTTGGGGATTGTCCACTTGCCACATCACCTGCCACGTCACCTGCCACAAGTTGTGGATTGTCCACTTGCCACGTCACTTGCCACATCACCTGCCACGTCACTTGCCACGAGATGTGGATTGTCCACTTTCCACATCATCTGCCATGCCACCTGCCACAAGCTCTGGATTGTCCACTTGCCACGTCACCCGCCACATCACCTGCCACAAGTTGTGGATTGTCCACTTGCCACGTGACTTGCCACATTACCTGCAACGTCACTTGCCACATCACCTGCCACAAGTTGTGGATTGTCCAACTGCCACGTCACCTGCCACAAGTTGTGGATTGTCCACTTTCCACGTGACTTGCCACATCACCTGCCACGTCACTTGCCACATCACCTGCCACAAGTTGTGGATTGTCCAACTGCCACGTCACCTGCCACAAGTTGTGGATTGTCCACTTGCCACGTGACTTGCCACATCACCTGCCACATCACTTGCCACGTCTCCTGCCACAAGTTTTGGATTGTCCACTTGCCACGTCACTTGCCACGTCACTTGCCACAAGTTGGGGATCGTCCACTTGCCACATCACCTGCCACATCACCTGCCACAAGTTGTGGATTGTCCACTTGCCACGTCACTTGCCACATCACCTGCCACGTCACTTGCCACGAGATGTGGATTGTCCACTTTCCACGTCATCTGCCATGCCACCTGCCACAAGCTCTGGATTGTCCACTTGCCACGTCACCAGCCACATCACCTGCCACAAGTTGTGGATTGTCCACTTGCCACGTGACTTGCCACATCACCTGCCACGTCACTTGCCACATCACCTGCCACAAGTTGTGGATTGTCCAACTGCCACGTCACCTGCCACAAGTTGTGGATTGTCCACTTGCCACGTGACTTGCCACATCACCTGCCACGTCACTTGCCACATCACCTGCCACAAGCTGTGGATTGTCCAACTGCCATGTCACCTGCCACAAGTTGTGGATTGTCCACTTGCCACGTGACTTGCCACATCACCTGCCACGTCACTTGCCACGTCACCTGCCACAAGTTGGGGGATTGTACACTTTCCACATCACCTGCCACGTCACCTGCCACAAGTTGTGGATTGTCCACTTGCCACGTCACTTGCCACATCACCTGCCACGTCACTTGCCACGAGATGTGGATTGTCCACTTTCCACGTCATCTGCCATGCCACCTGCCACAAGCTGTGGATTGTCCACTTGCCACGTCACCAGCCAAATCACCTGCCACAAGTTGTGGATTGTCCAACTGCCACGTCACCTGCCACAAGTTGTGGATTGTCCACTTGCCACGTGACTTGCCACATCACCTGCCACGTCACTTGCCACATCACCTGCCACAAGTTGTGGATTGTCCAACTGCCACGTCACCTGCCCCAAGTTGTGGATTGTCCACTTGCCACGTGACTTGCCACATCACCTGCCACGTCACTTGCCACATCACCTGCCACAAGTTGTGGATTGTCCAACTGCCACGTCACCTGCCACAAGTTGTGGATTGTCCACTTGCCACGTGACTTGCCACATCACCTGCCACGTCACTTGCCACATCACCTGCCACAAGTTGTGGATTGTCCAACTGCCACGTCACCTGCCACAAGTTGTGGATTGCCCACTTGCCACGTGACTTGCCACATCACCTGCCGCGTCACTTGCCACGTCACCTGCCACAAGTTTTGGATTGTCCACTTGCCACGTCACTTGCCACGTCACTTGCCACAAGTTGGGGATTGTCCACTTGCCACATCACCTGCCACATCACCTGCCACAAGTTGTGGATTGTCCACTTGCCACGTCACTTGCCACATCACCTGCCACGTCACTTGCCACGAGATGTGGATTGTCCACTTTCCACGTCATCTGCCATGCCACCTGCCACAAGCTCTGGATTGTCCACTTGCCACGTCACCAGCCACATCACCTGCCACAATTTGTGGATTGTCCACTTGCCACGTGACTTGCCACATCACCTGCCACGTCACTTGCCACATCACCTGCCACAAGTTGTGGATTGTCCAACTGCCACGTCACCTGCCACAAGTTGTGGATTGTCCACTTGCCACGTCACCAGCCACATCACCTGCCACGTCACTTGCCACATCACCTGCCACAAGCTGTGGATTGTCCAACTGCCACGTCACCTGCCACAAGTTGTGGATTGTCCACTTGCCACGTGACTTGCCACATCACCTGCCACGTCACTTGCCACGTCACCTGCCACAAGTTGGGGGATTGTCCACTTGCCACATCACCTGCCACGTCACCTGCCACAAGTTGTGGATTGTCCACTTGCCACGTCACTTGCCACATCACCTGCCACGTCACTTGCCACGAGATGTGGATTGTCCACTTTCCACGTCATCTGCCATGCCACCTGCCACAAGCTGTGGATTGTCCACTTGCCACGTCACCAGCCACATCACCTGCCACAAGTTGTGGATTGTCCACTTGCCACGTGACTTGCCATATCACCTGCCACGTCACTTGCCACATCACCTGCCACAAGTTGTGGATTGTCTACTTGCCACGTCACTTGCCACATCACCTGCCACGTCACTTGCCACGTCACCTGCCACAAGTTGTGGATTGTCCACTTGCCACGTCACCTGCCACAAGTTGTGGATTGTCCACTTGCCACGTCACTTGCCACGTCACCTCCCACAAGTTGGGGATTGTCCACATCACCTGCCACGTCACTTGCCACATCACCTGCCACAAGTTGTGGATTGTCCACTTGCCACGTCACTTGCCACATCACCTGCCACGTCACTTGCCACAAGATGTGGATTGTCCACTTTCCATGTCACCTGCCATGCCACCTGCCACAAGTTGTGGATTGTCCACTTGCCACGTCACCAGCCACATCACCTGCCACAAGTTGTGGATTTCCACTTGCCACGTGACTTGCCACATCACCTGCCACATCACTTGCCACGTCACCTGTCACAAGTTGTGGATTGTCCACTTGCCACATCACTTGCCACCTGCCATATCACTTGCCACAAGCTGTGGATTGTCCACTTGCCACGTCACCTGCCACGTCACTTGCCACGTCACCTGCCACAAGTTTTGGATTGTCCACTTGCCACGTCACTTGCCACGTCACTTGCCACGTCAGCTGCCACATCACTTGCCACAAGATGTGGATTGTCCACTTGCCACGTCACCAGCCACATCACCTGCCACAAGTTGTGGATTTCCACTTGCCACGTGACTTGCCACATCACCTGCCACATCACTTGCCACGTCACCTGTCACAAGTTGTGGATTGTCCACTTGCCACATCACTTGCCACCTGCCATGTCACTTGCCACAAGTTGTGGATTGTCCACTTGCCACGTCACTTGCCACCTGCCATGTCACTTGCCACAAGTTGTGGATTGTCCACTTGCAATTGCAATTGTTTAAAATATTTTCCTAATGGTTTTTCATCATTTGCAATCATTTTTGAGATTTTTAATGTAAAAAAAAAGGTCACCTTTAAAAACGCATATAAACGCAAACGCGGCTAAACGCGGGTGCCGCGTTTAGCCGTGTTTTGCGTCTGAAACGTGGAAATTTTTGCTTCTGAACGCATTTTTTTGCTTCTGGAAAAACGAGATTAAACGCAACTGCATAAAAACGGAAAAAAACGAGACTGTGTGCATGGACACATAGGATAACATTGAATGAGTTCAGGGGCAGTTGAAAAAACTGTCCAACTGCATCTGAACGCGCGTTTAACTGCGTCTCGTGTGCATGAGGCCTAAACCCGATACATGAAATTTGAGCTGGGCACATACTATATATCTGCAGTGTTTTCTTATCTCTCTTCAAAGCACTATGTCTGGTAGCTTTCTCCTGTTCCATTCTTTTGTTATCAGCCTGATAACTTCTGACAAGTCTGAGTTTTGTGTTGGAAGGATGCTATACATAGATAAGCACAGAGCTGAACCATTCAAAGAACAACTCTGAAAGACTCTACCTATGAAGAGAGGGGGTGTGTGTGTCTTTCCTCCAAACTGCTGTCTTGTATACCCAGGCTTCACTCCCAGTGCTGAACAGGAATAGAAAATCTTTCTACACATCTGAACTTTCTAAAGAATATATAAAGCTGAAGACAGCCGATATGCATGTAAAACTTATGTAGAAAGATTTGTCTCATCCCTGTGTATCATCTGAGGCTGTTCACTTTACTGGGTATAGGAGAGGGTTTACATCCACTTTAAAGTAAATAACTTACAGAGAGTGTAAATCTTTCTGTGATACACAATTATCAAAATATGGAACAGCTAGCAAGTAAATTGTGTTATGATAAAGCCTCGAAGACTGAATTACTGAAGGTACATTATAGTTTCCTTTTAAACCTGTAAAAAACACATTGCTGATATCATTGTTTTTTTCCTGCATTGGACTGGCCTTGAAACTGTCTGCTGAGACAATCTTTCTTCCCTTACTTATCAGTAATTGCAACATTTCTTATCTTCCTGTGTGTATTTACAGGACATATTTAGTCCAAGACTGAGTGCAGCTACATATTCTTTCAGAAAAGGGGTTCTCTAGTGGGCATAGGGTTGCCAGTTTTTCTTCAAGCCAAACCAAAACACTTTAGCGGTGCACAGCAATTTTGTTTTTGTTTTAGTATACACTACACTAGCATTGTAACAGACCTAGGATACCTTTGAGAATAGTAATGAGGCGTGCATAGTGACCTCTAACCCTAATGTCAAACCCTGTTCCAAGCCACATTCCTGTCTTAATAATGTGTCTGGGTTTAAGGTAGACTGAAACCTGGAAACATAATTCAAAACCCAGACTGTCCGGGTGAATCCTGGACAGGTGGCAACCTTAAGTGGGCATAGTAAACTTTAAGGTTGTTAAAGAAACCGTTACATTTGTGATGGTTTTATAATGTCATAAAGTGGTTGTAAACCTCATAAAATATGAACAAAGCATATTCCTCTAGTCTATAGTGTGTACTAGCATTAGTAAATTCTGACAAGTTTTCCTGACACCAAGAGAAAAATGGTGACGGGGAGGGAGCTCCAGCAGGTTGACAGTCTTAGCTTTGTTACTGTGCGCTGTGTGAAGGAGGCTGTGCCCGTTCCCTCCAATCAGCTCTCAGAGCTCTCCTCACTGAGTTCTGCAGAGTGTAAGTTCAGCTCTCTGCCCCCTTTATTCAGAACTCTCACACAAGCTTTGGTTTTTGAATGGATGTAGGGAAGAGTGCAGATAAACAGGTACAACGTATGTAGGAGGATTTGTTTCATCTCTGTGTATCACCTGAGGTTAGTCACAAAAAGTAATGAACATACAACACCCACCTCTCCCTGTAAGCCAATCTGTTCACAGCCATAATGACAGCTTTTAAAAGTGGCAGTATCAAGAATTTCCTGAATATGATGCACAAGTCGTTACTTATTTCAAATCTGATGCATGGCTTTCATGAATAAGACACAGGCCATATTAACCACTTCAATACCAGGCCATAGTCAAATGACGCCCACAGATGGGATCTCCCATGCTGAGTGGACGTCATATGACGGCCTCTGTATTTTGCCGCTCCTGCGGGCCCCCGGGGGCTCGCAGAGCAGCGATCGTGGATGAGGTGTGTCTATCTGTGTACCTGTCACAGTTCATCTGAGTACCCGAATACCTGTCACAGTCCATCCGAGTACCTGAGTACCTGTCACAGCCCATCTGAGTACTTGAATACCTGTCACAACCCATCTAAGTACCGAGTACCTGTCACAGTCCATCTGAGTACCTGTTACAGTCCATCTGAGTACCCAAGTACCTGAGTACCTGTCACAGCCCATCTGAGTACCTGTCACAGTTCATCTAAGTACCTGAGTACCTGTCACAGTCTATCTGAGTACCTGTCACAGTCCATCTGAGTACCCGAATACCTGTCACAGTCCATCGGAGTACCCAAGTACCTGTCACCAGCCCGTCGGAGTAACAGAGTACCTGTCACCAGCCCGTCGGAGTAACAGAGTATCTGTCATCAGCCCGTCGGAGTAACGGAGTACCTGTCACCAGCCCGTCGGAGTAATGGAGTACCTGTCACCAGCCCGTCGGAGTAACGGAGTACCTGTCACCAGCCTGTCAGAGTACCCGAGTACCTATTTGCAGACCATGCCTCATAGAATACACGTTGAGGTGTTTGCTTTCCAAAATGGGGTTATTTTGGGGGTAATTCCATTGTCCTGATGCTCCAGGACCTTCAAAAGTGTGATAGGTAGGAACAAAATGAGATGTGTAATTTATGCTCCTATTACGCCTGAAGGTCTCACACATGTGGTATCACCATACTCAGGAGGAGTAGCAGAATGTGTTTTGGGGTGTAATTTTTGCTATATACATGCTATGTGTTAGAAATATCTTATAAACAACTTTGTGTAAAAAAAAAAAAAGATTTTCATTTTCTTTCCACGTTTTCTGAAGACTTGTGTAAATAAGTTAACCGTTCAAAAGACTCATAATGCTTCATAGAATATACTTTGGGGTGTTTGTTTTCCAAAATGGGGTCATTTTGTGGGTAATTCCATTTTCCTGGTGCTCCAAGGCCTTCACAATTGTAATAGGTCGTTAGGAAATTAGAGGTGTCATTTATGCTCCTAGAACGCCTGATGGCACTCCCTGCATGTTGGGCCTTTGTATGTGGCCAGGCTGTGTAAAAGTCACAAACCTGTGGTATCGCCATACTCAGGATGAGTAGCAGAATGTATTTTGGGGTGTCATTTTTGCTATGTACATGGTTTGAGTTAGAAATATCCTATAAACTGACCACTTTGTGTAAAAAAAATGAACTGTTCAAAAGACTCATTATGCCTCATAGAATATACGTTGGGGTGTTTACTTTCCAAAATGGGGTCATTTTGTGGGTAATTCCATTGTCCTGGTGCTCCAGGGCCTTCACAAATGTAACGGTGCTCCCTGCATGTTGGACCTCTCTGTGTGGCCAGCCTGTGTAAAAGTCCCACACATGTGGTATCGCTATACTCGGGAAGAGTTGCAGAATGTATTTTGGGGTGTAATTGGAAGTATGCATATGCTGTGTATGAGAAATAACTTGTTATTATGACAATATTGTAAAAAAAAACAACATTCTTCTTTTTCCCAAGAATTGTGGGAAAAAATTACAACTTCAAAAAACTCACCATGCCTCTTACTAAATACATTGGACTGTCTACTTTTCAAAAAGGGGTCATTTGGGGAGTATTTGTACTTTCCTGACATTTCAGAGCCTCAAGAAATGAGATAGGCCGTCAGTGCATCAGGTGTGATCAGATGTGATCAATTTTCAATGATCTGCACCATAGCTTGTAGACTCTGTATAACTTTCAAAGAGACTAAATAATATCCACTAATTTGGGTTATTTTTACCATAGAGATGTAGCAGAATAAATGTTGGCCCAAATTTATGAACAAAAATGACTTATTTGCAAAATTTTATCTTAGAAACGAAAAAAAAGTGTTTTTTTTTTTCAAAATGTTCGCTCTTTTTTCACTTATGTCACAAAAAATAAAAAACCCAGTGGTGATTAAATACCACCAAAAGAAAGCTCTATTTGTATGAAAAAAATTATAAAAATTTTGTTTGGGTACAGTGTTGCATGACTGAGTAATTGTCATTCAAAGTGTAAGAGCGCTGAAAGCTAAAAATTGGTCTGGGAAGGAAGGGTGTATAAATGCCCAGTATTGAAGTGGTCAAAGGGCCATAACTCCAGAAAAAGTGTCCTTATGGCTTTATTGCATTCCCTTGAGTATATTTTCAGCCAGCCCTTATTTAAATTTTTTACTTATAATTGCAGTTTTTTTTCTTTAAAGTAATTTTCAACATGACTTGCAGATGTTTGCATACTTGGGCCTCAATGTTTTTGCAAATGTACTACCCAACTAAGGATCTTGGGTGTACAAGATAAGCCCAAAAGAGTTTAAGCACCTTGGGCATACAGTACACCCTGTTTTTTCTCACCTTCCCGGCCTTCCTTCAAATGTAATTCTCAAGACTTAGCTGTCATTTTGACTACTGGGTCCTGGTCTGTGCTGCAGTAGCTCTTAATTTTTATGATGCCTGCAAACCGTGTTTTTAGGCATGATTGATAAATACATTGTGACCCTATTATTTTTACAACATATTTACAATTGTTCTTTGATATGCATATCCTCTTTAATGCAGCTCCTCCTAATGTAGAACAATTTGAGTTTATTGGCTAACTCATGGTTTTAAAGATGCAGGGTTTTGGTACCCAGTAAGTCCCTTCATTGCTTATACAAATAGAAATTGTAAAAAGCCTGAAAACAGGTTTTCAAAGCTTGTCTTTAAAATCTTAAAGTAGACCTTCACCTTTAATAAAAAGTTATTTTCCCCTGCCTTTCCCCCCTCCCTCTCTGTTTATTTTATAAACTTTATATTGTTTTTGTGCAGCAACACAGCACTTTTGTCTTTCCCGTGTAGGCGAGGATGAGGTTTGCCTCCTGGATTCTCCATGTGCGCAAATGTGCCACAGAGCCCTGCAGGACATCTGCACACATGTGGGCTTTCCTGTGCATGTGCAAAGAGAACATTCCCAACATTCAGAGTGTCTGTGCATGCATGGAAAACCAATACCTTTATTCAGATGTACTGCATGGCTCTTCAAGGACCCAAAGGCTGGGACGAGCTTTTCGACACATCTGTGGACACACCAGACTAGCACAAATGGTAGTGCTAGGGTGGCGGACCAAAGCTAAAGGGGAACTCATCCCTCTACTTTACTATTTATATCTTCCTTGTTGAGAATATAATGTACCAGAAAAACTGAAGTACTGAGTAGATAGGCCTGCAAACCTTGTATGCGTCTTAAGGTCAATTGTGACATGGCAGTGTCTTTAATTATAAAGGTGGGCCGAAGCAAAACAAAAAAATAGAGGAAGGGCATGCATGACTGGGTGAAGAGGGGAGACAGGTAGTCAGGTGAAGTAACCCCTATATGTATATTGGAAGCCCATAAGCGTTATATTAGAGGAATCCTCATATCCTTAGGTACACGAAGGAAGCGCCTTAGGGGGCTCAGTTGGAATCCCTAATTGGGTAAATCTGAATACTCGAATTGGCACATAAGAAATTGCATGCACAACAGACAGAGGAGAAACTCGCATGTTTACAAGAGGAATTAAACTTATTACACTCTGAATGTTGGGAATGTTCTCTTTGCACATGCACAGGAAAGCCCACATGTGTGCAGATGTCCTGCAGGGCTCTGTGGCACATTTGCGCACATGGAGAATCCAGGAGGCAAACCTCGTTCTCGCCTACACGGGAAAGACAAAAGTGCTGTGTTGCTGCACAAAAACAATATAAAGTTTATAAAATAAACATCTTAATGTGAGAGAGGGAGGGGGGAAAGGCAGGGGAAAATAACTTTTTATTAAAGGTGAAGGTCTACTTTAAGATTTTAAAGACAAGCTTTGAAAACCTGTTTTCAGGCTTTTTACAATTTCTATTTGTATAAGCAATGAAGGGACTTACTGGGTACAAAAACCCTGCATCTTTAACACCATGAGTTAGCCAATAAACTCAAATTGTTCTACATTAGGAGGAGCTGCATTAAAGAGGATATGCATATCAAAGAACAATTGTAAATATGTTGTAAAAATAATAGGGTCACAATGCATTTATCAATCATGCCTAAAAACACGGTTTGCAGGCATCATAAAAATTAAGAGCTACTGCAGCACAGATCAGGACCCAGTAGTCAAAATGACAGCTAAGTCTTGAGAATTACATTTGAAGGAAGGGCGGGAAGGTGAGAAAAAACAGGGTGTACTGTATGCCCAAGGTGCTTAAACTCTTTTGGGCTTATCTTGTACACCCAAGGTCCTTAGTTGGGTAGTACATTTGCAAAAACATTGAGGCCCAAGTATGCAAACATCTGCAAGTCATGTTGAAAATTACTTTAAAGAAAAAAAACTGCAATTATAAGTAAAAATGTAAATAAGGGCTGGCTGAAAATATACTCAAGGGAATTCAATAAAGCCATAAGGTCACTTTTTCTGGAGGTATGGCCCTTTGACCACTTCAAAGCTGGGCATTTATACACCCTTCCTTCCCTGACCAATTTTTAGCTTTCAGCGCTCTTACAGTTTGAATGCCAATTACTCAGTCATGTAACACTGTACCTAAACAAAATTTTATCATTTTTTTCACACAAATAGAGCTTTCTTTTGGTGGTAATTATTCACAAATGGGTTTTTTATTTTTTGCGATAAAAGTAAAAAAAGAGCAAAAATGTAAAAAAAAACACTTTTTTTTTAGTTTCTATTATACAATTTTGCAAGTAAGTAATTTATGTTCATAAATTTTGGCCAAAATTTATACTGCTACACATCTTTGGTAAAATAACCTAAATTAGTGGATATTATTTAGTTTGTGTGAAAATTATAGTCTACAAGCTATGGTGCAAATCCTAAAAAAAATTATCACACTTGATGTACTGACGATCTCATTTCTTGAGGCCCTGAAATGTCAGGACAATACAAATACCCCAAATGACCCCTTTTTGGATAGTAGACAATACAAGTTATTTAGTAAGAGGCATGCTGAGCTTTTTAAAGTTATAAGAGAGCGAGGGGGGGGGGGGTATGGCGAGAGTAAGAGGGGAGGGCAGAGAGAGAAAGGAGGGACAGGCAGAGAGATAGAGGGGGAGGCAGGGAGAGAGAAGGGGGTCAGGGAGAGAGAGGGGTGATTAGGGAGAGAGAGGGGTGGTTAGAGTGAGAGTGGGGTGGTCAGGGAGAAAGAGGGGTAGTCAGGGAGAGAGAGGGTGGTCAGGGAGAGAGCGGAGGACGTCAGGGAGAGAGAGGGGGTCAGGGAGAGAGGGGTGGTCAGGGTGAAAGCAGGGTGGTCAGGGAGAAAGCAAGAGGGTCAGGGAGAGAGAGAGGGGGCAGGGAGAGAGAGGGGGATAAGGGAGAGTGCAGGGTGGTCAAGGTAATTTCTGCACCCCTCGAGCACACCGGCTAACAACGCTCCCTCTGCCCCTCCATGCTATGCCACTGCCTGGGAGTCAGACGCTAGTGCAGCACTAACGGGAGTTGGGACTAGTGTAGGGAGGGCAAAAGAACAAAGGGGAGGTGCCAACTTGGAGCCCAAGTGTCCGGAGGGACCAGCCCCTCAGGTCGCTCAGGCCCCTTACACTTGTATGGGCTGTACCCCCTGATGGCGGCCCCGTCTGTGTATCATCTGAGGCCTTTCACTTCACTGGGTATATGTGAGGGTTTACATCCACTGTAAACCCGATACATGAAATTTGAGCTGGGCACATACTATATATCTGCAGTGTTTTCTTATCTCTCTTCAAAGCACTATGTCTGGTAGCGTTCTCCTGTTCCATTCTTCTGTTATCAGCCTGATAACTTCTGACAAGTCTGAGTTTTGTGTTGGAAGGATGCTATACATAGATAAGCACAGAGCTGAACCATTCAAAGAACAGCTCTGAAAGACTCTACCTATGAAGAGAGGGGGTGTGTGTGTCTTTCCTCCAATCTGCTGTCTTGTATACCCAGGCTTTACTCCCAGTGCTGAACAGGAACAGAAAATCTTCCTACACATCTGAACTTTCTAAAGAATATATAAAGCTGAAGACAGCCGATATGCATGTAAAACTTATGTAGAAAGATTTGTCTCATCCCTGTGTATCATCTGAGGCTGTTCACTTTACTAAGTATAGGAGAGGGTTTACATCCACTTTAAAGTAAATAACTTACAGAGAGTGTAAATCTTTCTGTGATACACAATTATCAAAATATGGAACAGCTAGCAAGTAAATTGTGTTATGATAAAGCCTCGAAGACTGAATTACTGAAGGTACATTATAGTTTCCTTTTAAACCTGTAAAAAACACATAGCTGATATCATTGTTTTTTGCCTGCATTGGACTGGCCTTGAAACTGTCTGCTGAGACAATCTTTCTTCCCTTACTTATCAGTAATTGCAACATTTCTTATCTTCCTGTGTGTATTTACAGGACATATTTAGTCCAAGACTGAGTGCAGCTACATATTCTTTCAGAAAAGGGGTTCTCTAGTGGGCATAGGGTTGCCAGTTTTTCTTCAAGCCAAACCAAAACACTTTAGCGGTGCACAGCAATTTTGTTTTTGTTTTAGTATACACTACACTAGGATTGTAACAGACCTAGGATACCTTTGAGAATAGTAATGAGGCGTGCATAGTGCCCTCTAACCCTCCTGTCAAACCCTGTTCCAAGCCACATTCCTGTCTTAATAATGTGTCTGGGTTTAAGGTAGACTGAAACCTGGAAACATAAATCAAAACCCAGATTGTCCGGGTGAATCCTGGACAGGTGGCAACCTTAAGTGGGCATAGTAAACTTTAAGCTTGTTAAAGAAACCGTTACATTTGTGATGGTTTTATAATGTCATAAAGTGGTTGTAAACCTCATAAAATATGAACAAAGCATATTCCTCTAGTCTATAGTGTGTACTTGTCTCAATTAGGAGCACTATGTGTTATTTCTGTCTGCTGTTTCATTCCTCTGCTATCAGCATTAGTAAATTCTGACAAGTTTTCCTGACACCAAGAGAAAAATGGTGACGGGGAGGGAGCTCCAGCAGGTTGACAGTCTTAGCTTTGTTACTGTGCGCTGTGTGAAGGAGGCTGTGCCCGTTCCCTCCAATCAGCTCTCAGAGCTCTCCTCACTGAGTTCTGCAGAGTGTAATTTCAGCTCTCTGCCCCCTTTATTCAGAACTCTAACACAAGCTTTGGTTTTTGAATGGATGTAGGGAAGAGTGCAGATAAACAGGTACAACGTATGTAGGAGGATTTGTTTCATCTCTGTGTATCACCTGAGGTTAGTCACAAAAAGTAATGAACATACAACACCCACCTCTCCCTGTAAGCCAATCTGTTCACAGCCATAATGACAGCTTTTAAAAGTGGCAGTATCAAGAATTTCCTGAATATGATGCACAAGTCGTTACTTATTTCAAATCTGATGCATGACTTTCATGAATAAGACACAGGCCATATTAACCACCTCAATACCGGGCCATAGTCAAATGACGCCCACAGATGGGATCTCCCATGCTGAGTGGACGTCATATGACGGCCTCTGTATTTTGCCGCTCCTGCGGGCCCCCGGGGGCTCACAATGCGGCAATCGTGGATGAGGTGTGTCTATCTGAGTACCTGTCACAGTTCATCTGAGTACCCGAATACCTGTCACAGTCCATCCGAGTACCTGAGTACCTGTCACAGCCCATCTGAGTATCCGAGGACCTGTCACAGCCCATCTGAGTACCCGAGTACCTGAGTGCCTGTCACAGCCCATCTGAGTACTTGAATACCTGTCACAACCCATCTAAGTACCGAGTACCTGTCACCGCCCGTCTGAGTACCTGAGTACCTGTCACAGTCCATCTGAGTACCTGTCACAGTCCATCTGAGTACCTGTTACAGTCCGTCTGAGTACCCAAGTACCTGAGTACCTGTCACAGCCCATCTGAGTACCTGAGTACCTGTCACAGTTCATCTAAGTACCTGAGTACCTGTCACAGTCTATCTGAGTACCTGTCACAGTTCATCTGAGTACCCGAATACCTGTCAGTCCATCGGAGTACCCAAGTACCTGTCACCAGCCCGTCGGAGTAACGGAGTACCTGTCACCATCCTGTCGGAGTAACAGAGTATCTGTCACCAGCCCGTCGGAGTAATGGAGTACCTGTCACCAGCCCGTCGGAGTAACGGAGTATCTGTCACCAGCCCGTCAGAGTAGATTAGAGGTGTCATTTATGCTCCTAGAACGCCTGATGGCACTCCCTGCATGTTGGGCCTTTGTATGTGGCCAGGCTGTGTAAAAGTCACAAACCTGTGGTATCGCCATACTCAGGATGAGTAGCAGAATGTATTTTGGGGTGTCATTTTTGCTATGTACATGGTTTGAGTTAGAAATACCTTATAAACTGACCACTTTGTGTAAAAAAAAATATGTTTTCATTTTCTTTCCACGGTTTCCGAAGACTTGTGGA
The DNA here is from genome assembly GCF_037356315.1 of Lithobates pipiens. NCBI lineage: Eukaryota > Metazoa > Chordata > Amphibia > Anura > Ranidae > Lithobates > Lithobates pipiens. Next base: position 374,089,951 of record NW_027507764.1, on the reverse strand, counting down.
AAAAAATGAACTGTTCAAAAGACTCATTATGCCTCATAGAATATACGTTGGGGTGTTTACTTTCCAAAATGGGGTCATTTTGTGGGTAATTCCATTGTCCTGGTGCTCCAGGGCCTTCACAAATGTAATAGGTCGTTAGGAAATTAGAGGTGTCATTTATGCTCCTAGAAACCCTGACAGTGCTCCCTGCATGTTGGACCTCTCTGTGTGGCCAGCCTGTGTAAAAGTCCCACACATGTGGTATCGCCATACTTGGGAAGAGTTGCAGAATGTATTTTGGGGTGTAATTGGAAGTATGCATATGCTGTGTATGAGAAATAACTTGTTATTATGAAAATATTGTAAAAAAAAACAACATTCTTCTTTTTCCCAAGAATTGTAGGAAAAAATTACAACTTGAAAAAACTCACCATGCCTCTTACTAAATACATTGGACTGTCTACTTTTCAAAAAGGGGTCATTTGGGGAGTATTGCTACTTTCCTGACATTTCAGAGCCTCAAGAAATTAGATAGGCCGTCAGTGCATCAGGTGTGATCAGATGTGATCAATTTTCAATGATCTGCACCATAGCTTGTAGACTCTGTATAACTTTCAAAGAGACTAAATAATATCCACTAATTTGGGTTATTTTTACCAAAGAGATGTAGCAGAATAAATGTTGGCCCAAATTTATGAACAAAAATGACTTATTTGCAAAATTTTATCATAGAAACTAAAAAAAAGTGTTTTTTTTTCAAAATGTTCGCTCTTTTTTCACTTATGTCACAAAAAATAAAAAACCCAGTGGTGATTAAATACCACCAAAAGCAATCTCTATTCTTATGAAAAATATGATAAAATTTTGTTTGGGTACAGTGTTGCATGACTGAGTAATTGTCATTCAAAGTGTAAGAGCGCTGCAAGCTAAAAATTGGTCTGGGAAGGAAGGGTGTATAAATGCCCAGTATTGAAGTGGTCAAAGGGCCATACCTCCAGAAAAAGTGACCTTATGGCTTTATTGAATTCCCTTGAGTATATTTTCAGCCAGCCCTTATTTACATTTTTACTTATAATTGCAGTTTTTTTTCTTTAAAGTAATTTTCAACATGACTTGCAGATGTTTGCATACTTGGGCCTCAATGTTTTTGCAAATGTACTACCCAACTAAGGACCTCTGGTGTACAAGATAAGCCCAAAAGAGTTTAAGCACCTTGGGCATACAGTACACCCTGTTTTTTCTCACCTTCCCGGCCTTCCTTCAAATGTAATTCTCAAGACTTAGCTGTCATTTTGACTACTGGGTCCTGGTCTGTGCTGCAGTAGCTCTTAATTTTTATGATGCCTGCAAACCGTGTTTTTAGGCATGATTGATAAATACATTGTGACCCTATTATTTTTTACAACATATTTACAATCGTTCTTTGATATGCATATCCTCTTTAATGCAGCTCCTCCTAATGTAGAACAATTTGAGTTTATTGGCTAACTCATGGTTTTAAAGATGCAGGGTTTTGGTACCCAGTAAGTCCCTTCATTGCTTATACAAATAGAAATTGTAAAAAGCCTGAAAACAGGTTTTCAAAGCTTGTCTTTAAAATCTTAAAGTAGACCTTCACCTTTAATAAAAAGTTATTTTCCCCTGCCTTTCCCCCCTCCCTCTCTCACATTAAGATGTTTATTTTATAAACTTTATATTGTTTTTGTTCGGCACATCTGTGGACACACCAGACTAGCACAAATGGTAGTGCTAGGGTGGCGGACCAAAGCTAAAGGGGAACTCATCACTCATTCCTCTACTTTACTATTTATATCTTCCTTGTTGAGAATATAATGTACCAGAAAAACTGAAGTACTGAGTAGATAGGCCTGCAAACCTTGTATGCATCTTAAGGTCAATTGTGACATGGCAGTGTCTTTAATTATAAAGGTGGGCCGAAGCAAAAAAAAATAGACGAAGGGCATGCATGACTGGGTGAAGAGGGGAGACAGGTAGTCAGATGAAGTAACCCCTATATGTATATTGGAAGCCCATAAGCGTTATATTAGAGGAATCCTCATATCCTTAGGTACACGAAGGAAGCGCCTTAAGGGGCTCAGTTGGAATCCCTAATTGGGGAAATCTGAATACTCGAATTGGCACATAAGAAATTGCATACACAACAGACAGAGGAGAAACTCGCATGTTTACGAGAGGAATTAAACTTATTATTAATGGATAAAGCAAAAGCTACTCTAACTCGGTGCAAGCGAGCATTTTATATGGAAATAAGCCAGGCAGGATGCTAGCTAACGTGCTCAGGGAGACGAGAGCACAGAATTATATAGAACGTGTTAAATCCCAGAGAGATGTATTAGTTAGCTCATCACAGGAAAGTGCAAAGGCATTTAGAGATTACTATACCAGGTTCTACCAGATAGAGGGTCAAGTGTCTTCTCCAAATTCGCCTACGAAAAGGGAGGTGGCTAAAGAATATATAATGGCCTCAGGAATGCCCAGACTACCCGAGAAAGACGTGGGGGACTTAGATGGCCCAATCACAATAGAAGAATTTTCAGAAACTCTTAAATCGTTAAAACCAGGTAAGGCCCCTGGCCCTGATGGGTATACTTTGTATTTGTCAGGTCACCTTGAGGCGAGGTGACAGATGCACACCATAGGGATCAGGAGTGCACCGCAAGGTTGTGGACCCTACGGCTGACTGCTGCAGACGGGGGACAGATCCCACTGGGTTTAGAGCGTAAGATTCCCTGGGGCGCGGAGTCTAAGAGCCAGCAGGTGTTCACCAGCGCCTCTAGTGGTGAGGATGGACTTGGCTGCAACTGGCTCCAGGTCGCGACCCCCAGGGTGCCCCAGCTCACACCCACAGTAGGCAACAGAAGGATAGGGATGGTGAGGGACAAAGCCAAGGTCGGGGCTACAAGCAGACAAGAATAGTCGGGGACACGCCAAAAAGGTCAGGATCACAGGCAAACAGGGATAGTCAAAGACACGCCAAAGTCGGTAACAGAAAACAGTAGAAGAGCACACGGCAGTAAACAGGAAGCTAACACACAAAGGTTGATCAGCAAGGCTGGCCTGCAGTGCACAGGTTAATATAGAGCTCTCTGATAGGAGCTAGGGTGGAGCCATGCCAGAGGATGGATACAAAAGCAGACAGGTGAGGGTCGGCTGGTCTCTAGATGAACACATGGGAACAGGTAAGCAGACAAACTATTGCATAACCATGACAGTATTACTCTAAGACCTTTTACGAAAAACTGGCACCAAGATTCCTGGCCGCCTTCAATTCAATACGAGAAGGGCAAACGATGCCAGAGGAGACCTTAATGGTACATACAACAGTAATCCCCAAGGAGGGGAATGATACATCTCAATGCTAGAGTTATCGCCCAATTTCTTTGCTAAACATGGATCTCAAAATCCTTACGAAAATACTTGCGAATAGACTATTGCCCCATATTCCCTCCCTAATACATCCTGATCAAGTGGGGTTTACTCCAGATAGAGAAGGTAGAGAAAACACGCAATGGGTCTTAAGCGCTATACATTTCTCTCAACATTATCAAAAACCTTTAGTGTTGATATTTACAGATGTAGAAAAAGCATTTGATAGAGTGGACTGGACATTCCTGAGAGCCATACTACAACAGTTAGGATTGAGAAAGGGGATGCAGAATTGGATCACAAGTTTATACGCTTTCTCCATATGTAATGGAATGTGGCAGGGATGCCCATTGTCACCTATTGTTTTTATTCTTACATTGGAACCCTTTTTAAAGTGGTTGTAAACCCTTAGAAACCACTTTGACCTACAGGTAAGCCTAGATTAAAGCGGGGTTCCACCCTAAAGTGGAACTTCCGCTGATCGGAACCCTCCCCCCCTCCGGTGTCACAATTGGCACCTTTCAGGGGGGAGGGGGGTGCAGATACCTGTTAAAGACAGTTATTTACACCCACTTCCGGGCATAGACTCCCGTGGGAGTCTACGCCATTTCCTGTCCTGCCGCGCTGTCTGCTAGGACACACACGGGTCTCAGAGACAGCGCGGACAATTCCTATTGCGCTGCGTGACTCGCGCATGCGCAGTAGGGAACCGGGAAGTGAAGCCGATTCGTTTCACTTCCTGATTCCCTCACCTAGAATAGTGGAGCGATCGATCGGCCTCGGCTGCCGGCATCGCTGGACCCCGGGACAGGTGAGTGTCCATTTATTAAAAGTCAGCAGCTGTAGTATTTATAGCTGCTGGCTTTTAATATTTTTTTTGTAGGTGGAATCCCTCTTTAAGGCTTACCTGTAGGTCCAAGAAATATCTCCTAAACCTACACGGTTTAGGAGATGTTTGCCAAAAGACAGGCACGCATGCGTCGTAGACAGCGGCGCGCAGGCACACTGAGAGCGCCGCTGTCAGCGGCGATACACCGCGAGTGGCGGCTCCCGTGCGCATGTGCGGGAGTGACGTCATCGCAGCTCCATCGAATGACATCGCTGGAGCAGCGAGATCCACCAAGAAGATGGAGGCTCCGTACACAAGGGGCATGGAGGCTCCGTACACAAGGGGCATGCGCCGTAGACAGCAGAGCGCAGGCACACTGAGAGCGCCGCTGTCGGTGGCGATACACCGCGAGTGGCGGCTCCCGTGCGCATGTGCGGGAGTGACATCATCGCGGCTCCGTCGAATGACAGCACCGGAGCAGCGAGACCCACCAAGAAGATGGAGGCTCCATACACAAGGGGACAGCGGTGACTTCGCTGGCTCCTGTGTCAGGTAAGTGACACATAATGGGTTACTATGCGATGCATAGTAGTCCATTATGCTTTACCTTTTCAGGGAATCAAAGAGGAAGTAAACCCATTGGTAAGGGGTAAGAGCATAAACTTGCAGCGTATGCAGATGACTTGCTATTTTTTATAACCTCACCAGTAATATCCTTCCCGATGCTATTGTCGGAGCTGCACAGATACGGAAGGATGTCTAACTTTAAAGGTAAATTATAGTAAGTCAGAGGCGATGGGAGTGGAAATTAATACATCCCAAACAACAACAGCTATCTACTTATTTTTCATTCAGATGGACAGACTCTCATATATGTTATTTGGGGACCAAAATACAGAATAAATTAAACAGAATATTCAAACTCAATTTCTCCCCGTCAGCAAAACAGATTAGATCTGCAGCAGTGGGACAAGGAAGTCTTTACATGGTTCGGTAGAATTAACATCATAAAAATGAATGTAATGCCAAGATTGTTATATCTGTTACATTCCCTACCCTTCGGGATTTCTGAGGGATCGGAGATCAAGGTTTGCGAGGTTCATATGGGCTGGAAAACCAGCAAGAGTCCGTAGAGATTTCTTGACCCTCCCAAAAGAAAAAGGAGGGGTGGAATTTCCCGACCAGGTGGGCTACCACGAAGCATCTCACCTTACAAGGGTACTGAACTGGTGTGTACTTCAAAAAGAAAAGCCATGGATACACATGGAACAAGCAACGGTCGACATACCCTTGGAGGGTTTGATATGGTCCTCGGATTTGGATATACCACAGGCGGTGAGGAGACACCCTACTGTGGGGGCCACTCTCAGAGCTGTTAAAAAGATATTAAAAAAATGATATATCGACTTATCTGAGGTAACCCGATATTTGAGCCAGGCTTTACAGATCAGAGTTTTATTAATCTAAGGTGGCAGGGTAGGAGAAGACTTGTGCATTTCTCAAAAGACAATCATGTGATGTCAAGTGGAGAGATTGAATGTGTGTTTTCAGAGGAACTAGACCCATTTAGGCAAATGCAGCTGAACGCCTTCCTTCAATCATTATCACTGCGAGTGACAGTAGTACATACACCATCTAAGTTCGAACAGATATGCTTAAAGGGGAAAGCAATAAGACATTCACACTCATTGATGTATGCCCTATTGATTGAAGCAAAAGTGCCACAAGAACTGGCCTTCTTTCAGGCCCGGGAAAGAGACCTTGGGGTTACTTTCTCCGAGGCACAGAAAAATAAGATCTGTACACTTACACATAAGGTGCCAATGGTAACTAGATATCAGGAAGGGGGCTACAAAATTTTGAGTAGGTGGTATAGAACTCCAGTAGTATTGAATCGGATGTTTCCACAAGTATCGAATCTCTGTTGGCGATGTCAAGGCGAGGAGGGCAGTCTGATGCACATTTTTTGGGAATGCCCGGGACTAAAAGAATTCTGGAAATAGTTAAAGAAATTACTGATGTGTCTCTTGGAGAGAACCCTGCGGCTTTCTTGTTGCATGATATTCCGTTATCGACTGAAAAATAAAAAAATTCGCTGGTGAGGCATTTGCTTACGACAGCGAAAGCTTGTATACCGGCCCTGTGGAAAAGTACAGATGCTCCAACTAGAGCACAATGGTTTACAAGGATGACAGAAATCCAGCAAATGGAAAACCTCGCCATGATGATAAGAGAGCAGGAGGACAAATATCGAAAAATCTGGACCCTCTATATTATATATAGGGAACAAAAGGAAAAAAAGGAATAAATAATATCTTGATGGGCGATGTGGGGGGGAGATGGGGAATGATGATTATTATTTTTTTTTTTTTCTGTTTCCTTCTCTCTTGCTTTCTCTACACTTTTTTTTTATCTATCTCTAACTGAGGAAGGTTTGCCAGGGCTTTTTTTGGGGGGTATGGCCCTGGTAAATGAAAACGTAACAAGGGTAGAGGCTAGATGGCCTTATAGGAGATACTCAGGAAAAGTATAAGGAGAGAAAAAAATAACAGATAATGAGTAAATATAAGTTTTGACTACGAGTATTGGTAATGGATGTCAGTTATGATGCTGTTATATGTAAAATAGCGGATGTTGTACTGATTTATATATTGGGAAAATTGTACTACTATGCTTGTGAAAAAAATAAAAAACGAATTTAAAAAAAAGAGGGGAGACAGAGAGGTAAATGGTTAAGGGATGGTGGGTAGGATTATATATGACCTGATTGGTGGAAAGTGAGGGGTCCAGGAGGGGCTTTGGGCAAGCACAGGAAGAGGTGGAGAAACTGATACCTCAACCGGTGGTCATCAGACAGAGAGAGAACTGCACATGGGGGTCTTAAGGGTCCTGACACTTCACAGCAGGGATGGGTGAGCTTGATTTCCTCCTCTGGAACACCTGTGCTGCTGCAGCTGTAAATGACACTGCCTAGCTGCAAAGTCAGCTGTCTGCTATCTTTCAATGAAACTCTACAGCTGCTTCACAGGGGGACTGGTATGGTCCACGTGCTCGGCAGTTCCGGCCACTGGAGCACTTCTGCCTGGAGTCTTCCCCTAGAGTTCAGTGCTTCTAGGAGCCCCAGCAGGGACCCTCCAAGCCTGTTGGAGAAGCGCACACCAGCTTCTGCCAGTGGGAGCCCTGGGAAGAATCTTCTCCTGAGATGGAGCTCTGCGGTGCGTGGGTATGTTCCCCCACTCGTTCAGCAGTGTATTGGGAGTGTGTGGCTGCTTCCCCTGGTGAGTTGCTTATAAGGGATGCAGCCCAACGTGGGAGAGATCCCCCTGCGGATGCCGGTGTTCCGTCAGATTAGGCGACCTATCAGAATGTGTCATGGAAGTGACGTTTCATCATCGCCATCTTGTTACAGCCCGCACTCCTCCACAGTAAGGATACACTGAGAAGGGCACAAGCGAACATCTTGTTAAACCTACCTGAATTTTTCATTTTATGCTTATTTTTAATAGTAAGCTGAGTTTATAAAGTGAAATACAGTACTTAGAACTCCATCTGACTGTTTAGATGTTGAATTTTAAAAGCAGCAGCAGCAAGCCTGGTGATCTGACAGGTTTGCTAATAAGACTGCTTTTAAAATTCAACATTGAAACATTTACACAGAGTTCTAAGTACTGTATTTCACTAAACTCAGTTTACTTAAAAAAAAAAAATTGAAATTGCAAAACACGATGGGTGTAACAAGATGTCCACTTACCCCCTTCTTACTGTATCCTTATTGTGGAGGAGTGCGGGGTGTAGCAAGATGGTGGCGAAAACATTCTGACAGGTCGCCTAATCTGACAGAACACTGGCCAGTTCCTTGGTGCGGCCTGCGATCCTCCCTCCCTGCCTGTGATCTTGGAGGCATAGGGAAGACAGAGGTCCAGCTCAACAGTGACATCAGTGGCCACAAGCAGTACTGCACTTGGCAGCAAGAAGGCCAAGAGATCGGATGGAGAATCTGGGACCCTTGTGAGATGTATCAGGAGGGCTGGAGTAACCGGCTGTTCAGATCCTTGGCAGCTGGGGCGGCAACCCTAGAGTGCCTGGCCCTGAGCCAGTGCAATGCTGATGCCTGTCGGTCTGCAGGGGGAGGTTTCAGAATCGCGTGATGATGCAGCAAGAGGTCTGCGAGCGGCGATGAATACGTCTGTTAGGCCCGGTCCTGGGCAGCCAGGTGTGTGTCTTTCACCCAACTTTTATTCTTTTTCTTTATCTTTCTAGTTTTAGAGGGTTTGCTAGACGTGGGGGCTACTGGGGGTCAGAGGTTGGATGCACTCGCTTCCAGCGACACTGTGGTCCTGTCCACCCACCCAACAGCGGCACCAGTTTCCGCTGCATAGGGGATGCCCACGGGTATGTGCGACCTGTTGGCGGCTTTAAGGAAATCCTTCACTTAATCTGCATGAGTTGCAGAGCAGCAGAAGATGACGAAGGACACCACAAAGAGTGCGGATGACGTGCGCCATGGGGATTCAGCAAAGGTGAAGTGTATGTTTGTTTGAGGGTCCATTGGGTGCTCCTATCAAACAGGAAGTGTGGGAAACAATCTGGTAGGGTGAGTATGTCAAAATTCTTACTCTGCTTTCTCTCGAGAAATTTACCTGGGAGGTTGAAGTCAGAGAAGAGCAAGAAAGAAGCTTAGGTGAAGCGTCAGTACAGACTCATCCCCTGCACATTCGCCAATTGATAGCAGACGTTTGCCATTTTGGCTAGTGTGACAGATAAAAAGACAGGAGCATTGCTCTGCGTTGTTTTATTACCTGGATGCTATTGGTAAGGCTCGCAGGGTTTACAGAGGAATGGCTTGGCTTTGTGGTGATGAGCAATTCCATTAGCAGAAGGCCATTCGACCATCACTGCGCTGGGACTACAAGGTTTTCAGTTTGTGGATGAAGATGACTCTGGCATGGGCCACTTCTCGTTTCTTTCCAGGGGGGGCAGGGGTTCAGCTTTCCCAGGGCAACCGACCATAAAATGGCAGGGGCATTGTTGGCAATTTAATAGGGAGTGTGCAGGTTTGGAAATGGATGCTGTTTTCAAACATAAATGCTCTCGATATGGCAGTGCCCATTCTCTCCTTCATTCCCTCCCTCAATATTTCAAGTACGATATGGGACATTCCGGTGAGTCTGCGGGTGAAGGGGATGATGCCAGTCAAAGGGGAAAGTATGCGTCCTTTCCTAAGTAGGTACCCATATCAGTTGTCACCTCTTTTATTGGAATCTGTTTTTTTTAAGGCTTTTTGTATCCCGTGTTCTCTTTCCGTGATTCCGCCTGCAGTACAGAATTTACGTTCAGCATTTCAACTCCCTTGGGTCGTTATGGACAAGCTTCGAAAAGGAAGTGGACTTGGGGTGCATTGATCTGGTAATTTCGCCCCTTTGGGTTGTGCCCAAGAAGGAACCAATCAGTTTTGCCTATTCATCTTCCCCCTTTCCCAAGGGGGATCCATGAATGATACATTGACCCAGGAGCAAGCGCAGTTTTAGGCACTTCACTTGATGCAGCGGTTTTGGTGTTGTCATCGTGGCTGCTTTCTCTCATGGCTGAGATGGACATTTACTCCACATTCAGATTGTTGCCTTCCACAGGGCTAGATTAACATAGGGGCTATTGGAGATGCAGCTCCAGGCCCCTCACCTTAAGATAGACCCATTTGCCAAACAAAAAAAATCACAGAAAAAAAAAAAAAGATTGAGTTCCAGGGTCATGGCTTGGTGACCAGGGGTCACAGAAACCCCAAATATGGTAGGCAGCTGAAGACCTACCCCACCACTGGTCAATTTGGGTCTCCTATCATTTATGGTCCCGGAGATATGGGGGTCTTTGTGGAGCCTGTCAGAAGCTACATATAGTCTGGCCAGTTTAACTACTTCAATACCAGGCACTTTCCCCCCTTCTTGTCCAGGACAATTTTGAGCAATGTCGCACTTTGAATGACATTTGCGCGTTCATGCAACACTGTACCCAAATTACATTTTTATCATTTTCTTCACACAAATAGAGCTTTCTTTTGGTGGTATTTGATCACCTCTGCATTTTTTTTTTCACTATAAACAAAAAAAGACAGACAGTTTTTAAAAATAAAAACTGATGGCCACCGATAGGCGGCACTGATGGGCACTGATAGGCAGCACTGATAGGCACAGATAGGTGGTATTGGGATAGGCAGCACTGATGAGGAGCTACTGACAGGCATAAATAAGTGGCATCTGAAGGGCATTGACAGGAATTACTGTTGGGGCACTAGTTAGCACATTTATGGGCACTGATTGGCACTTTTATGGGCACTGGTAGGTGTTATTATTCTTTTTAAAGATATTTTTATTACATTTGTGGCATCAACATACAAAAGAAAAAAACTTTGGTTATTCATAGCATTGTGATATTACATAGGTACACTTGAGTGGTCAATAAACTATTTTCATTTAACATGTCTCTTACAGTCATTAAGTATAAACCTACAAAGAACGAACAATATGCACTTCTCTAGTTACATAGCCACCAGTGAGGTGTACATGGTTTAGGTGCACTGCATCTGCTATGAACATTATATAGCATATTATCTATCTTGTGTAAGGGTTAAAGGACTGGCCAGCCATCTGTCCCATATTTTGTGAAAGGTTTTGGCCTTTTTCCGACCCTCAAACATGAGTTTGTATAGTGGTATTTAGCCATTAATCAGTTTTAACCAAAGGGATTTTAAGGGTATCTGTGATCCTTCCCAGGACAATAGTATGTTTTTTCTTCAATAAAAATGGAGGATATCAATAAGTCTCTTTGCATGAGTTAAAAATGCGGAGATCCCCAAAGATACCCAGGAGGCAGTTCTTGGGGTGGAGAATGTTTGGGAGGCCTATGGCCGATGAAATGAAAGACCCTATTTCTGTCCAAAAGTTCTGAACTATTGTCACTATGGAATACAAAGTTCAGAAACAATGTAAAAAGTATGCCGTCTGGCCACATCTTCTAAGCCCTTGTACACACGGTCGGAGATTCCGACAACCAAATCCGTCGGATTTTGTCCGACGGATCTTGTCCGAAACTATTGCATACACACGGTCGGACAAAGTTGTCGGAAAATCCGATCTTTCAGAACGTGATGATGTAATTTCGTTACGATGGGACTACGTTCAGGCTAGTAGCCAATAGCTTTGGTGTAGGAATTTGATCTGAGCATGCGAGGCACTTTGTCCGATCGGAATTCTCTACACATGATCGGAGTATGTCCGATCGGAGCAGTTTGTCGGAAAATATTTCCAGCAAGTTGGAAAATTTGGTCCGACGGATATTCCGACGGAAACTGTCCGATGCATACCACACACAGTCGGAATATCCGACAAACCGATCCGATCGGACACATTCCGACGGAATCTCCGACCAGTCATCCTCTGTAAGCGTAGAGTCCATAAAAGGTCAATTTTGCCTGAGCCACTCAAAATCTAGGTTTACAGTCAGTCATAAGGGCAGCATAGTATGTGAAAATAAGTTTAGTGGAGTCAGGGTGTCATAGTACTTTCTCTAACTGAGGTATAACAATGGGATTTTCTACCAAGCCGAACTGGGCACGGATGGAGTTGGTAGTAGAAGAACATATATGAGCGTGCTATGTCTAAATTGCCCTGCGTCTGTTGGAAGGATTTAAATCCCTGTGTGTCGCATAGATGGCACAGGTATTTGACTCCTTTGGAGTACCATTGTTGTGGGTCAGGTAAAGAGCATAGTTCTTGTTAATTATTGTTAATTCTTTTTAACAAGGAGAGTGAGGTAGTTGGCATAGATGTACTTGGACAGTTTGGAGCCTGGCCTCTGTATATGATATTATGGAGCGTCTCTAGGGAGGAGGCAATGGCGTTTTCCGCAGCGGGGTGGAGCCAGTATTGGATATGGACCAGTTGAGAAGCCAAGTAATATAAATAAAAGTTAGGGAATACTAAACCTGCCAAATGCGGCGGTAACCTTAATGTCTTTAGTGCCACGCTAGGGGATCTACCGTTCCATAAGAACGCCGTGCATATGGTATCCATCCGTTTGAAGATGGATTTAGGGATCTTACATAGTGTGTTAGCTAGTACATATAACAGCTTAGGTAGATAGATCATTTTCAGTCTCCAGTAGCAGTTAGTCTTGGGTGTCAGCCAGGTATACTAGGATATCGTCCGCATATAGCGAGATCTGCTCTTCTATTGTAGCGATAGGGGGGCCCCTGATCTGTTGGGAATAGCGAATGCGCACAGCTAGTGGCTCCATAGCCAGAGCAAATAGGAGGGGTGACAAGGGGCCCCCCTTCCTAGTGCATCTAGTAATGGAAAAGGTGTCTGTAGTGTGGGAGTTAACACGTATACGGGCCTGTGGGGAGGCGTAAAGGAGTCTTATCCAAGCAATAATGCGGGGGCCAAAGCCAAACCGCTGTAGTACTTTAAAAAGATAGGGCCATTCCACACTATCAAAGGCTTTACATGTGTCCAGGGACACAGTGACCCAGGTAGGTGTGCATTCGTGGAGATATTAAGGATTTTGGAATAGTTTCCAAATATTCATTCATTCTCGTAGATCTGGCATGTATAAAGCCTCCTTGATTGCACCTGACCATTTTCGCAACTACGGTGTTCAGACGGTTAGCCAATACTTTGGGAAGGATTTTAACACCAACATTAATAAGAGAAATTGGGTGATTTCACATTTAAGAGGATCCTTGAGTGGTTTTAGTAATAGAATAATCAAGGCCTCCCTCATTGTGGGCTTTGTTATAAATTTGCAGAAGAGATGGACATAGTAAGTGCTGAAACTGGGAATACCACTCAGCAGGGAAGCCGTCTAGGCCTGGTGTCTTATGTTCCGGTAGTTGCAAAATGGCCACCGCGATTTCCTCGACAGAGAGAGGTGCCTCTAAATCTCCACTGTTCTCAGCCTAGAGGGGGGGGGGAGAGATATCTGGGCCAGGTAGTCACTTAGATTCAAGTCAGTGTATTCTGCTCTCGATGAGTACAGGTTCTTGTAAAAGTCCAGAAACGTCTCCATGATATCTCTTGGAGCATCACTAATCTGTCCCAGTGCAGTCATAATTCTTGGGATTGAAATGGAGGGGGTGTTCAGGTCTAGTCAGATAAGCTAAGAGGCGGCTAGCCTTGTTACCATGCCCAAAGAATTTTTGTGTGGCATGTAGCATGAGGTCCAGTAAGCAAAGCTCATACCTTCTGCGAGATTGTATTCAAGTATGTAAAAAAATTGGAATTTAACGTATATCCTCACAGGGTGACACTGTGGATACACTAATAACAGTATGCCAACGTCCCAATATTAAATGGAAGAGACTAAGAAAGACTAAGAAATTGCAAAGATGAACTTTATGGGCACACACATAGGATATAAAGTATTTGAAATTTGAATTGGATAAAGTTAAAATGGCAATATAAAAACATAAAAAGAGAACACATCATGTTAATGATGACATATATATACATAACCCTCGGGACGCAAATAAAACCTACAAATATTGTAATCTAATCCAATGGGATGAGAAAAAAGATATAATATAATCAGTAGCAGCATCCAAATGGAATAAAATGCATGGAGTAGTTGAGTCACAGTGTGAGGTCACAAGAAGATTTTCCGCTCTACATGTTATGCACACAATTGAGCTTCTTCAGGAGATTAACGATGTTGTAAACATGTAAAAAAATGAATAAATATAAGATGATATCGAGTACATAAAGCAATATATACAGTGAAATGGTAATTTCAATGGGATCTAGCAGGATGGAGCCCAAGTCCGGTGACCACCGGGGGGGGGGGGGCAAGAAGCAACAGTCCTCCCATGGGGTCGCAGCCACACATTGCAAAAATTTATGAATGAAAAAAAGTTTTTTATGCATAACAAGTCACATTTTACAAAATATATTCCATAGAAATAGATACTTACATGAGATACATTTTTTTTTTAAAGTAATAAATTGTAGGGGTCATGTATGAATAAATCAGACAGAGAATCCCCAATATTCCCAATATTGAGGATTCTCTGTCTGATTTAGTCATACATGACCCCTACAATTTATCACTTTAACCCCTTTCCGACCGCTGCACGACGATATACAACTCAGCGTCCGCCGAGTGTCCGCAATCATGTCACAGAGCGGAAGAACGGGGAGATGCCTTTGTAAACAAGGCATTTCCCCATTCTGCCTTGTGACATGACAGAGATCACTGCTCTGTCATCGGGAGCAGTGATCGCTGTCATGTAAGTAGTAGCCCATTCTCCCCACAGTTAGAATAACTCCCTAGGACACACTTAACCCCTTGAGCGCCCCCTAGTGTTTAACCCCTTACCTGCCAGTGTCATTTAACAGTAATCAGTGCATTTTTATAGCACTGATCACTGTATAAATGACAATGGTCCCAAAATAGTGTAAAAAATGTCCGATGTGTCCGGCATAATGTCGCAGTCATGATAAAAATCGCAGGTCACCGCCATTACTAATAAAAAAAAATTATAATAAAAATGCCATAAAACTATCCCGTTTTGTAGACGCTATAAATTTTTGCACAAACCAATCAATATACGCTTTTGCGATTTTTTTTTTTTAACCAGAAATTTGTAGAAGAATACATATCGGCCTAAACTGAGGAAAAACTTTTTTTTATATATTTATGGGGGATATGTATTATAGCAAAAAGTAAAAAATATACTTTTTTTTCAAATTTGTCCCTATTTTTTTCTCTATAGCGCAAAAAATAAAAAATGCAGAGGTGATCAAATACCACCAAAAGAATTTGTGGGTAAAAAAAAGACATCAGTTAAAGCAACACAGTGCCAAATCGCAAAAAGTTCTCTGGTCAGGAAGGGGCTAAATCCTTCCGGGGCTGAAGTGGTTAAAAAAAATTCATATCATGTAAGTATACTTTGTAAAATTTGACTTGTTATGCATAAAAACCTTTTTTCAATTTATACATTTTTGCAATGTGTGGATGCGTCCCCATAGAAGGACTGTTGCGTCTTGCCCCCCCGAGTGGTCACCAGACTTGGGCTCCATCTTGCTAGATCCCATTGAAATGACCATTTCACTGTTTATATTGCTTTATGTACTGGATATTATATTTGTTCTATGTTTTTTACATGTTTACCAGATCATTAAGTTCCTGAAGAAGCGCAATTGTGCGGGTAACATGTAGAGTGGAAAATCTTCTTGTGACCTCACACTGTAACTCAACAACTCCATGCACTTTATTCCTCTTGTATGCCGCTACTAATTATATTATATCTTTTTTCTCATCCCATGATTAGATTACAATATTTGGAGGTGTTATTTGAGTCCCGAGGGTCATGTATTCGTATGTCATCATTAACATGATGTGTTTTCTTTTTATGTTTTGTATATTACCGTTTTAACTTTATCTAATTAAAATTTCATATACTTTTTATCCTATGTGTGTGCCCATAAAGTCCATCTTTGCAATTTCATAGTCTCTTCCATTGCAGCCAAGTATCTCTGTTATCTGGACTAGGGTCGGAGGCATAGGAATTTCTGCAGACGTCATAGATGCCTCCAATTCCACAGTATGTTACTGGGTATTTTTACGTAGAATGCCAGTAATGGACATTAAAGTACCCCAGACTTGGACTTGAAGGCCTCCCATTTGGTAAGCGGGTCTACTGTGCCCATGTTTTCAGTCCAGTAGTTCACTATGTTCTTCCTACATTCCCCCTGTACTTTCTCATCCCCCAACCAGTATGAGTTCAGGCACCACACACTCGGGCCTGATCCTGGAAGGAGAAGGAGATCCCCCACCAGGGGGGCATGGTTTGACACCCCCCCAGGTAAGTAGGATATGGCAGATGCCACTGGGAGGATATCTCATGTACCAAATGCCAGAAAATTTACACATATCCAGATATTTCCACCTCCATATCTCGGTGGGTCCATGCACCTGGGCCCGGTCAGTAAAGGAATTGAAGGTTCTGTCCCCTCCCCCCAGGCAGTCCATGGCTGGGCTCATTACAGCATTAAAGTAACCCACATACAGCAGTGGGCCTGGGGGCCTAGACAATAACATAAATGACAGTTTTACCAGCACATCTGCGGAAATTGGGGGGGGGGGAGATACATAGACAGTCATCAAGGTGAGTGTCACTGAGGCAATTTGTATCATAAGTATGACATACCTGCCTTCTGGGTCTGTTTTAATCTGCAAAACCTCCACATTTAGAGATTTAGCCAACAAAACTGAGACCCCTCTGGAATAAGCTGTATGAGTAGCATGATAGGATTGAGCCAGCCAGGGCCGCTTAAGGGACAACCAGAGACAAATAATGTGGGGACGTTGCTTTTTCAGGACCGTAAACACTAGGGATCTATTCTCAGGCGAGTTCAATCCTCTAGTATTCCAGGAGTTTATTTTTAGTGGCCTGGACATGGCACAGCAAGCAGTGCAAAGTATATATCCTTAGGGCTGGTGGTAGAGGCACAACAGTGCATGCCATTCGGGATATATAGGAGCAGATATATCTAAGAATAACATGTGTAAGGCACTATTCAGGTTAAAGGCAGCATAGATACACATTGTTAACCTTTAAAATCTATATTTCTGATTTATTAATCAGAAGATATGATATGAGTTAAAAGAGAATTCTATTGACAAGGAAAAGAAAGGTTTAACATAACACCATTTATTAGAGTAAGTTACAGGTCTATCTAATACACAGAAAATATCTATAGTTTTTAAGTGAGGGAGTAAAATATTAGGTTAAAATACAACAAGAATACAGATTACATTCATCACAATACAAAACAAGACATATGACAAGCAGGTATACCTTTAAGTGCTGGGAGATGATCTGATAATTTATCTAATACTGGTCCATGGCCCTGGTCAGTTTCATCTCCCAGCACTTAAAGGTATACCTGCTTGTCATATGTCTTGTTTTGTATTGTGATGAATGTAATCTGTATTCTTGTTGTATTTTAACCTAATATTTTACTCCCTCACTTAAAAACTATAGATATTTTCTGTGTATTAGATAGACCTGTAACTTACTCTAATAAATGGTGTTATGTTAAACCTTTATTTTCCTTGTCAATAGAATCTCTTTTAACCCATATCATATCTTCTGATTAATAAATCAGAAATATCGATTTTAAAGGTTAACAGTGGCGACCAACGAAGGCCAGTACAGGACTGAAAGTATTTAATATAATACCACAATTTGTGTATTAGAGATTAAGCTTATTAAGGGAATTTAAGCTAAGTCCACTTATTCAATCTATCTAGATAAAAAGGTTATTAGGGGGAATTTAAGCTGAGTCAGCTTATCCAATCTATATAGGGAAAAATATAGGTAAATGTTTTTTTTTATTAAGTGGGTATTACATTAACTCTAAGGAGAGAATATACACCACAGTTTCTTTTTTTTTCTGCGTTTTGTTTTGTTTTTGTTTTTTTTACTTTTTTTATTATTATTTTTTTATTATTATTAATATTTTTTATAATTTTTTTTGTTTCATTAATATCCCCAAATTATAATTGAAAAAGTTCTTTGGATGTACCTTTATATACCGGT
Source organism: Lithobates pipiens (assembly GCF_037356315.1). Lineage (NCBI taxonomy): Eukaryota > Metazoa > Chordata > Amphibia > Anura > Ranidae > Lithobates > Lithobates pipiens. The sequence continues at coordinate 374,072,162 of NW_027507764.1, read as the reverse complement.
CTATGTAATGGGGAGGAAGTAACTTTGCGGGAAAAGTTTTATTATTATTATTATTTTTTTCTTTATTATTTTTTTTTTTCTTTATTGTATTCTTTGGTGCTCACCAAGCTTCATTGCTCTCTCCAACCATTGTTTGAGAGCCCTGCATGGTGAGCACATGCATTTCATTGGGAAGACGCCAATTGAGTGTGGTCTTGGTTTTGTTGAAAAGGTTCAACAAATTTTTGTTTTAATTTAAATGGTCTGTCCACTAAATGCATAATATTTGTGTATAGGACAGTGAAAATAGCTACAAGATAGTAGTTTGTTTGTTTTAACTGTGGAATTTTACAAGCAGTAATATTCTCATTGTTGTCAGTTAACCAGTTGCCGACCGCCGCACGACGATGTACGTCGACAGCATGGCACGGGCAGGCATATGGGCGTACCTGTACGTCCCTGCCTTCCCGCGGGTCGGGGGCCCGGTCGGGCCCCCGCCCGGTGCCTGCGGCGGTCGGTTTTCGTCCGGGAGCGATCCGAGACGAGGGGGCGGCCATTCATTCATGGCCACCCCCTCGCGATCGCTCCCGACGAATAGAAATCCCCCGTGACATCACTTCCTCTCCTGTAATGTAAACACAGGAGAGGAAGTGATGTATTCTCTCCTCCGTGTCGGTATTTTTCGTTCCGACACGGAGGAGAGCGGATCGGTGAGTTGCACCAACACTCTACACACACAGTAGAACATGCCAGGCACACTCACACCCCCCGATCACCCCCCCAATTACCCCTGCCCCCCAGTCACAGTGACACCAATGTCATTTTTTTTTTTTTTTTTTGCATTGGTGTCATTTGTGACTGTAATAACTGTTAGGGCAGTTAGGGTTAGCCCCCTTTAGTTCTAATGTACCCCCCTAACCCCCCCAATAAAGGTTTAACCCCGTGATCACCCCCCGTCGCCAGTGTCACTAAGGCTGGGTTCACATTGCAGCGGTTTATGAGAACGAATGTGATTCGCACCGCACTGCAGTGCAAATCACATCCGATCTCTGTGCGATTCGAGTTCAGCCATTCGCCGCACCCGCCACACCCGCCGCAAATTCGCACGGGACCCTTTTTTTGGCCCGCAGCAGAATCGGATCGCATGGGTGTTCACACCATGCGATCCGAGTTTGCAGATCGCACTGCGATATGCGAACTGATCTGGGGGTGTCAGTAACATTTCACTGACACTCCCAGCAGTTCGCATAGGGCAGTGTGAACTGCCGCCGGGAGGCATGCGATGCGGGAACCCGCCGCGGATTCGTGGCGTTTCCGCATCGCTCCAGTGTGAACCCAGCCTAATAAGCGATCATTTTTCTGATCGCCGTATTAGTGTCACAGGTGACGCTAGTTAGGCAGGTAGGTATTTAGGTTCGCAGCAGCTTTTTATAGCGCCAGGGACCCCCATATACTACCGCATAAAGCCCCCTGATTGCCCCCTAGTTAACCCTTTCACCAGTGATCACCATATAACTGTTACAGGTGACGCTGGTTGGTTAGTTATTTTTTTATAGTTTCAGGGCACCCGCCATTTATTACCTAATAAAGGTTTAACCCCCTGATCACCCGGCGGGTGTCATTTGTGACTAATAACTGTTAGGGCAGTTAGGGTTAGCCCCCTTTAGTTCTAAGGTATCCCCTAACCCCCCCAATAAAGGTTTAACCCCGTGATCACCCCCCGTCGCCAGTGTCACTAAGGCTGGGTTCACATTGCAGCGGTTTATGAGAACGGATGTGATTCGCACCGCACTGCAGTGCAAATCACATCCGATCTCTGTGCGATTCGAGTTCAGCTATACAGATAGTATGGCTGAATTTGTGTCGCACCCGCCGCACCCGCCGCAAACTCGCACGGGACCCTTTTTTTGGTCCGCAGCAGAATTGGATCGCATGGGTGTTCACACCATGCGATCCAAGTTTGCAGATCGCACTGCGATATGCGAACTGATCTGGGGGTGTCATTAACATTTCACTGACACTCCCAGCAGTTCGCATAGGGCAGTGTGAACTGCCGCCGGGAGGCATGCGATGCGGGAACCCGCCGCGCATTCGTGGCGTTCCCGCATCGCTCCAGTGTGAACCCAGCCTAATAAGCGATCGTTTTTCTGATCGCTGTATTAGTGTCACAGGTGACGCTAGTTAGGCAGGTAGGTATTTAGGTTCGCCGCAGCTTTTTATAGCGCCAGGGACCCCCATATACTACCGCATAAAGCCCCCTGATTGCCCCCTAGTTAACCCTTTCACCAGTGATCACCATATAACTGTTACAGGTGACGCTGGTTGGTTAGTTATTTTTTTATAGTTTCAGGGCACCCGCCATTTATTACCTAGTCTCACTAGTGTACCCCTAAATTTAGGGGTGTCTACTTTCCAAAATGGGGTCATTTGGGGGGGGTTTGTGCCATCTTGGCATTTTATGGCCTTCAAAACTGTAACGCCCTTAGAAAGCCTGAAGGCGGTGCTTGGTTTTCGGGGCCCCGTACGCGGCTAGGCTCCCAAAAAGTCCCACATATGTGGTATCCCCGTACTCAGGAGAAGCAGCAGAATTTATTTTGGGGTGTTATTTCACATATGCCCATGGCATGCGCGAGCAATATATCATTTAGTGACAACTTTGTGAAAAAAAAAAGAAAAAAAAAAAGTTTGTAATTTTCCCGCAACTTGTGGCAAAATATAAAATATTCCATGGACTCAACATGCCTCTCAGCAAATAGCTTGGGGTGTCTACTTTCTAAAATGGGGTCATTTGTGGGGGTTTTGTGCCATCTTGGCATTTTATGGCCTTCAAAACTGTAATAGGTAGTGAGAAGTGAACTCAAAAATTTACGCCCTTAGAAAGCCTGAAGGCGGTGCTTGGTTTTCGGGGCCCCGTACGCGGCTAGGCTCCCAAAAAGTCCCACATATGTGGTATCCCCGTACTCAGGAGAAGCAGCAGAATTTATTTTGGGGTGTCATTTCACATATGCCCATAGCATGTGTGAGCAATATATCATTTAGTGACAACTTTGTGTAAAAAAAAAAAAATATTTTTTTTTTTGTCATTATTCAATCGCTTGAGGCAAAAAAATAAAATATTCAATGGGCTCAACATGCCTCTTATCAATTTCCTTAGGGGGTCTACTTTCCAAAATGGGGTCATTTGGGGGGGTTTTGTACTGCCCTGCCAATTTAGCACCTCAAGAAATGAGATAGACAGTCGTAAACTAAAAGCTGCGTAAATTCCAGAAAACGTACCTTAGTTTGTAGATGTGACAACTTTTGCGCAAACCAATAAATATACAATTATTGACTTTTTTTTTACCAAAGACATGTGGCTGAATACATTTTGGCCTAAATGTATGACTAAAATTGAGTTTATTGGATTTTTCTAATAACAAAAAGTAGAAAATATCATTTTTTTTCAAAATTTGCGGTCTTTTTACGTTTATATCGCAAAAAATAAAAATCGCAGAGGCAATCAAATACCATCAAAAGAAAGCTCTATTTGTGGGAAGAAAAGGACGCAAATTTTGTTTGGGTACAACATTGCATGACCGCGCAATTACCAGTTAAAGCAGCGCAGTGCCAAAGTGTAAAAAGACCTCTGGTCATTTACCAGCAAAATGGTCCGGTCTGAAAGTGGTTAAAGTACAGAACTGTGGAAGTCTTGTTGCTGAATACTGAAGTTAATCTCTGAGAAAGATTATTATTAGTGTAAAATAAGGTGCACTGAGCATAGTATATTAGACCTTGCAAAATTTTTTGTTGATGGTTTTTTTTTATTACTGAATTGAGTTACAAATACTGGTGTAAACACGGTTGTGTTTACTTTACTATTGTCAGCCTAGAGGGGTATTCACCATAATTGATCCTTGGGGGCTTACGGAACACACTCTCAAAGCTCTTGGTTCTATTGTCCCCTGGGTCAATTATTGTATTGAATGCTCAATGCTATAGTGAGTATAATTAGTGTTTCCCCACTAATATAAAAAAAAAAAGAGTTTTATTGTGAGCTGAAAATATTGTTTTATTATTGCTGTATTTTCTGCATTTTTATTTAATTTGAGTTTGTTTATTGTTTTTTTTGTTTTCCTTCCCTCCTTCTATACGGTAATCTCAAAGTGACTGTATAGTACAGGGGAACAGTTAACCTAATTTAGCTTACAAATTTTGCATTGTATAGATTGGTAATGGCTGCCATGTCCTGTCTAGAAAGTTTTGTAGCAACTTATACTCTTAAACAGAAGAGCAATGAATTTGCCTGTGATGCCAAGTTAAAAGCATCTCCTTGGACTTATGTCCAGGAGTTATTTGAGGAACAAGCTAAAACAACCAAAAAAAAGTAAGCTCAAAAGTCTAGCCTTAGCAGGCATGTATGCAGCTTGCATGGCTATGAATGCTAAAATGCAGAAATTGGAAGATATAGTCTATAATAAAAATATTACAATTTCTGAGAAGGAAAAAGAGAATACAGCTTTACAGAACCAGGTACAAACATTAACTACCCTTAATCAATTAGTTAATGCCTCACAGGAGGAAAATGTTAAAAGTGTAAAATTGGCCCAGAAAGAAGTGGTACAATATAAAAGCATGCTAACTAAAGTCGAGACTGAGCTGGACCACATAACTACTGCATACAAAGTAGTCCAAAATCAGTTAGATGAAGCTAAGAAAGGAACGTTTATAGATCACACACACTGCACGCAAACCGAGTCACAGTTGCTACAAACAATTTCAATCCTTAAAGGACAGGCGGCTGTGGCCAACAGATGCGAACAAGGTAATGCTACGGCACCTACTTGTGCCTATGAAATTGGGGACACTGAGGAATATGAAGAGTATTAGGGAGAGGAAGATATGGGTTCCGATTCCACATTTCCTGTGGCGATGTGAGAAATCGCAGAGCCACAGGAAAATCGAGAATGCACCATTGTCATAGACCCACCAGACAATGGGGACCAGCTATCTACAAATGAGGAGCATGACAAGTTCCCCATCATGGGTAGGACCCAGATTTCCTCCTCTACTGAAGGAAATCAAACGTTTTTGGGGTTTGATAGTGAAGGAAATTAGGTGATTTCCAATGTATATCCAATTCAACCTGTAAAAACCCTTATGAGTGTGGCGGATTTCATTGGCAAAATTAAAACGAATGAACACATTACTTCACATGCAACCAATGTACAACAGAGGTGTGAGCTCTTAGGTGTGAGAAATCCTAGTGACCAAGTTAAGGTGTTACAATTAACCCTTGATGCCCACACCTGGAATGCACTCCCAGATCAAATTAAGGAAGGCAAAGGGAGCTACAAAGTAACCGTGGCAGAATTGCAAAAAGTCATAAACCCCTCAGCTATAGGTTTGATGGTGGCCTATCAAATTAAACAAAGTAATGAGGAAAACCCTTTAGTTTATGCCAATAGATTGTGGGCAGCATATAACACTAACAATGGTAAAACCACTAGAGAGGACATTGAATATAAGAACCTATTGATACACAATGCCCATCCCGCTATTCGAATAAAATGTGAGCATTTGATAGATCCAAGAAAACACAGCTATGAGGAGGTGATTGGATTAATACATAGATCATTCCATGCCATCCAAGCATATAAACAGCACAGGCTTAAGGAAAGAGAAGAGAAACAGCTGTTTAGGAAGGTGGCTGCAGTACAATGCAGGACTACCACCGTAGAAGGCCCCCATTCCCCAGGAGAATCCAATCCTCCATACAACCCCAACTGGGACAAAAGTTTACAAGGGAGGGGGAGGGGATATAGGGGGAAGTCAGGTTATAGAGGCAGAGGAAGAGAAAACTCTCATAGCCACCCATCACAGGGCAAGCATGTCAGTCACACAGAGCTCCTACTTATGCAGAGTTACGACAACAATTACAGGCCTTTCAAGTAGGCCCTGGAAAGGAAGTACAGGTAGCTTCTCAGACAGAGGCTGACCGTCATCAATTGTGACAACTACAAGGCCCCAAAATTGTAGCACCTATTTCTCTGGATAGGTGTGGGTGCCCTGTAGTGTCAGCATTGATTAGGGGCCGTCAATGTACTATGCTAATAGACACAGGGGCCGCCATATCAATTATGCATGACAAAGATCCCTTAAACTAAACACTATCTTCAGGAAAGCCACTGAATCTCCAGAACTTTGCTGGACATAATGTTGAGTCTGCCTTGTCCAAGCCACTGACAATCCAAATTGGTGAGTTATCCCTAAAACAGGCATTAGCATTAATGTGTTTGCCAAATGAAACCAGCCTGCTGGGTTCAGACGTCTTAATTCCCAATGGATGTATGTTGGATCTGACCAACCTGTTACTATTGCAAGGGGTTCCAACTGATATGGGTAGCACCATTGTGATACCTGATTCTCATACAATTGCAGCCATCAAACGCAATGATTTAAAATATGACATACTGGAGATCATTACAGATCACCCAGAACATTAGCTTCTGCAGCCTGTGATAGAAAGACATCAGGGATCCTTTGCAACACACAAACATGACTGTGGAAAGGTAAATACGGTAATACACATCAGTGGGCCAGACCCAGTTCCGCAAAAACAATACCCCTTTCCAAAGGAAGCTATCAGCTACATACAGGAAACCATAGAGTCACTGCTTGACCAAAAGGTCATCAGACCATGTGTATCCATAACAAATGCGCCAATATGGCCGATTCGCAAAAGTACTGGCAATTCGTGGAGATTAACAATCGATTACCGCAAATTGAACAGTGTTACAAACAATTGCGCCCCCACCTTTGCATCTGTCCCGGATTTCCTGAGCATGTTAAATCCCAAACACCAATATTTCACAGTGCTGGACATATCAAATGGTTTTTGGTCATTACCGTTGTCAGAAGAATGTCAATACAAATTTGCATTCACGTTTCTGGGAAAACAGTATACTTTCTATTCTGTCCCTCAAGGATTTCATAACTCTCCTACGTTATTTCATGCAACCATGAGAGATATTTTAATTGATTTTTCTTCTCCAAAGAATCTTTTCCAGTACGTTGATGAGTTGTTGCTAGCCACATGCAACAAAGAAGAGCATTTGTGGCTATTGGAGGAACTTCGGCAGATCCTAGGAAAGGCGGGACTGAAGTGTAATCCCATTAAGGCACAATTGTTGAAGAAATCTGTGTCTTTTCTTGGGATTACAGTGACAGCAAATGGACGTAAGATAGCAACCGAAAAGGTAAAAGCCATTCTACAATTACCTCTGGCAGTGAGCACCCCTACTCTGAGATCTTTTCTAGGATTGGTAATTTATTCACACGCATTCATCCCTGATTTTGCCCAAAATTCTGAACCACTGTATGATTTGTTGAAAAAGGATACCCAATGGCAATGGACTGAGCAACACACCAATGCAGGGCAGGAGCTTAAAGAAGCTTTAGCGCAAGCGCCAGCGTTAGCCAACCCAGAGTACCAACTGCCCTTTCACATTGAGACTGCCATATCAGAGACAGCCATGTCAGCTGTTCTGTCACAGGAAATCCATGGGCAACAGAGGCCCATTCCATATGCATCTAAACTATTATCTCCTGTGGAAATGAAGTACTCTCTATGTGAAAAACACCTCCAAGTTACGTTTTGGGCAGTGAAATACTTCACATACATCATAAGACTTAACTCAGTCAAACCATGGGTATGCAAAGTAAAAGGTCATTCAGGTACTGGGAACAAAATGAGGTAGCGGATTGCTTGGCCAAACAAGGAGCACAGGGAGGGGAGATCTGGGAAATTCCTTCGAATTTACCGGACCCAGTCTTGTGCCCCATTGTTTGTGCCCTCACAAAATCCTGCATAGTAGTTCCGGATATTTTGGACATACAAAGGCAGGATGACAACATTAAGGAAATCATGCAAAAACTGCAAAATGAGACTGGGGAACTCTCAGCACAAATGGGTAAAATTCAAAAGAAAGCCAAGGCGTATTTTGAAAAAGGGGTTCGAGAATGCACTTGAGCCATAGTAGACCGAGTTATGTTCTTGGAACTAAGTCCCCTGGATAACAGTCTAAGTCAAAAATGGAGAGGCCCATTTTCTATTATTGATAGATTAAGTCCGTCTGTTAATAAAATCAGAATAGAGGCAGGCAAAAAGACACAAGATAAATGGGTTCATGCGAACCAATTGAAACAGTTCCATGGAGCCAAAGAAATCAACTAAAATGTGCTGCTTTCTTTCCATTTAGAGCCATGAAGTCGATGTGGATTGTTATCCTGCTCCAGCTGATCACACCTACCAAGGGAGAGGAGACTGGACCACTCATCAGCGTGATCGTTGACAAGAATCCTGTCTACTGCCTAGAGGGGGAATCCGTTTTATTGCCTGTGGCCATTGTAGGGACTGTGGGGAAGCAAGTATATTGGTGGAGTCCCATTGATAATCATCTAGTCTGGGGTAACGGTGTCGCAGGGAATATTACTGACTACCGGGATAGAGTCATGAGTTTTCAGAATGGATCCTTGTTGATTCAAGAGACACGGTTGAGTGATGCCGGAGAGTGGAAATATTCTTTTGTTATCTCCATCCCCTTGTCCAGCAACACACAGGCATCCACTCTTCAGTACGTCCCAGGAAAAGTCACCTTGCACATGTCCCCAAAGACTAACACCCCTGCCCCTACAACTTTGCCCAAAAATACAGCTGCAATCCCCTACTATGAACCAACATCCTTGGAATACCCATCACTGCAAGAGGGACCACCTAGTGGCCTAACGGCAACATCAATCCCTGGAATTTTGTTCAATAACGTTAAGTTCATTCATGTACCCGTAGTACTTAATTTGTCCCAGTGGAACATGGCTGAATTCGGCTCATGTGCCCGGACAAATGTGTCTCTGTTTTACTCCTCCTTGCTGGTAGATTTGATTGCCTCCCATGCAAGCCGAACTCAAGACCCATTTGCAGAACCAAACCTCACTCCCCATAGGGGCATTTTCAGATCCAGAAAGTTAAAGGGCTTGGACAGCATACTTGGGTCCATCCCAGGACTTTTTGGATCTGGTATGTCAATTTGGAACCGAGCCGATTTGTCAATGATTCGCAGGCATATTGGAAATTTTGAACAGAAAGAGGGTCGGCAAGTGCAGAAACCAGTTCTGCAGGGTGTTGAGGGGCTTGCAGAGGAGGAAAGGTTTACGATTTATAACATGAAATATATTGCCCAGTTGTTTGAAAAGACACAACAGAAAATAAACGAAATCATAAACATAAAGAATCAGAAAGCTAGAGAGGATGGTATGGGGAAAGAGGGAATATGCACTGCTTATGGAAATTTTGTTTTAACCAAGGTCACGAATATCATCCGAGATATCCAAGCAGGTAAAATCCCTGATATATTAAGAGATACCGACATTACCCAATGGTATTGTACTCACACTAATAGTGGTGGAATGGATGTACATTCTGGAGACAAGTGCAAACCTTTGCCAGTTTCCACAATTCGAAATATAGGGATAGTAACACCACGCCCAAATAGGGGGCCATTTGCTTGCAAGAAGAGCCCGTCCCTGTGCGCCTACTGGGACCTAATGTATGTTTCCTTTACCATGTCGCTGCAGGTGTTCCATCCACAAGATGACTACTTTAACACGATGGCGTCCATACACTCCCTCGGGTACCTCGAAAACGACATGTACAAGGAAAGGTTGCACCTCCCCGAAATGCTCATTCAAGTTCAAGGGCGATGGAAAGCACCACACACTAGCTGCTGCACTGTCAAAGACAATAGGTACTTATGCCGTTGTGATGTGTTTGAAATTGACACTCCAGTCTGTGGTCTAAGCAATGACCCGAATTCCACCGCCAAAGTAGCGAGGGACCCCAAACTGGAAAGTCCACGCCAACCACCTCAAGAAACCAGTACAAGTGAGATGGAAGCTAACTGCCCAGTGAAGTTGTCAAAATGGAGAACACCTAGCACCAAGGTCACCTACCACATAGATGGACTGTACTGTGTCGTTACCAATCACCAGACATTTCTCTATGGGGGTCAGTCGTGTCCAACACCCTATCCAAATTTTTGCTTCATTCCACATGAGTACACTATTATTGCGGAAACTGTAGTAACCCCCATACCAGTGTTAACAGAAGACTATATCATTGAGAGTCCCCTTGATGTCCCAGATCCTATAACCTATCTACCCCATTTTGATATAAGAATTGATACTTGTTATTGTCAGTAAACCTTCACAATATGCTCGCAAGGAAGGATACCCATATAATTCAAATTAGTAATGATATGGAGAAAACAGGGAAAAGGTTGAATGAACTTTTACATGATGGGGATTTCAGTTTGATCACCACCAGGACCTGGGTGGAAATGGGAATAAAAGGTCTTCTCATATTGCAGTGTGGGGTACTGTTATTTATGACGGGCATGGGGATATATCTCGGCCGACTTCTAAGATGGCAGAGGGAGAAACTGAACTCACTAATGGAGATTAGACATAAACAATTACTCACTTAAGTGTGGCGTCGTTTCATCGGGCTCAACTTGCCACAAGGGGTCATCTGTTGCCTTATGAGGAGTTTATGAGTAATCTCCATTAGCAACTGGGAATATTTGTATTATAGATGTATATATTAGGATAAGAAATAAAGAAGGTTTATAATAAATATTAGGTTAACGTGGCTGGATGTTTTCAAATACATGAACAGACTTCTGGTCAGCGTATATAATTCAATTAAAAGTCCCTTTTGTCTTACAAGTATGCTAAGTGTGTGTGTTAGGGAGATGTCCTGCTGTTTACCTAATGTGGTAGTCAAAGGCCCAGGAAAAGATACCATTTGGGTGTGTAGTCGGTACGGAGCCGAATTAATTTGCTAGATAAAGGCTTGTGTATTCTTCCGTGCTAATCAACCATTTATCCATTTCAAAGGGTGGTTGATATGCTTAAAATATTTCTTTGATCTGTTCAGAAATGGACAATTTACCTCGGCTAGGACTGTGCATAGTTAAGTGCCCTATTCAAGAGCAGACTTCCTCTTTAAGTTGGCTTCAGACTAATTATCAGTAACCAATTAAACCCAAAAGAGGAGTTGCTATTGAGGGGAAATTAAGTTAGGAGGAAATGGACCAATCTTGGAAGAGATACGCCCGGGGGAGGAGAGGGCTAACCAATCAGGGTGGTCCTGTGCAAGTCAATGAGAGATGGCCCTTTATTAGTGGGACTCAAACCAACATAGATGGCAGATGAAACTGACCAGGGCCATGGACCAGTATTAGATAAATTATCAGATCATCTCCCAGCACTTAAAAGGTATACCTGCTTGTCATATGTCTTGTTTTGTATTGTGATGAATGTAATCTGTATTCTTGTTGTATTTTAACCTAATATTTTATTCCTTCGCTTAAGACTATAAATATTTTCTGTGTATTAGATAGACCTGTAACTTACTCTAATAAATGGTGTTATGTTAAACCTTTCTTTTCCTTGTCAATAGAATTCTCTTTTAACCCATATCATATCTTCTGATTAATAAATCAGAAATATAGATTTTAAAGGTTAACAACATGAAAAACCAAAGTACAAGAAAAAAAGTTTTCAAAACCAAAACCAAAAATGAGAACAGTCAAAAAAAGAAAAGGTTAGGAAATCCCTGGAAAACCTTGTACCCCCCCACCCCGCTCGGTCAACCCAACATAGCGAGCCTTGGATCCCTAAACGGAGAGAAACCTTCACTTAAACAAAGTGAGAACTGTTCCGTGGCCTCGCCACCAACTGGTACGGGGGTGTTGTGGTGTCTGACTTGGCTCGCGAACACCACAACAGGAGAGAGGAGAAAAAATGCTTTAGCATTAAAGGGGTCCTATGGAAGTAAGGGGTGAGGAAACTGCCATGTAGTAACATATAGGTATATGTGGGGATTTGGCCATCTGTGATCAAACAGCCTTGCATCTTGGTACAGCTTCATGATGGTCATTCAGCCATGCCATGGCTTCCTTAGGATTAGTGCAGAAGTGAGCCTTCCCATCATGAATAATATGCAATTTAGCAGGGAAAAGCATGGCATAGGAGAGGCCCTCAGTGCGCAGGTGGGTTTTCATCGTCGCAAAGGAGATGCGTTGTCGTTGGATTGGACGTCTGCTGAAAAGTCAGGGTATACTGAAATGGTGTTTGCATTGTATTTCAGTGGGCCTTTTTCTCTTGCAAGACGTAAAATGGCAACCTAATCTTGAAAGTTAAGGATCCGTGTAATTATGGCACATGGGGGAGCTCCAGTGGGAGGGGGGCACGGAGGGGTGCATCCCAAAAATGTTCCTCAGCCAGGTATACAGGAATTTTTCTGGGTGAGAGCCCTCCTGGCTGCTGGGGTGGAAGGATGACCTCCATCTCTCCCAAACCGTGTAGCTGCCATTGGGGAGGTGAGACGGTTGCTTCCTCAGCCATTCCCTCATCTGGCTGCTGGGATGACATTTCTCTGTCACTGTCTCCCAGGTGCACGAATCCTTGTTGGGGAGTGACCATTTCCTCCTCCCCCTGGGCTTCCAAAACTCCCACAGGTGTGGGGCAGAGGTCTTAGACCCTCTGTCCAGTGGCCAGCGCTTCAGCTGGTGGAAGTCTCTGGTAACTCCACAGATGCGGCTGTTGGTGCTGGGCAGAGCTCAGGAAGTTTGGTCCTAATACCAGCTCCTCTGCTGGAGGCTCACCAGGTTGTTCTTCTTCAGCAGAACAGCCTATCATATCCCCAATTTCTATAACTGGTGTCTGGGGATAGAGATTCGCCACCTTCTGTCCGTAGAATGAAGAAGAGGTTACTGGTGTTGGGCAGAGCTCAGTGATGTCTGGCCTTGATGCCAGCTCCCCTTCTGGGTTGTTGGCATCATTCTGGTGTGGCATCAGCTCCTGGAAAGTGACCATCTCCTTCTCACCCTGGGCCTCTGGAACCACCGCAGGTGTGGGGCAGAGGTCTTGGTCCCTTTGTCCAGTTGTCAACGCTTCTGCTTTGCAGATGGCAATCTCCTGAGTTTCCACTGCCGATTCTCTGGTATGCAGCTGAACGTGTTCTAGCAGTTTTCTATATGCCCTTTCCAGATACTGTTCCTTCCTTAGCAAATAGTCCAGGTCAGGTTTAAGTGCTGAAACCCCTGCAAGACCGAGCATAGCCTCTCTGTATTCTCGCAGGTCTTCAAGGGTAAGTTCCCCTTCATCACCAAACACAAAACAATCTGAATGGCTCTCCCACAGCAATCCAGGGCCACCAAAGTTATATCCCCCTGGAGAACTTTCTGTTGTCTCCTCTAAATATTCCTCCTCTGCGTGCCATTGCAGAGCCGGATACCGATTGTCCAGCCTGTCCAACTCAGTCACCCATTGCTCCTGGGCTGCTCTCCCAGGAATTGCATTCGTAACTCCAGTTGTTCACTGGCCCGTTGCTCTGGGGTTGGAAAGCACTTGCCGGTTGCATACCAGCAACCTGGAGTGCTCTAATCTAGAGTCCTACCCAAATCTGCTGCCTGACCTCCAGGTATTCATCTGCAGACACAGACCTGGTGTACGCTGAAAGGACGATCCGCAGTAGCCCCGGAAACTCTGATGCTAGATCCATATCTCCGCTGGGGTGACTGAAGTCTGCTATCCTGATCTTGGATCCAGGTAGAGGTTTGTACGTGTTCACAGCTAGGAAGCACGATCCTGCCACTGCCAACCAGCTGTTTACGAACCCCTGTCCTCAACAGGTCTTTGTCTGCCATAAATGCTTCCTCTGTCCAGAACCAGCACTATCCACGACCCCTTAGCTTATCCAGTCACCAGCCGTAACACAGTGTAGGGTGAACAACAACATCAAAACTTCACAAAAACTCAGCAAATTACCACAGATATCCAACTCTGAGACACTTCCCCCCACGATTGGATTCAGGGCGGGGTAAACTGTCCAATCACAATATACACACAGGCCAGGTGTATTCAAACTTCTCATCAGTAAACTTCTTATCAGCAGGGAGAGCTGTTGGAGGAATTCACCCCCACCAATCTCACAGCTAATCTACATATGCATCCCATAATATCCAAGGCAGACAGACACAATAGAACCTTGGAATACAACCCCACCCCAAATGATCACAGCAAAGAGTCCACAACAGCATGAGACAACACACAATATATACATATATACAACATTCCAATGTGGCCGTACAGTGTGCCTAAATAGCACAGATCATAGTGGGACTCTCAGTCACCCTGTGCCCCTAATGGATGCAGGGTGATTAACACATAAGAGGGGCAATGGGAGCTGGACATGGAGTCTCCACAGCTCTCCGAGGTAAGCCAAGTTCCACAAACCACCCACCCAAAGCGAATCCTGTCACACCTCCACACTCCTCTCCTGTACATACTGCCAACTGTCTTTCTCTCCACACTCCTCTCCTGTACATACTGCCCCCATAATATTTTCCACACTCCTCTCCTATACATACTGCCCCCATCATACCCTCCACACTCCTCTCCTGTACATACTGCCCACTGGCATACCCACCACACTCCTCTGCCGTACATAGTGGCCACTGCCATACCCTCCACACTCCTCTCCTGTACACAGTGCCCTCTGTTATACCCTCCACATTCCTCTCCCTTACCTGCATATACTTCCCACCTTTATACCATCCATACTCCTCCGCTATGCCTCCTACTCACAAAAACAGTTCTTTAAAATTATATTGAATGCCCTCATATTTGTTCTGCCCATTATCGGTACTCATTTAATTTTGTGATTACTATTTTGATGTATAGAGGAACATAGGGGATGTCAGCTACTCTAAATATACTACTGGTAAAAAAAAGTGCCCCTGAAAATATTTTTGAAATGTTGGCAACTATGAACTTGAGAGGCTCCTGGGATCCTGTGATATTAAAGTGGTAGTAAACTTCACTAACATTACTACTTTTTAGAGGCCCTAAGGTAGGTTATGCTATGCTGCACAGCATACTAGCACATTAGGGTACACTTACCTGTCAGACTGAGCCCTCTAGCGCTGCGCTGTGATCAAACCAGCTGATCCCGGGTGCTTCCATCTTTAACCAGTCTTCCTTCTGGGTTCTGTGCCCTCAGTCACTTGCTTTGGCCGAGCTGCGTTGATGTCATTCCCACGCATGTTCATGCGCATCCTCTCTCTCTCATTCCCCCCTCTCTCTCTCATTCCCCCTCCCTTACCCCTTACCCCTCTCTCATGCCTTCTCTCTCTCTCTCAACCTCCCTCTCTCTATTTAACTTAATTTGTTATAGCAAAAAATTGTTTGCATTTTATTATTATTTTAAATAAAAAAGCCCCACCAAAATCCTCAGTACCAGGCCCACAATATTCTTAATCTGGCCCTGCCTGTCTATCTGGACAGTTTCCATCTCCTCGGGTCTGTCGCAAGGGGGAGTATTAAATGGATCATTTTTGTGCGATTGTCGAAACATTGCGTCCTTCCTGGAATGGGTGGTTTGGAATGTTTTAAAGGAATTGTTTTTTGTTTCTATTGTTATATGGTAATAAAAGGCTGCTATGGTCAATTTATATCCAAACTTTGGTATGGTCTGGTTATTGGTGGGTACAGGTACAGAAATGGTTTGGGATGGCATATGAGGGAATCTTATTAGGAATGGGGACATCTGTTCTGCCTCAGTCAAGACATTCAAGGGACAGTTGGATAAATATCCTAGCATTGTAGATAACCCATTAGGAGGTTTGCTAATAGATCACCTTGAAGTACAGAAAAGCGAGAATAGAATGCTAACATGTACATGACACAATATCTTACCTTGTACTATATTTTTGGCAGATGCAAGCATAAGAGCCATTCCCGTATCTGCAGTGGCATCATTTCCTACACCTGGTGTATTGGTGACTTTTATACCATAACTTGATATTAGCTTCAGATCCAAGTGATCCACACCTACTCCGGAACTCGATATCACTTTAACATGGGGGAGAGAATCTAGGAGTTCTTTGGTCACTACAGGCAGGTGCCACCACAACAAGAGAGCCTGTATCTTTGGGGCATATAGCTCTCTGTTGTTGTTAAACTCATCCAGGTATACAATATGGAAGTGCTGTTTTACAAAACTTTCATAATGTTTTGGAAAACCCCGAGATCCACCACTGTGGGATAACAGTGCATAGGGAAGTTCTTCCATTTCTCCTACAAAATATATGAAAAACAATTGATAGCATATGATTGATATAACATAGAAAACAGAGTGCACAGTTACCTGTAGAACCTGAATGCTGCTATTGTAGCCTATAGGCAAACAACCTTTGAGGTTTTAAAGTTAACCTGCCAGGCATTTTAAACATTCTAAGTAAAGGTCAGGACTAAAAGCAGGTATTTGTTAGCCTGAAAAGTATATTCTATATGCACCTCTGAACCTGATGCATTCTCTTGCAAAGGCTTGACATACACTATACTGCCAAAAGTATTAGGACAGTTGCCTTTACAAGCACGTGTACTTTAATGGCATCCCAGTCTTAGTCTATAGGGTTCAATATTGAGTTGGCCCACCCTTTAAAGCTATAACAGCTTCAACTCTTCTGGGAAGGCTGTCCACAAGGTTTAGGAGTATGTCTATGGGAATGTTTGACCATTCTTCCAGAAGCGTATTTGTGAGGTCAGGCACTGATGTTGGATGAAAAGGTCTGGCTCTCAGTCTCTGCTCTAATTCATCCCAAGTGTGTTCTATCCGGTTGAGATCAGGACTGTGTGCAGGCCTCCCTTTTGCTGTATACTGAGTGTAGTAGAACGCTCTTCTGACAGGAGGGGAGAGCAGAACCCCTCCTGCGGGCTTTGTGGTGGCTTCCCTCTGTAAGTTGGGGGGGGTGGCTATTTATGTTGGCAAATGTAATGGGGATTTGGGAAGGGGAGATATGTGGGAATTTGTCTTAGGAGGGGGATTGAAGTAAGAAGTCTTGTGCTGGGAGGGGAGATAGGGGGATTTTGTGCCAGAAGGGTGTTGGGGAATTCAGGGCTAATAGGAGGGATTTGTGCTAGCAGGTGGGATTTGTGCTGGCGAGGGGCTGGTTGGGGTAGAAGATTTGTGTTAGGATAGAAAGTTTGAGAAGAAAGAGGATGTGTGCCAGGCAGGTTATTTTTTGGGGGTGAGGGAGATTTGTGCTAGGAGGTGGGATTCGAGTGGGATTTGACCCGGGGTATGGGATTGGAGGGGCAAAGATTTGTGCTGGGAGGGGGGATTTGGGGGAGAAGATTTGTTCTAGGATATAAAGTTTTGTTTGTGCTAGGCGGGTGATATTTTGGAGTGAGACAGAATGTTTGTGTCCACTAATGATGATTTTCTCGTATTCTTTGTGAAAATATAATTTTGGTATTTTCACATGGTGGGGCCCGTCCGGTAGGCATTACTGGGCCCCGTGATTTCTAACAGCGGAGCTGGTGTCGGCACTTGCAATGAACCAAATGGTCAGTTTGAAGAACATTCGCCAAACAGTTAAAGAAAAGTTTAGAAACTGCAAACATTCTCTGAACCTAATTGAAGTCTATGAGGGATGAATCCTGAAAATAAATTTTAACTTATTTTTAAGGCTGATAGGAAAGAAATTATCATACAAAAAGTTATGGGGAGCTGGGCACTACCAGGAAGAAAATGTACATGCAAATAAAAAATATTTAAAAATGACCATGCGGGAGAGAGCAACGCTTTTTAAGGGGCTTAAAAAGCAACATTAAAAGTGCACAGTTCCTTCAAATAACATGTTTGGGGGATGCCGTAAACCTGCTTGTGAAGTGGAACACCTGTACAAAAGTAAAAGTAACATTACAAAGAAAAAATAGGATTTTTATAACAGCTTACTTGTAAAATCATTTTCTTGAAGTACATCACGGGACACAGAGCCATAGTTATAACCATATGGGTATATAACCACCTTTAGGTGATGGACACTGGCACGCCCAAGACATGAAGTTGCCTCCCTATATAACCCCTCCCACACTGGGAGCACCTCAGTTTTGTAGCCAAGCAATATATCCCAAAGCAAGCGTATATCCCAAAGAGGGGAGGGATCTCGGTGTCCCGTGACTTCAAGAAAAGGATTTTACAGGTAAGCTGTTATAAAAATCCTATTTTCTTTATTGTACATCACGGGACACAGAGCAATAGTAATAACTATATGGGATGTGGGATGTCCCAAAGCAATGCCATCTGATTGGAGGGAGACACATATTAGCAGGATACCATCAGACTTGAGGACCTATACTGCAGCCTGCAGTACATTGTGCCCAAAGTCGGTATCCTCATGTCTTTTCACATCCACCTGATAGAATCTAGTAAACATATGGCCTAAATACCAGGTTGCGGCCTTGCAGATCTGAGCAATAGTGGCCCGGTAATGCACTGCCCAGGAAGCACTAACTGCTCTGGTTGAGTGTACTTTGATCCTAAAGCGGGAGTTCCGCCGTTTTTTTTTTTTTTTAAAGTCAGCAGCTGCAAATACTGCAGCTGCTGACTTTTAAAATATGGACACTTACCCATCCAGCGTGCCCGCGAAGTCGGCACCCGAAGCCAATCTGTCGCTCGGCTCTCGGGTGCTGCCGTCGCCATCTTGGGTATGGGAATCAGGGCTTCACTTCCGGGTTCCCTACTGCTTCACTTCCGGGCTTCACTTCCGGGTTCCCTACTGCACATGCATGAGTCGCGCTGCGCAATAAGGACGGTCCCTGCTGTCTCTGGGATCCGTGTGTTTCCCAGCAGACAGCGGGGGCCCCACAGGAAGTGGCATAAATACCCTCAGATTCTGTGGATAGCTATGACTGGAAGTGGGTGCAGATACCTGTATTATAAAGGTATCTGTACCCCCCACCCTCCTGAAAGGTGGCAATTGTGGCACCGAAGGGGGGCAGGGTTCTGATGAGCGGAAGTTCCTCTTTAGGGTGGAACTTCGCTTTAAAAGGGTGGAATCCTCCCTTTCAAACCATAAGCCTGAATGATAATTTGCCTAACCCATCTAGAAATAGTAGTTTTTGATGCTGCCTGTCCTTTCTTAGGACCGTCTGGCAAAACAAATAAAACATGTTTTCCGAATCTGGGCAGTTGCCTTTAAATAGACTTTAACTGCTCTCACTACATCAAGGGAATGTAGTGACGTCTGTAGCCCAGAAAGAGGTTCTGGAAAAAATGAAGGAGGGATAATATTCTGGTTCAGATCAAAATCTGACACCATTTTAGCCAAAAAAACTGGATGAGGCCGCAACACCATTTTATCTTTGTGGATAATTAAATGCGGCTCTTTACATGAAAGAGCAGCTAATTCTGATACCCTTCTTGCAGAGGATATTGCAATCAGAAGCACTAATTTTCTTGTCAAAAGGACCAAGGGAATAGATTGTATCGGCTCAAATGGCTGTTTTTGCAATGCCGACAAAACCAAGTTCAAATCCCAAGGACATAATGGTGATTTAACTGGTGGATTAAGCTGAGTTACCCCCTGTATAAAAGTCTGGACCAAGGAATGAGAAGCGAGTGGTCTCTGAAACAATACTGATAAAGCCGTAAGCTGACCCTTGATAGTAGTTAAAGCCAGCTTCATTTATACTCCTAATTGCAGGACATACTTCCGGGGATGCCAACCTTTGGATTCACACCAGGCAACATATGCTCTCCAGACTATAATATATGACTCTGGAAGCTGGTTTCCTAGCATTAATCAGGGTAGACAGCATTGACCCTAAAAGACCCTGATTCTTCAGAATATGGGTTTCAACAGCCAAACGGTAAAATTTTACGTTTGTAAGGTAGGGTGGAATACTGGTCCCTGCGAGAGCAGGTCTGGATGTGGCAGCAGGGTCCATTTCTTCCCCACTGCCATCCTTATGCTCTCCGCATACCAAAATCTTCTGGGCCATGCTGGGGCTACAAGAATCACCGGCTTCGCTTCTTGCCTCATTCTGCGAAGAAGATGAGGCAGCAGCTGAACAGGAGGGAATGCATAAATCAGTGAAAATTGATCCCACGGGGTCACCAACGCATCTGACCTGCAAGCGAGTGGATCTCTTGTCCTTGACACAAAGTTGTCCAACTGCTTGTTGAATCTGGATGCCAATAGATCTACATCCGGGGTCCCACATCTTTGTCACATAGCCCAGAAGATTCTGGGATGAAGAGTCCATTCCCCCGGGAACAACTGCTGGTGACTTGCCAATTCTCTATTGCTGGAATGAAGATTGCCGATAGGCAAGGTACATGTTTCTCTGCCCAGGCTAGAGTATGATTTACCTCCTTCTGGGCTGCAGGACTCCTGGTGCCCCCCCTGGTGATTGATATAAGCCACTGCTGTGGCATTGTTGGACTGGATCCTGACAGGACAATTCTGCAACTTGAACGTCCAGGCCTCCAGGGCCAAGGGTGCCGCTCGAATCTCTACAATGTTGATGGGTTTTCTCAGTCATGGATCATCTTCCTTGGACAGACGCTTCTTCCAGGACTGCTCCCCAACCTATAAGGTTGGCATCTTTTGTTTCCCCTTCTGTATATTGAATATTCTTGGAGATTCTTCTTGCAGATTCTTGAAGATTCTGAAAATACCACCAACTGAGGCTCTGACATACTTTCACAGCCAGATGCATTGGGAAATCTAGAGCTTGGGCCTTTTTGTTCCAAGCAGTTAGTATACTGTTTTGCGACAGTCTTGAATAAAACTGGGTATAAGGAACAGCTTCAAATAAGGCCACCATCTTCCCTAATAACCTCATGCAAAGGCGAATGGAGGGATTCTTCTTTGTCCTGACCACCTGAACCAGATCCCTTATAGCACTGATTTTTTTTCCTGGGGCAAAAACACTTTACTCTGGGCTGTGTCTATGATCAGACCTAAGTACTCTAGCCTTCTTAGTGGCTTTAAGGATGATTTCTCTAGGTTGAGAATCCAAGCTAGGTATTCCAGGTAGTTGACTGTGCTGACCCCACTTTGGTCCAAGCGGGCTACCGACCAGTCTACTAGTAACAAGTCGTCTAGGTATGCTATAACTGTTATGCCCTGAGTTCTTAGTCTGACTAGAGGTGGGGCCAGAACCTTTGTAAAAACCCGGGGTGCAGTAGCTAGACCAAAGGGCAAGGCTACAAACTGAAAATAGTGCCCTTCTACCTCAAATTGCAGACATTTCTGGCGAGCAGGAAAAATAGGCACATGCAGATATGCATCCTTGATGTCGATTGACGCCATAAGTTCCCCTCCTTGTAGGATGGAAACGACTGACCGGGTCGACATGCAAAATGAGCCGATATTCAGGAATTAATTTAGCCCTTTGAGGTCTAAGATGGGCCTGACATCAGATGGCACCGTGAAAAGGTTTAAATAAAACCCCAAACCCTGCTCTTCCACGGGGATCTCCATGATCACCCTTTGAAATAACATTTGGTCTAATGCCAGTAACAGAGATTGCCTTTTTCCTGAATCTTTGGCAATGTTTGATCTCAGAAAATGAGGCAATGAAAATGCTCGCAACTCTAGTTTGTAACCTAGAGCTATTGTGGAGGTGACCCAGTTGTCCAGAATCTCTTCCTGCCGCACCTTTGCAAACTGCAAAAGTCTTCCCCCCACCCGAGTGAGGGGGGCACCCCTTCATAAGGAGACTTTAGAATTCTGCTTTGTAGGTTTCCTCCCCCAGGGCTTCTTTTGTCCCTGGGCATTACCTTGAGTTTTACCTTCTGAACCTGAAAGTGGAGGCCGTCGCAACTGACTGGAGGCAGTTGGCCCTGGCTCTGGAGAGGAAGCTTGTTTAAACGAGGAACGCTTATTCTTTCATTTAACTGGTAACAAGGTACTTTTTCCACTCTTTTGGATGTATTTATCCAAGTCATCTCCAAATAGGCGTTCACCATGAAACTAAAACCCAGCCAAGAGTTTTTTGCATGGCGCCTCGGCTGACCAGTTCTTCAGCCACAAGATCCTAGGCACCTTAGGCAGTTCAGCTAAATCTCGGGCCTGCTGAACTGGAATATCTCTAAGAACCCGTTTCAGCTGGCCTTTTAGGGATTGACAGATGCCTATTGCCGCAACAGCAGGTTGAGTTACCGCACCTGCCGTAGAAAAATAAGTCTTCAGTAAAGACTCTAGCGTTTTATTTGTTGGATCCCTGAACATTTGGGCATTGTCTACAGGACAAGTCAGGTTTTTATTCACAGAGGAGATAGCAGCATCCACCACTTGAATACTCCACTTCCTGGTAAATTTCTCTTCCATAGGATAGAGAGTTGACATTTTTTTAGGAGGGAGAAAATGCTCATCTGGGAGAAACCAATCAGCATATATAAGCTGTTCCAGGAATGGATGAACAGGAAAGGCGTGAAGAGCCTGCGGGGGCTTTAGCGAACCTAGTGAAGAGATGGGCCTTTCGGCTGACTCTGTCAAGAGCAATTTGAATGCAGAGCAATTGAATGCAAATGCAGACATTACAGGCAAAATCTTGTTTCTTCGGTGATGAGGCCCGGGTACCATTCACCTTGGCCTTTAAATGGCACTTTTAAAATGTTATTGGTTCTAAAGGTTAAATGCATTTTCTGCATGAAGATAAAAAGCCTTTTAGGTGCAGCTCCCTCCCCAGACCCCCCCCCCCCCAATCCTTACCCAAGCCTAGTCTCAATCCAGTGCTGTACACAAGAGTAGCAGAGCTATTCTTTCTCTCCTTCCTTGTTGGCTCCCGCTGCTGTCAATCAATTCAGTGATGAGGGAGCAGGGGGCAGGGTCAAGCCAAACTATCTGTGTCAATTAATGCACACAGTGGAGCTCAGGATCAAGCCCTTACGAATACCCCCATATCAAGCATCTTGCTGGGAGGGGTACATGAAGGGGTCAGAAGTACCAGTGGGGGGACCCAAGAAGAGGAGGATCAGAGCTGCTCTGTGCAATAGTTTGGGTAATTATGACATGCTTGTTATGTCCAAAATAATGTCCAATGAAGTCAATGTCCCACCCTTCCACCAATCCTCTTGCCTTGCTATAAATGAGTCAAGCTTCAATGCTGTCATTCACAGCAGGATAGAGGTTGCTAGGACACCAGTTGCCTAGCAACCATTGACGCATCCCTGGCAGCATTTACTGCTGGCCAGGGAATTCCCAGTTTGGCAGGAAAATGTAAACAAAGGGGTTGGAATTCTAGCTGATGTTATTGGCCAAGGTTGGCATCCCCACCCTTTACAGCTGAATGGGGCCAGGAATGTGTCATTGGTTACTAGGATGCCAACAGCCACCAACATCCTAGCACCCACAGCCCTGAGTGGAAATCTGGCATTTATTAGTGGTGGCAGTAATACTTCTGCACAACTAGAGGTTTGCAGTGGTGGGCAGGCAGGTGAACAGGCCCTTTGGTTTTCTAATTAGTCGAAGGGCAAACAGCTAGAACTTGGGGAAAACCCTGCATTGTCCAGACTTAAACCTCATCCCCACTCCGCACTCAGCTGTCTCATTTGAGAATTGCCAGAAACCTGACTGCCAACCCAACCATGTAATTCTCCACAGGTTTAGCCAGCCTAACAACTCATAAAGAAACCGGTTATACAAACTGAAAATTGAATTTGTATGCTTGAAAAATGTGCAGCTCTAAAGAACTTTGAGAAAAGCATGGTAAAGAGACAAAGTTCGACAGTACATACCTCAGCCACAATTCTCTCGTCTGACACACTAATGCTTTGCTGAAGAGCAAAAAAAAAAAAAGAGTTAATTAGTTACTTAACCAGTTATATAATTTTCTATACGAAGACAATGTGCACATAGGAATGTACTTATTGCATACCTCCCAACTTTCTAAGATGGGAATGAGGGACACCTATTAACAAAAGTATGTAGGCATAGGACACACCTCTACTATTCCTTTATACATTTATGCAATTTACAAATGCAGCAATTAGAAACTGGATGAAAGTTTTAGCACTGAGAAACACTTTTTGAAAGATAAATAACGTATTTTATATACAACTACCGTATTTATCGGGGTATAACACGCACCGGCGTATAACACGCACCCCAAGTTTAGGAGGGCATTTTAAGGAAAAAGGTTTTAGGAGGGAAGTTTAAGGAAAAAAAAACTTACATTTAAATGCCAGTCAATGCAGCCTTATCAGTGTGCATCTGCAGCCTTGTCCATCATTGCAAAATGATCAGTGTCATTTGCAGCTTGCCCCACGCTATTTGCAGCTTTGCAGTGTCATTTGCAGCTTGGCCAGCGCCGTTTGCAGCCTTGCCCATGTTTAAATTTCCCGCCGCCGAGACAGACCGAGCGAGTGCTGCCGAAAAAGGCAGAGCCGACTTGCTCGGCTCCGCTCGTAGTCCTGGCTCCCTGCTGTTTCTCTAGCGAGCACTGCCGAAAAAGACAGAGCCGTCTGTACTGTGTATTCGGCTGGGCTCCGCTCGCAGTCCCGCCCAGTATGGAATTTTTGACTCGCAGACAGTGGGGATCGGCGTATAACACGCACCCACGACTTTCCCCCAATTTTAAGGGGGAAAAAGTGCGTGTTATACGCCGATAAATACGGTATATAGATCAGACCAAAATGAGAAAATGAGGGACAAATGGTGAGGAAAGAGGCGAGGGACTTTGTTCTGAATGAGGGATAGTCCATCGAAACAAGGGACAGTTGGGAGCTATGTTATAGTGATATTCACAGTTCAACAAATGTATTAAACTGTAAGCTATATAAAACTTAGAAAGTAATGGAGACCTAAAAGGACAAACTCATTACCAGCTTCCTCCTGTGGCTCCGTCTGCTACCTTCTCTGATGTCTGCCCTATTCCTTCACTGAGCAAAGAGCAGGCTGGTAGATGGGATGTCAGTGCGGTCCTAGCTCCTGCTCCTTCATACAGAAAGAAGAAGAGACCTCGACAGGGACGGCGCTATGACTCCCCATCGCCTCCCAGACAGCTTTCATCAGGTAAGTGCTGTTCACGGGATGCCCAAAAGAAGAAAGCATCATCTTTCTGCATACTAAGACTATCTCCCCTCATTTGGAGACTGTTTGGAGACTGTTTCTATAGATGATTCATTAGGGGTAGACTGGTACAGGTTAACAAATATTCAGCGGCAGACTGACCATTTGGCTACTCGGGCACTGCCTGAGGGCCCCGGGCCACTAGGGGGCCCCATCAGGGTTGCCAGCCTCAGTAAAACCAGGGACAGTATGTAAAAATCTGTGTTTTTTTTTTACATCTGTCTCTGAAATGTCCCTTACGGACATAATTTTGGTTTAAAAATCCTGAGATTATAGAAACATGTCTGTGTATCTGTATACTCTGTGTGTATACTGTGTGGCCTCATAATCGATTGCCTGGGGGGCCCATAATCTCCTATTGCCCGGGGGCCCCATGAGTTGTCAGTCCGCCCCTGCAAATATTATACTCTTATCTTTATGAACCAATGTAACTATGTTGGTTACAAATGAATAACTAACTTGCAATAAAAGTTTATTGTTAAGAAAAAAAAAGTTTATTCTTTTGGGCTAGGTTAGTATAAAGCCTCTTCCTTTGAAGGTGGTGAGTATAAGTCATCTTCTTTTTTGGGGGGGGGGGGGTATAAACCATCTTCTTTTGAGGGTGGTGAGTATAAAGCCTCTTCTTTTGAGGGTGGTGAGTATAAACCTTCTATTATTATTTTTTTTGGGGTGGGGGGGGTATAGACTCTCTCCTTCTGGGGGCGGGGGACATAAGCCATTTTCTTTTGAGGGGCAGTGAATATAAAACCTCACCTTTGGCGGTGGCGAGTATAAAACATGAAATAAAAATGATACAATAAATATTATTGTACCTATATATTAATTTATCTAATCACTATAGTTAGTTAACCCCTTGCCCCCAAGCGTACGCTGATGTGCGTACTCGGCTTCCGGGGGTTATACCGGGATGATGCCCACACCTGCAGGCATCATCCCGGTACTGATTTTTAGAGCGGGCGTTTGGCTTTCCAGCCATAACAACTGATGCGGCTAAAAGCCGCTCGGTTGTTATGCCAGGGGAGCGGGAGGGGATGTCCCCCCTCCCGCTGCTCTTACCGGGGCTCCCGGTCAATCGGGAGCACCGATGCACAATCCGCCGCTTCTGGCGGCTGGGGAGGGACTGGAATGAAGCCGTAAGCGGCTTCATTCCAGTCTCCTAATTGTGAACATGTTAGCGACGTCACTTCCGGTTTACTCGGCTGCCAATGGTGCCGGATTTAAAAATATATACAGTATTCAGAATCGGCGAAGTGTAAAGGAGGGATCGGGGGTCCTTTAGATCCCCGATCCCTCCATAAAGAGTACCTGTCACCACCTATTACTGTCACAAGGAATGTTTACATTAGTTGTGACAGCAATAAAAGTGATCAAAAAACATTTTTTTTTTAAAACAATTTATTAATTTTAAAATAAATAAAATAAATAAGAAAAAATTATTTTTTAAAGCCCCCCGCGAGCTTGTGCAGCAAAGAAAACGCATACGGAAGTCGCGCCCACATATGTAAACAGTGTTTAACTCAAACATGTGAGGTATCGCCGCGATTGTCAGAGCGAGCGCAATAATTCTAGCACTAGACCTCCTCTGTAACTCTAACCTGGTAACCAGAAAAAAATGTTAAAGCGCCGCCTATTGAGATTTTTAGGTACCGTAGTTTGTCGTCATTCCACGAGTGCGTGCAATTATAAAGTGTGACATGTTTGGTATCTATTTACTCGGCGTAACATTATCTTTCACATTATGTAAAAAAATTGGGCTAATTTTACTGTTTAGTTTTTTTAAAATTCATGAAAGTGTCCCTTTTCCCAAAGAGTTGCGTTTAAAACACCGCTGCGCAAGTACTGTGTGACATAAAATATTGCAACAATCGCCGTTTTATTCTCTAGAGTCTCTGCTAAAAAAATATATATAATGTTTGGGGGTTCCAAGTAATTTTCTAGCAAAAAAATATGGATTTTAACTTGTAAACACCAAATGTCAAAAATAGGCTTAGTCATGAAGGTAATCTATATTAAACTTTAAACACGTTACTGATGATATCACTATAATACAAGGGTAGCTATGAAATAAAGCACACGGCTTAATAAAACTTATTTATTTCCCAAGACGATGGGAAACACTAACATGAAAGTATTAAAAGATATTACAATATCACAAAGCTTACAATCAGAACATAATAAAGAATATGAAAGATACCTTTCACATCCTCTAATCTCATAGGCTGGTCTCCAGATGTTAAAAGAGAGAGCTCTCTGTTTGAAACAGCCCTTTTTACAAACCTTGAACACTCAATAAATGTCTTAACGCTTGCCGCTTCCCAACATTTGTTTCCGAACCAGTACCTTTGGAACAGTCCTTAAAGCGGTGTTGTACTCACATTTTAAAAAGCTCACAAGCCATAGTGTTTCTCCCATAGATGCCAAACGAACCTTTATAAAAATCCGATCGCCGTAATTAACTTTTAATTTACATTTCAATGGTGACTTCCGGGCTCTCCTCCCGTGGGAGTAGGCTTGGTTATCACCTTTCCCCGGCTCCGCAAAGTCCCCTGGGAGGTTTCTCACATTGTTCCCATGAATCAGTGGGGAACGCTGTCCTGCCGAAATCTCGTGAGATTTCGGCATCACATGACGCCGGTCATGTGACAAGGGTGTGTCAGAAGGCACCATTGTTTATTTCGTTGCCATCACAACAGGGCGGGAACTTCCAAGGACGCCGCCCGTTGTGATGGCAACCCGAAGTTTTATGGCGCTGCTTGTTGCTATCAATGAGCATGCGTCGGATCGAGCGGTGAATGCTGGGAGCACAGCATCACCGCATCCCGGAAGGAAATACTTGTAGGCTTCAAATGCCCACAAGCAATATGGAAACAGCCGGCATGAATTTTTAAAACTGTTTCTCCCGCAAGAAATCGGCAAGCCGGGGAGTAAAAAGCCACAAGTAGTGAGTACAAAAACACATTAGTAAACGCATAACAAAGACACAGAAAAAAAAAAAAAAGATTCGGCAGCGGAATCCCTTGGTCAGGGCGGGAACTTCCAAGGACGCTGCCCGTTGTGATGGCAACCCGAAGTTTTATGGCGCTGCTTGCTGCTATCAATGAGCATGCGTCAGATCGAGCGGTGAATGCTGGGAGCACAGCATCACCGCATCCCGGAAGGAAATACTTGTAGGCTTCAAATGCCCACAAGCAATATGGAAACAGCCGGCATGAATTTTTAAAACTGTTTCTCCCGCAAGAAATCGGCAAGCCGGGGAGTAAAAAGCCACAAGTAGTGAGTACAAAAACACATTAGTAAACGCATAACAAAGACACAGAAAAAAAAATAAAAGATTCGGCAGCGGAATCCCGCTTTAAATGTCTTAATCTGTTACGTTTTTCAACATGTGCTTCAGAAACAGCTCCTATGGAACAGTCCATAACGGTCTTAACATGTTGTACTTCCCCACACGTGCTGCATTGTTACTGGGTGACACACCAACATCATTCTTCCGTGACAGCTTCCATGTCACCATTCTGTGTCTTCTGTATCTTCTCCTTTCCGATATCTTCAGGATGGGATGCAGTACAGGCAAGGGGTGTCCATTCACTCACCATTCACCAGCACACATTCAGAGCAACATATCAACCAGCTTTCAGATACAGGGTCTCAAGGAGGGCCTTTAACCCATATTACTAGCCAAAATACACCTTTATCACACTATAACCACTTAAGGACCAGGCCTCTTTTTCAGACTTGGTGTTTACATGTTTAAAACATTTTTTTTTGCTAGAAAATTACTTAGAACCCCCAAACATTTTATATTGTTTTTTTTCTAACACCCTAGAGAATAAAATGGCGGTCATTGAAATACTTTTTTTCACACCGTATTTGCGCAGCAATCTTACAAGCACACTTTTTTTGGAAAAAATTCACTTTTTTGAATAAAAAAATAAGACAACAGTAAAATTAGCCCAATTTTTTTTATATTGTGAAAGATAATGGTACGCCGAGTAAATTGATACCCAACATGTCACACTTCAAAATTGCGCCCGCTCGTGGAATGGCATCAAACTTTTAGCCTCAAAAATCTCCATAAGCGACATTTAAAAAATTCTACAGGTTGCATTTTTTGCGTTACAGAGGAGGTCTAGGGCTAGAATTATTGCTCTCACTCTACCGATCGCGGCGATACCTCACATGTGTGGTTTGACCACCGTTTTCATATGCGGGCGCTACTCACGTATGCGCTCGCTTCTGTGCGCAAGCTCGTCGTGACGGGGTGTTTTTAAAAAAAAAATTTTTTTTCTTATTTATTTTAATTGATTTTATTTATTTTTACACTGTTTTAAAAAAATTAAAAAAATGGATCACTTTTATTCCTATTACAAGGAATGTAAACATCCCTTGTAATAGAAAAAAGCATGACAGGTCCTCTTAAATATGAGATCTGGGGTCAAAAAGTCCTCAGATCTCATATTTGGGCTAAAATGCAAAAAAAAAAAAAAAAAAACAGAAGAGAATCTGACATTTAAAAAAAATATACCTTTAAGAGGTATGGGCGGAAGTGACGTTTTGACGTCGCTTCCGCCCTCCTATGGTATAGAGACGAGTGGGGGCCATCTTAGCCTCACTTGTCTCTATGCCCAGCAGACGAAAGGACCCGATCGCCTCCGCCGCTACCGACGGCTGCCGTTACCGAGATATCCCTCTTCAAAAATAGGACGTACATCGTCGTGCGGCGGTCGGCAAGTGGATAACATAACATGAATCAACCCATTACCATAATATATACATATGATCCATCAAATTACGCATCCCACTCCCAACCTCCTATAACTCCTCACTATAGATACGGGTCGGGGTTAGGCAGGTTCGCTCACAATGGCCTTCACTACTGCAATTCTGGCACGTCAGTGGTATTTCAGGGTTCTGAACTGGCAGCAAAGCCTCTACCTTGTATGAAGAGACCATCAATTCGTCCCTCAACATTCATAGATAAATGCAAGATTTTCCTATATAAATTTTGAGTCCAACAACACATACCAACGCGAACCAATGACGAAACTGAAGCGATAATGAGTAATACTACAACGGGATGTATCAAATAATTCAAAATACTGTTGACCTTACTGGAATGTCCGAATATTACCTCTCACCAAGACCCTCCCGCATTATTTTCTAGTAATGCACTACATCCTCTTTTCATTCTGATAATGGTAGATGGCTATAGTAGCATTAGCTCTCTCTTGCTGCAGCATCCTCATAAGACTCTCATCTCTAACCCTGTCTGTTAACCATTCCTCTATCTTCCTTCCCATACCAAGGTTCAGGGCTCTCAGATTAACAGGGCAGTTATGGTTGACATCCACAGATTGGCAATATGCGGTACCACATAATTCCATTCCTGTGTCTGGATTTCAGAGACACCGCCAAAGGTACACCATGCTCCTCTAGCTATTGTCAGGTTCACAGAACATCCTAGTTCCATGACTAACGTTACATTAGTATCCTTTAGGACAAAGAAACAAACTATGTCCCAAATAATATACCAGTGTTCCCTTCCCGGCAATGTTCTCCCCATCCAGAACACAGAGTAAGGCATCTTCCCAACATTTCTCATTCACCACCGTGTATTGACCTGGCATACAAAGGACGTCATGATCATGCTTCCGACAGAGGGAAATATCAACCTGCCCCCAGCTCCCATCCTCTCTGATCACATGAGTAAGTTGGAAAAAATTCTAGCTCATAACCAGTGGCATGTAGTTGCCATCATCCCTTCTAATGAGTACAAATTTGAAAAGACCTCTGTTTGGTGGGATTGTAAAGGCAACAATACAAAAAAAAAGAGAAAATTATAAAATATATACATTTATTAACAATATTAATATTTAGTCAAAATATACAAAACAAAAAAAGGAAAAAGGGACAAACAATGCATATTCTATATAACATCTAAAAACAATTATTGGTGAGAGAATGATACTATCTACTTATAGGTTCCAAGACCTCCAGTGGCTGGTGGTAACGGAATAAGCGGGTCATCAAAGGCCCTTCGATATTTCTAACAGTATAATCTTCTTCAGAGATTAAATATTGT
The DNA here is from genome assembly GCF_037356315.1 of Lithobates pipiens. Classification (NCBI taxonomy): domain Eukaryota; kingdom Metazoa; phylum Chordata; class Amphibia; order Anura; family Ranidae; genus Lithobates; species Lithobates pipiens. The sequence continues at coordinate 374,041,136 of NW_027507764.1, read as the reverse complement.
AACATTCTTATACACCATTGATTCACTGAGACATAGGCATCGCGCATTCCCCCTGTGGCTGGAGAGGAGAGGAAATATCCACCTTTCTCAAACAGGACCACCCATGGCCCCTCTGACATCTCATGCAGGGAGACTGAACTTGATTATCCTTAAATGGCATTTGAAAAAGGAATATGTGAGACTATACAGAAAATACCTGTCGCAGGGAAGTGAGGGGCTAGATGATGGAGCTCCCATTCCGGCTGTCCTACTCTGTTGTGTCCTGTGGCCTCTCCATTGGAAAAAATGGGAATGACGCCATATGTCTCCCTTGGCGTCCTTTTATATGGTGGTGTAAATGCAAATGTAATGTACATTTTTTCAAACGCCATTTGAGGATAGTCAAGTTCAGTCTCCCTACATGAGATGTCAGAGGGGCCATGGGTGGTCCTGTTTGATAAAGGTGAAGATTTCCTCTCCTCTCCAGCCACAGGGGGAATGCGAGATACCTATGTCTCAGTGAATCAATGGTGTATAAAAATGTTACAATATTTCATCCCTGAAGAAGATTATACTGTTTGAAATATCGAAACACGTTGGATGACCCACTTATTCCGTTAACCCCTAGCCACTGGAGGTCTTGGAACCTATAAGCGGATAGTATCGTTCTCTCACCAATAATTGATTTTAGATGTTATATAGAATATGCATTGTTTGTCCCTTTTTTGTTATGTATATTTTGACAAATTAAGTTAACAAATTTATATATTTTATAATTTTCTCTTTTTTTGTATTGTCACCTTTACAATCCCACCAAACTGTGGTCTTTTCAAATTTGTACACATGGGTAAGTTAGCCTCAGATGCAACAAAGTAGAATCCCCAGACAGCAAGCCCATTGATCTCACCGAATACACAGATTGAGTCTGCACTTATGGAAATGGGATCAATGAGGAAGCATAACATCTCTCATAATCCAAATTAGTACAGCCCATCCAGGCATTCGACCACCACCTTGTATTAGTGTAAGAGATATGCTTTGGTAAAATCTTACTGAGCTGTGATGCTAACTCATAAGGCCACTGCCTCTCATACAGGGACTGTACATCAGCTTGATGTTGGTTGATAATTCCGCCTGTCCTTGCGTGCATGCCAGAGCTCATGACATATTTTTTCCCTGTATCACCACACTATCTACCAACCTCTTGAAATGGCGGATAAAATCTTGAGCTACTTTTACCTGGGTATTTATGTGACATTGTTGAATATTATCAAGAAAGTCATTAATCTCCCTCTGAGCAACAAAGCCCCGCTTACTGTCTGAAGCTATGGCTGAGAGTTTGTTTCTCAGGAGAGCGATGTCCACTCCATTAACAACACCCATCCCAGCTCCTATTCCCCTCAATTTAGTGCTGAATACATCCCTCCTCTTCCAGTTACTCCTCAGAAATTAGCGTCCTGCATGAACCTCATTCTGCGTCCGCACATCTCTGGGAGCATGCCACTGATATACTGACTGCACTTGATTCAGTGTATGTTCAGCACATATAGGGTAATAGGATTTTATCAACCACTGCGAGACATTGAAGTGCCATGTGGGGAAGCGTTTGGGATGAGCTTAGATCTATTTGTAGTGGTTCCCCTTTCTGTAATGGAGCATGCCCCCGTGTGTAGTCACTGGCATTACCTGTGCAGGGTTTCAACCTCTCAGGTGAGACATCAGCCAGTCGTATCTCCCCCATGTCCAGTTCTGGTGTCCCACATATCTAGTAACCGAGAGCTTCTCTACAGGACTGCTAAGATTGAGACACCACCCCTACAAGGAAGTTTTCACTCCGTTGATCTGTCACCTGGCACCCTATAGTCTGACCAACCGACACCCAGGGGCGGATCCAGAGTCTAATCTCGGGAGGGGCACTGCTATAAAATATGTTTTTTGGGGGGCAATTTATATGGGAAATGGCTGGTATTGGCGCTTCAATCATTACGGCACCATGGTTGTTATGGTGTCAGGATGATTGAAGCGCATTATTTCTATTAATACATTGTAATATAAAATTAAATGGTTCAACTCACCATAATGCAGAATCAGTGGGAGCCCTGAGGATGTCACTTGCCATGTCGCCTGCCACCAAATGTGGATTGTCACTTGTCACCAAATGCGGATTGTTACTTGCCACGTCACCTGCCACACATTGCGGATTGTCACTTGCCACGTAGCCTGCCACACATTGCAGATTGCCACTTGCCATGTCACCTGCCACACATTGCGGATTGTCACTTGCCACGTCGCCTGCCACCAGATGCGGATTGCCACGTAGCCTGCCACACATTGCGGATTGCCACTTGCCACGTCACCTGCCACACATTGCGGATTGTCACTTGCCAAGTTGCCTGACCCACATTGCGGATTGCCACTTGCCACGTCACCTGCCACACATTGGGGATTGTCACTTGCCACGTCACCTGCCACACATTGCGGATTGTGACTTGCCACGTCACCTGCCACACATTGCGGATTGTCACTTGCCACGTCGCCTGCCACCAGATGCGGATTGCCACGTAGCCTGCCACACATTGCGGATTGCCACTTGCCACGTCACCTGCCACACATTGCGGATTGTCACTTGCCAAGTTGCCTGACCCACATTGCGGATTGCCACTTGCCACGTCACCTGCCACACATTGGGGATTGTCACTTGCCACGTCACCTGCCATACATTGCGGATTGTCACTTGCCACGTTGCCTGCCACACATTGCGGATTGCCACTTGCCACGTCACCTGCCACACATTGCGGATTGTCACTTGCCACGTTGCCTGCCACACATTGCGGATTGCCACTTGCCACGTCACCTGCCACACATTGCGGATTGTCACTTGCCACGTTGCCTGCAACATATTGCGGATTGCCACGTAGCCTGCCACACATTGCGGATTGTCACTTGCCACGTCACCTGCCACACATTGCGGATTGTCACTTGCCACGTCAACTGCCACACATTACGGATTGTCACTTGCCACGTCACCTGCCACACATTGCGGATTGCCACTTGCCACGTAGTCTGCCACACATTGCGGATTGCCACTTGCCACGTAGCCTGCCACACATTGCGGATTGTCACCTACTGGTGGTCTTTTGTTGGGTCCCAGAGTGAACATAGGCAGCAGAGAGATGATGCAATCTCTCTGCTGCACACAGCTTCCTACACAGTGAGGGCGGAACTGGAGGGACGCAGGGCAGTGAGAGATGATGTCATCTCCCTGCTCCCCTGCCTGCTGGCTTCCTGATTGGCCAGCAGCCCTCCTAAGCCGCCCAGCTGCCCCCCCCTCACCCGTCCACTCAGCGCGGGTACCCGCGGAACCGGCCGCGCGGGTACCCGCGGAACCGGCCGCGATTGGACCCGCGGAACCGGCCCGCGGGTACCCGCGGAACCGGCCGCGATTGGAGCCGCGGAACCGGCCGCGGGTACCCGCGGAACCGGCCGCGATTGGACCCGCGGAACCGGCCCGCGGGTACCCGCGGAACCGGCTGCGATTGGACCCGCGGAACCGGCCGTTCTGTCATCAGCTGGCGGTATTCTCGGAGGGGGCAATTGACCCGTTGCCCCCCCCCTGGATCCGCCCCTGCCGACACCTTATTATGTATAAGTGCCAGCCTCCTGGGTACCTGCACCATATTAATTGTGTGATGTCAATACATGTCATACATTAAAAACCTTTTCTTCTTTCAATTTCTCCCTCCAACAAAAAAACATATTTTACATTTCATGTTCTGATGATTTGGATATGTTATATTCCTTCCCCAACCTCCAACCCATTGCACATGTATTAATAGCACATTTGCATTTATCAGGAGGGACTCCGGCTATGTGTTTCACAAGTCTTGTTGATAGGCACAGACTTTCAGATTCAGCATTAGCACTAAATTGTCCATAAGAAAAAAAACAAGTATTACCGTATATACTCGAGTATAGGCCGACCCGAATATAAGCCGAGGCCCCCAATTTACCCCCAAAAAACTGGAAAACTTATTGACTCGTGTATAAGCCGAGGGTGAGACATGGCTGTCCATCCCTGTGTGTCCGTCCATCCCTGTGTGTGTGTCCGTCCATCCATCCATCCATCCATCCCTGTGTGTGTGTGTGTGTGTGTGTGTGTGTGTGTGTATCCATCCATCCATCCATCCATCCATCCCTGTGTGTGTGTGTGTGTGTGTGTGTGTGTATCCATCCATCCATCCATCCATCCATCCATCCCTGTGTGTGTGTGTGTGTGTGTGTGTGTGTGTCCATCCACTCCTGAGATTTTACACGGTTTTACCATATAGCGCAGACAGACTGGTGACCTGACATATATGTGTTGTAGTTAAGAAATACAGATAGGTCAACTTCCTGCCCTTAGCCTGTGAAAGGATTGTACAAAAAGCTGTAATAGTTCACGGTTCCTCCTGTTTTCTCCTCATCATATTTCTTTTCAGCACATGTACTGCTCACAACTCATTGGCTCTTAGTTCTACCCTTTCCTGTATCAGTCTGCAGTGCTGGGGACCACAAAATACCAATATCATGACCAATGCATGTACTTGCACATTGGTTGCATTTAAAAATACATCCATCCCTGTGTGTGTGTCCGTGCAGCCTTGTGTGTGTGTGTCCAGCCTACCTGTGTCCCGAGCCTCCGTCCCGAGCCTCCTCCGTCCCGTGCCTCCTCCGTCCCGTGTCGTGCCGATGGATCGCCGCTCTTCTCGGCGGCCATTCTACAATTCAAAAGCCGCGCCTCCGCCTCCGCCTGTGATAGGCGGAACACTCAATTTCCCAGCAGCCTGTGTTCCGCCTATCACGGACATCCTCTCATCGTCGTTCGTAGTATGAGAATGAGCGGATGTCCGTGATAGGCGGAACACTGACTGCTGGGAAATTCAGTGTTCCGCCTATCACAGGCGGAGGCGGAGAAGGAGGCGCGGCTTTTGAATTTTAATGTCCGCCGTCTGTCTGCTCCATACGCTGATCGAGCAGTCAGACAGCGGTGACTCGAGTATAAGCCGAGGGGGCACTTTCAGCCTCAAAAAAGAGGCTGAAAATCTCGGCTTATACTCGAGTATATACGGTAATCTGAATCTTTTCATTTGTCCCTTCTCTCCTGAATGTTTAATCAGAACAAATTTGCAGTGTGGTATGGCACAGACAAACTGCCAACCAGATGAACATCTGTCATCCATGTTCCAGAAACCTCTCCAATCTCGCTCCACCAGGATTCTGGAAGTGAAAAACAAGAGCAGAATCAAATTATTATCCACAATATCTGCTCGCTTGCTACGTTTATTTATAGTTCCTTCCTTGGAATCCAGCAACTTAGTATTCCTGGCTTCTGCAACTCTGACCAAACTATCAAAACAACAATGACTTCTTTAGGATGAACCCACTCTAAAATGACCCCCGTGGTATAGTCAAAGATTTTAAAAAACGAACATCAATGTTGCTTCTCAAAAAGTTCTAATTTTAAACACAAAAAAAAACCCAATGCATTTATCTGTATCTTAAGACCTATGCACTAGCTCCCCTTTCAGGTTGACAAAGCCTAAACCTTTTGAAACTCTTTCCACCTGAATTAAAATAAAAGCAAAGAAAAAAAAAAGAACTCCAGCAGCTAGAATTGCTTCCTACCAACTCTTGTCTTCACCACTTCCTGACAGGCGCACGCCGATGTACACGGCACGGACATCCAAATGGGCGTAAGGGTACGTCCCTTTAAATTTTCTGCTGTGCCATCACATGCGCATGCCGGTCGAGACCTCCATGAGTCCAATCACGGGTCCCGCGGACTCGATCGATGCGGGGATACCCGCGATCGTCTCACGGGGAGGAAGAACAGTTCTTGTTTACTTTAGTATCTCCTTGTTCTGCCTAGCAACAGTGACACTGAACTCTGCTCCCTGTGATTGGAGTAGAGATCAGTGATGTGTAAAACACAGCCACGCCCCCCACAGTTAGCAACACGCCCCTAGGACACACTTAACCCCTACACTGCCACCTAGTGGTTAACCCCTTCACTGCCAGTGTTATTTACACAGGAATCAGTGCATTTGTATAGCACTGATTGCTGTATAAATGACAATGGTCCCAAAAATGTGTCAAAAATGTCTGATGTGTCTGCCATAATGTCGCAGTCACAATAAAAAAAATCGCTGAGCCGCCATTACTAGTAAAAAAAAAAAATTATTAATAAAAATGCCATAAAACTATCCCCTATTTTGTAAACGCTATAGCTTTTGCACAAACCAATCAATAATCGCTTATTGTGATTTTTTTTACCAAAAATACGTAGAAGAATACAGATCTAATACAGCCTAAACTGAGGAAAAAAAATGTTTTTTTATACATTTTTGGGGGATATTTATTAATGCAAAAAGTAAAAAAAAATGTGTTGTTTTCAAAATTGTCGCTTTTTTTTGTTTATAGTGTTTATAGCGCAAAAGATAAAAACCGCAGGGGTGATCAAATACCACCAAAAGAAAGCTCTATTTGTGGGAGAAAAAGGACGTCAATTTTGTTTGGGAGCCACGTCACATGACCACGCAATTGTCAGTTAAAGCAACGCTGTGCCGAATTGCAAAAAGTGGTCTGGTCTTTGGCCAGCAAAATGGTCCGGCTTATGTGGTTAAACAAAATGTATCTAGCTGGAGGATATATCCCATGGCCATCTATTCAGCTGCTAATTGAGGATATATCCAATTACCCCCCTTTCAGGTGGATTAACATAAGAATTTTTCCACCTGAACAAAAACAAAAATAAAATAAATGAACAAATAACAAAAAAAAAAAAATTTAAAAAAAAAAATGAAATAAAAATGTAAAAAATATAAAAAAATTAAACGTTTGTTAAAAAAAAAAAAAAAAAAATCGCAAAAATTTAAAAACAACAACAAAAATAAGAAAGGAGAAAAAAAAAACATACTAAACATAACAGTAAAAATGTTTTATAAAAAAATAATTCAGAGGCTTATCCTTGAAAATACTAAAAATATATCAAGTTCATCTATCATATTCCAAACATGAAACTCACATCTAAACCTTATTTGTGGCAAGGAAACATTGACCAGAAAATTCTTACCATCCATGTAGTTCACTAAGTGTTGCTATCATTGTTTCCCCCAGTGCTATATTTGAATGACCATGCAACTACCTCCATTTTGACTTTACGCAATTGATGCTTTTCCTGTCTTAATCAACTATTTTTGCTTTGTAGTCTCTGCATTTGGGTCTTAAAGAGGAAGTAAACCCTGATGGGTTTAGTCCCTCTTTCATTCCCTGCAAAGGTAAAGCATAATGGACTACTATGCATCGCATAGTAGTCCATTATGTGTCACTTACCTGACACAGGAGCCAGCGAAGTCACCGCTGTCCCCTGTAGTCCGGCACATCCATCTTCTCGGTGGGTCTCGCTGCTCCGCCGCTGTCATTCGGCGCGATGACTTCACTCGCGGCATATCGCCGTTGACTGCGGCGCGCACAGTGCTCCTTCAACCTATATGTTTTCTCCAACTCATCTAATCTCTGTTCCAATACACATTTCTCAAGTCCCTAATTGTTGAATGTGATCAGCACATTCGGATGTCAGTGGACATGTCACCGCTGACATCCAATGCTCCATAGACCTCTATGGAGCATCCGTTCAGGTCCGCCTGAAAAACTGACAGGCGGACCTGAACGGATTGGCCGTGTGAAAGAGCCCTAACTCTCTCTTAAGTATTTCTATCACAGTTTGATTCCCAGCCTCTCTCTGTCCTAAAGATGTGATACATTGTTCCTTCAACCTATATGTTTTCTCCAACTCATCTAATCTCTGTTCCAATACACATTTCTCAAGTCACTAATTGTTGAATGTGATCAGCAACATTTGCATCTGCCTTTGCAATCATTGCTACTATTTTATACATTACACTTTGTACCTGCTCCAAGAGTTGGTCTCTCTCAGCACACCATTGTACTTCTTTTGCCACTGCAATGTCTTTAATTTTCAATAACACACATACCACATTGGTCATCTTGGCTTTCCTGCCTGTTTTCAAAGACTTTTTGTTATGTTTTGCCTTATTATTATGACTATTACATTGCTTCAAAAGGTCATTGAATTGGTGTGTTAAAGCATTCTCTTCTATAGACTTGAATCTAACACAGCCGTGCTTGTTAACAAAATCTTCAATGACTTCCATTCAGATGCTAATTAGTCTACTTGAAGCTGCTAATCTAGTTGATTGCAACAGAGACAGATAAAGCCGTTTAAACCAGTGACTTGTAGTTCTCCAAGACACAAGGCACACTTTTAATCAATGCCTATAGCCGTGTACACACGGGCGGATTGTATGGCCTACTTAGTCCGCCGAAACACATTTCAGCGGACAGTCCGCTCGTGTGTGGGCTTCAGCGGACTTTTTCAGCGTGCAGTCTGGCGGACTAAGTATTTCGGAATTTCCGTAATATTATCCGTCATACTTTGGTTTCAGAGGACAATCCGCTCGTGAGTAGGCTAGTTGGACGGACTAAGAATGGCGCATGCTCAGAAAGGATTTACACGGCGGAAGGTTGCATTGCTGTGTATTGGACTTCCTATTTCTAGTCCCGTCGTACGTGCTGTATACGTCATCGCGCAAGCTTTCAACGGACTGTTTGGCTATCCGTGTGTGGTCAAGTCCGTTCATTCGAAAGTATGACGGACTGTCCGTCGGATTGTATGACGGACTAAGTAGGCCATACAATCCGCCCGTGTGTACGCGGCCTTACTATACCACTGATTTTTAGGCCTCATAGATAGCAGGCCACATTGAACTTCTATTGTAACAGAGAGCTATTTCACACTCACATGGGGGAAAATTAAAAATAAACTAATAATAAAATATATATATATATATATATATATATATATATATATATATAAATTAAAAAAAAATTATAAAAAATGTAAAATCTATATTTCTCCTACTTTCCCCTCAAAGATGTGTGGTTTATCCTGTCAATCTGCAGGCTACATCAGATAACCAGGGTTGATCAAACCCTCACTCTCACCAGTACTCTTGACCGGCTACGGGCCTAACAATTTGCATTAGCAATACAATAAACACAATAAACATTAACACATACACATATATCAGACAAAAATCTCACCGGATTTTGTGCGTCTGCTCACTGATGAAATATTTCATAGAACTTTCAGGACCATTCATGCAGGGCTTCAGAATTCATGAACCAGAGCAAATCTTTGTCCACAGCAGAGCAGGCCTTTCGTTCAAGGTGTTGACTCCTTAGCTTATAGGGACTCAAAACAAAAAATACATTAGGGTTTTTGAATTCTGTGTAAAAATAAATTTCACACTCCTTCTGTTGTGCCAACTGAAGTAAAAATGATACAATAAATATTATTGTACCTATATATTAACCACTTCACGCCCGCGCTATAGCCAAGAGACGGCTGCAGCGTGGACACTATCTGCTGGGAGGCTGTGCCTGGACGCCCTCACTTTAACTTCCCCTCTGAACGCTGCCACGGGCGCACACCGGGGAAGTTCTGTGCTGGCCGTGTCCCCCAGACACAGCCAGTCACAGATCGCTGTAAACGGCCAATCACAGCGGCCGTTTACAGCATGATCGGCGTGCCCAATGAGAGATGATGTCATATGTAAACATATGAGATCATCTCTCATTGCCAGCTTTCCCTCCTCACATAGACAGCGTGTGAGTATGGAGAGATGAACCGCTGCAGAAATGGAGCAGTTAGTGTAAAAAAAAATTTAAATAAATAAATAAAGGAAAATAAAGTGCCCATCTGTCCCCACTGCCCCCCCTGCTATCTGCCCCCACTGACACATATCAGTGCCATCTGCCCCCACTGCCACCTGTCATCAGTGCCATCTGTCCCCAGTGCCAACTGTCATCAGTTCCATCTGTCCCCAGTGCCATCTGTCCCCAGTGCCATCTGTCATCAGTGCCATCTGTCATCAGTGCCACCTGTCCCCAGTGCCACGTATAAGTGCCATCTGTCATCAGTGCCACCTGTCATCAGTGCCACGTGTCATCAGTGCCACATAGTGCCATCTGTCATCAGTGCCATATCAGTGTCACGTGTCATCAGTGCCACATATTAGTGCCATCTGTCATCAGTGCCACGTATCAGTGCTATCTAACATCAGTGCCACCTGTCAGTGTCACGTGCCATCTGTTATCAGTGTCACGTGTCATCAATACCAGGTATCAGTGCCATCTGTCATCAGTGCCACGTATTAGTGCCATGTGTCATCAGTGCCACGTATAAGTGCCATCTGTCATCAGTGCCACATATTAGTGCCATCTGTCAGTGTCACATGTCATCAGTGCCACGTATTAGTAGCATCTGTCATCAGTGCCACGTATCGGTGCCATGTATCAGTGCTAGCTGTCATCAGTGCCACGTCGGTGTCACGTGTCGTTGTCCTGGTGCTCCAGGTCCTTCAAAAGTGTAATAGGTAGTCAACAAGTTAGATGTGTAATTTATGCTCCTAGAACACGTGATGGCGCTCCCTGCACGTTAGACCTCTCTATGTGGCCAGACTGTGGAAAAGTCCCACACGTGGTATCGTAATACTCAGGAGGAGTAGCAGAATTTATTTTGGGGCATTATTTGTGGTATACACATGCCACGTGAGAGAAATAACCTATAACAATGACAATTTTGTGGAAAAAATTTAAATAAAATAACAAATCTTGATTTTGCAAAGAATTGTGGGGAAAAAATGACAACATCAAAAAGCTCACAATGCCTCTTACTAAATACCTTGGAATGTCTACTTCCAAAAAAGGGGTCATTTGGGGGGTATTTGTACTTTCCTGACTTGTTCGGGTCGCAAGAAATGAGATCGGCCACCAGTACATCAGATGTGATAAATTTTTTATGATTCGCACCACAGCTTGTAGACTCTCTAACTTTCACAAAGACCAAATAATATCCACTAATTTGGGTTATTTTTACCAAAGATATGTAGCAGTATAAATTTATGAAGAAAAATTAATAATTTGCAAAATTTTATCACAGAAACAAAGAAAAATTTGTTTTTTTTTCAAAATTTTCGTTATTTTTTCATTTATAGCGCAAAAAATAAAAAGCCCAGAGGTGATCAAATACCACCAAAAGAAAGCTCTATTTGTGGGGGAAAAAAGGACAAAAAATTCATTTGGGTACAGTGTTGCATGACTGAGTAATTGTCATTCAAAGTGCGTGAGCAACGGGGGCGTGTCAGGATGTAACAGGAGCAGGACGTGTTTCAGTGGAGCTCCGCCATCCTGATCCCATCAGCATCCATCCTGGGCCCTATTCTGTAGGACAAGTCTCCACGCCATCACTAACTGATGCCCACAGCCATCCGCAGCAGCCCTGGTGATTATTGTCCTGCTCGGCCGCCGATCGGTGCATTACAGGGCCGTGTCCGGCCTCCTCCGCTGTGGTGCTGCCGCCATCTTGCGGCCTACCTCGCTGCTGGCCCCCCGGGCTCCGATACTGCGCTCTGCGGGAGGGGAGGCAGTGCACCGCAGCGCTCACACGGCGGTCGCCCCTGGGACGGTGTGCGGCGGTGTGGGGGCTGGATGGACTGAATAGATCCCGTGGAGCCGCTCCGGAGTGCTCGAGGCCGCCGCCATCTTGCGGACTTGCAATCGGCCACCATCCTCCTCCTGGGACTGCCTGGGGACTCTCCTGTTCGCCTCCCGGGACCATCGGAGGTCCCCTCCACCCAATCCAGCTGCTATTTGCGGGGCCTGACCAGCGGATAGTGTCTGGCGAGACTGTTTGGCACGTAGGTCCTAGCGGCCATCTTGGGGCCTGCTCTGCATCTATCATCCGCGGCCTGGGGCTCCGCTGTCTGCGGGAGGCAGGACATCAGCTCCCTCTACGCCCGCAGGAGGTTCCAGGACAAAGGTTGGTCGGGGAGGGGGCCAGGGGGAGAGGAGGGGGATCCCTTATAGCCGTCACTGCAGCATCATAGTGTTGCCCCCCCTAGAGACTGCCGCTGTGTCCCGGAGGTGACCGTGCTGCCCCCCCCCCTGTGTACCCAACAGCACAGGTACTGCTCTGCCCCTTGTGTCTCCCCCTGCTGTGTTTGTGCCCTGCGGGAGGCCCGGACCCTAAGCGAGTAGCTCACCCACTCCTATCCTGATCTGCAAAGAGAACCCGGGCGCTTGCTGCCCCTTCCAGTTGGTGACGGGCTCTTAACCGCAACATCCCCCAGGATCCTCCCTCACCGCGGGGTGAACCTCGGATGGGCCACCCTAAGACCCGCTGTTCTAAATCCGGCTCCAGGACTCCACGTGCCCCCCTGCCGGCCGCTGCCTCATCTTCGAGGTGCTCCGCGGCTGTGATGGTGTCTGACGCGTGGGAGGCCGCAGATTCGGGGGAGGTGGGGGCTCCCACGGGAGCGGAGATCTTGGCAGCCATAACATCCTGTAAAGAAACCCTGACAGCCAAGATAGACTTCCTGAGTGTAGATGTTGGTCTCATCCGCCAGGACATGGATAAGTTTCGCTCGTGTGTCGCTGAAGTGGAGGATAGAATCTCCGTGGTGGAGGATACGGTCCGCTCAGACTCCAGAGAAGTGAAGGCCTTGCAGATTCAGGTGAAGGCGCTGCAAGATCATGCAATTGATACTGGAAATCGCCTGAGGCGCAACAATGTCCGCATACTTGGACTTCCTGAAAGGGCTGAGGGCCCTAGGCCCGCTGAGTTTGCTGAAGGACTCCTGTCCACTTTGTTCAACCTGGGGGAGTTGCCACCCACCTTCCTGGTGGAGAGAGCCCACAGGGTTCCACCACTCCCTCCGAGGCCGGGTGCGCCCCTGCGCCTCTTCCTCCTGCGGCTGTTAAGTTACCGTGACAGGGACCGCATCTTTGCGACGGCTCGTGCCATGCCTGAGATCAAGTATGAGAACACCAAACTTCTATTCTTTCCGGACTTCTCTCAGAAAGTGCAGCAACGACGCAAGTCCTTTACCGATGTGAGACGCCGGCTCAGAGAAAGAGGAATTGGTTTGGTCTACTGTAGCCCAGCAGGTTACGAATTACTGACGGTGATAACACCCGCTTCTTTGACACCCCGGAGGCTGCGGCGGAGTGGCTGGATGCCCGCTGAACATTTGTGGTCGGGGACTTGGAATGGCTGAAAGTGATCGCCGGGGGGTAGCAAAGTATCCCTTTTCTTCTTAAATGATTCGACCCGGGTAGAACCCTGGCAACATTTGTGCTTTGTTCCCGGCCCTTTCTCCCCATTGAATCCAGCTTTTGCCTTACAGTTTGTTTATTGTCCTGCATAGCGGGATCGACTATGATTACTCCTGCCTAAGGAGCTCCACTGGAGGCTAATGAGTTACCCACTTTTTGTGTGAGACGCACCCCCTGTCTACTTCTACTTTCCCTCCCCGTTCTCCCTCCAAGACTGGACTTTGCTTTTCAAAATTGGGGCGGACTCTACTGGGAAGGACTGTACCCACCTGTGGCCCACCATCCGGGGGCCTCAGTGAACTGAAAGTTCTAAAGTTATGGGAAAAAACCCCACATCGGTTTGTATGGGTAGATGGCCTAGTGTTTTGGTCTTCGACCTCGGTTCTTGTGATGTTGGGGTAGGGTTTTTATATTCTGTGGGGAGGGGGTTTTTTGTCTTAAAGCTAAGTTTCAATTACGTGCTGTTCGACTACTAAAACGTGTGTGTACTAAATTTGGGTTTGCCTACACCTACTGGTTGCCTTGGATCATCCTGTCTTTGCTTCCCCCTGACGTCCCGTGATGGCCCCCTCTGATACTGAGTTGCTAACTATTCTATCGTGGAACGTCAGGGGACTCAACTCCAAATACATGCGCTCGCTGTTATTTCAATATCTAAAATTGCATATTCCCCACATAGTCCTGCTGCAGGAAACACATTTAACTGGTAGTAAGGTTCTGGCTCTGAAAAAACCCTGGGTGCAAAGGGCGCTGCATGCGACCTACTCCTCGTACTCTCGAGGGGTATCGATACTGATCAGTAAACGAGTGCCATGTCTGATCCATGAGGTTCACTTGGATCCCCAGGGGAAATTTGTTATGGTGGTATTGAGCATTTATAATAAGAAATATGTTGTTGTGAACGTGTACCTGCCTCCTCCAAGCCAGGTACAGGTTTTGTACACTTTATATGAGAGGTTGGCTCCGCATTGCCCGGCGTGTGTCCTGTTTATGGGTGATTTTAACGCCACACTGTCCCGGGACCTAGATAGACCCTCCCTACAAGCGACTTTCAATCCTGATCTTGGTTCGTGGGCCCTGGCAACTGACTATCAGGAGGTATGGAGATGGCTTCACCCCCAGGATAGAGCATACTCCTGTTTTTCCTCCACGTTCAAAACGTCCTCCCGCATTGATCTGGCATTTGCAAATGATCTCCTCCTGGCTAATGTCCAGGAGGCCAGCTACCTTCCCTCCAGTCTGTCGGATCACCACCCCCTTAAATTGATTATTAGGACCACCAAAACAAGGAGTAAAGCCCTTTGGAGGCTACAGCCCCATTGGATCAATAACGGAATAGTTCATGACAGAGTTGCCCCCTCTTTGCAGGATTACTGGGTGCGCAATGCGGGGTCAGCCTCCCTGGAGATGACGTGGGATTCTTCCAAAGCCTACAGTAGGGGACAGTATATTTCTGCTATGGCGGCAGGCAAAGCGGAACTTGGGGACAGGGTATCTGAGTTGCAGCACAGGGTTGAGGAGGCTCTAGATCAGTACTCCGCCTCAACGATGGTCCCCAATTTTGAGCACCTTTTGTCGCTCAGGCGAGAACTGCATCTCCATGTCTCAAACACCACCAGGCTGGGACTACAAGACAGCAGACAGAAATACTTTGAATATGGAGATAAGAATAGCAAACTACTAGCTATGCTGGCGCAGCAGGACAGGTCTGTAACGGTTATTCCCGAAATACTCACAGAGGACGGGGCACTGGTTACCTCTCCGGAGGATATTTTAACTGCGTTCACCAGGTTTTATACCTCTCTGTATGTCTCCTCACTACCTGACTGTTTTGACCCTGCACCAATGACCTCATTGTTAGATACGCTGGCATTGGGGTGGCTCTCTGATGTGGAGCGACAGCTCCTTATTTTGGAGATCACGCCAGAGGAGGTCACGATGGCCATCGGGTCCTTCCCGGCAGGGAGTTCCCCGGGACCGGATGGGCTACCCATAGAGTATTATAGAGCCCACGTAGAACTCCTTGCCCCCAGGCTGGCTCAGATGTATCGCTCTTGTCTTCAGCAGGGCTCCCTGCCCCCTTCTATGAGAGAGGCCCATATTGTTCTCATTCCGAAGCCTAATAAGGACCCCAAAGAGTGCGCCTCTTACAGGCCGATAGCTCTCCTCAATTGCGATTTAAAAATATTGACTAAAATACTGGCCATTAGAATTAATAAAGTAATCAAATCTCTGATTGATTCTGATCAAACTGGCTTTATGCCAGGTAGGTCCACGGATATCAATATTCGTAGACTGTTTTCCAACATTCATGCCCCCCACGATAACCAAGGCACTAGGACTATTGCCACCCTTGATATGGAAAAAGCATTTGATACGGTGGAATGGGTGTATCTGTGGGAGGTGCTTAGAAGAATGGGTTTCCCACTGCGGTTTATTGACTGGATATGCACATTGTACTCTGGTCCCCTGGCATGCATTAAACTGAATGGCTCCTGGTCTCCTTCGTTTCCCCTGCAGAGGGGCACCAGGCAGGGCTGCCCTCTTTCCCCGTTTTCTTTTCCCTAGCCATGGAACCTATTGCTGAGGCTCTCAAGAGTTCGGCTGCGGTCCGTGGTCTTCGGATGGGCTGGCTGGAGGAGAGGGTGGCTCTCTATGCAGATGACCTTCTGCTCTTTTTGAATGACCCTGGTGACTCTTTGCGGGGCGCGCTCGGAATCATGGATGCCTTCTCTGTCTTCACCGGGTTGAAGGTGAATTGGCATAAGTCTCAACTCTTCCCGGTGGACGAAGGGGCCAAGACCTCTCCATCCTCTACCACGCTGCAGTGGGTGGATAGGTTTACCTACTTGGGCATTATTATCTCAAGAGAGAGCAAGGCCTTTGTCCGGCTTAATCTTGAACCTGTTTTGGTAGGGATCAAATCCAAATTGAAGGCGTGGAGCAATCTTCCCCTCTCCCTTATAGGCCGCATTAATCTTCTAAAAATGAAGATCCTTCCCAAGCTTACGTATATTTTTAGGAATTCCCCACAATGGCTGACTAAAACCTTTTTTAACTCTCTGAAACAGCTTTTCCTCTCCTTCATTTGGGGACTCAAGTCCCCTAGATTCAGATATACCACTCTTATCAGGCCTGTGGGTAATGGGGGGTTGGCTCTTCCTGATTGCCACAAATATTTTTTAGCTACTCAGTTTGTAACCGCCCACTGGTGGTTGCGGCCGGACCTGACCAATGCTGCAACGGTCCTGGAGGCAGCTATACTGGGGTCTCTGGAGGCCTTGAGGGGGTTGATATTCAGGGGGCTAAAAACTCCTCACTGCCTCACCCCTTCTATGCACACCACTATCAGGGCGTGGAGGGCGGGGGAGGCGCTGAGGGCACCCCCGCCTAACTCCTGGTCTCCCCACACCCCCCTGTGGCTGAATCCTAGCCTCCCGCAGTTTAGTACCATCCCGGACCCACAGGCCTGGGCCAAATGTAAAATCCTGACTCTCGAACATGTTATCACTAACGGGGAACTTACTCACTTCCATATACTACGCACTAAATTTAATGTGCCAGCGTGGGCCCATTTTCATTATCTTCAAATAGCACATGCGTATCGATGTCAATTTTTAGTCAGTCAGTTTAGTCAGTCGGTCGTGCTAGAATACTCTGAGCTTGAATCCATCCTTCGGGTAAAAGACCTGGAGAAACCCATGTCTCAGCTTTATGGGTCCCTGCTGGTCGCTGCCGTCCCCGAGTTGTCCTCCCTCTGCAGGAAATGGGTGGAGGACATACCGGTGTTGGATGATGATGACTGGAGGAAGGTTTGGGATTTTCCATTCTCCCCTTTGGTGTCAGCCAGGGACAAATTAGTCCAATACAAAATTGTTCATAGGGCCCACTACACGCCCCACAGATTGCATCAGATGTCGCCGACGCATTCCTCGGTGTGCTGGCGGTGCTCCTATCGGCCAGGAGACTTCATTCACATCTTCTGGACTTGTCCAGCGATTGAGTGTTACTGGAAGGAGGTTCTCCTGGTGATAGTCAGGACTACTGAGATCAGTATCCCTTGTGATCCTAAATACTGTCTGCTGGGCTAGTGGAGCAAATGCCGCTCCTCAGAGCTAGGAAGACACTTATATCCTTGTTATTGTACTATGCACGAAAGGCCATCACCATGACCTGGAAGCAATCGTCTCCCCCCTCCATCAAATTCTGGAAAAGCCTGGTGAACGCTAGTTTGCCCCTCTATAAGGCCACCTAGTCGAGCAGGGGTTGTCCACAAAAATTCGAGAAGGTGTGGACCTGCTGGTTAGATGATACCACTACGGCAACTGATGTAGTGAATAATCCATAGTTCTCTATTAAGGTCAGAGTGAGACGATAGGTTGACCCAAATGCTCCGATGATATTTTATCCTGTACGTATAACACTTAGCACAAATCCTCCTGCAATACCCTCTCCCCGCATTGGGGTGTAGCTAGTTAAGGTTGTATTGTTTTGACCTGCCCTGTTGCGGCCTGTTGCTGCATCAGGAACAGATTGTATGTTAAGAGAATATGTTCTTATGTGGCCTGTTGCCACATTTGAAGGTTTACCCCTGCGTGGGAATTGTATGGCCCCTGTGTGGGCAATTTGTATACCACTGAAAACTCAATAAAAATGATTGTTTAAAAAAAAAAAAGGTGTGAGAGCAACGAAAGCTGAAAATTGGTCTGGGCAGGAGGGGTGTTTAAGTGCCCAGTAGGCAAGTGGTTAATTTGTCTAATCCCTAGAGTTAGTCTATATTAAACTCTAAGCACATGTTACTGATAATATCACTATAATACAAGGGTATCTATGAAATCAAGCACACGGCTTAATAAAACGTATTTCCCAAGATGACAGGAAACACTAACATGACAGTATTAAAAGATATTACAATATCACAAAGCTTACAATCAGAACATAATACAAGAATATCAAAGATACTTATCACATCCTTTAGACACATTGGCTGGTCTCCAGATGTTAAAAGAGAGAGCTCTCTGTTTGAAACAGCCCTTTTTACAAACCTCAATCACACCTCAACCAAACCCCCTCCCATTCCCAGCCCAACTCGGTTTTGGACGAATCAGAGTGTTCCTGGGGCAGTCCTCCTCAACAGATTATATTACTGACCGTCCTGCCGTAATTGGCCTCTGGAGGTAGTATTGCCCATATCATCTCCATGAGCTTGCTGGTCTTTGACTTTTGTCATCAATTATCTTGCCAGCCATGCTCTCTTTGAAGCTTGCTTGCAGAGTAGTTAAAGCGGAGTTCCAACCTAAAGTGGAACTTCCACTCATCTGAACCCTCCCCCCCTCAGGTGCCACAGTTGGCACCTTTCAGGGGGGAGGGGGGTGCAGATACCTGTATAAGACAGGTATTTGCACCCACTCACGGGCATAGACTTCCATGGGAGTCTATGCCACTTCCTGTCCCGCCACGCTGTCTGCTGGGACCCACACGGGTCCCAGAGACAGCGCAGACCATTCCCATTGCACTGCGCGAGGCTCCAGATGACGTCTGAATGACGAAACGCGTATGGAGTGGCCATACGACGCACACTCTCCACAACATACTGTAGCGGCCGGCGGTAATTTTAAAGCATTGCGATTTCAATTTTAGCTACATGTGAGTCGTTTTTTTACTTAAATAAAAGATACTGTGGTTACATACTACACCATGGATGTCTTTCTCTCATTAAATATATAAACGAGGATATAACGCCAGTGGATGAAAAAGCATGTCCCAGGAAAACGCAAGAGAACGGCACAGGGGCTCACACTGTGGAGGCGAATCCACCCCTGCAGGGGTAGAATCTCTGGTGAGGGCAAACACATTACTGGGCACTGAAAAGCGCACCGAGATTTTTTTTTTGTCCAACTGTGAAAAACCAAGGATACTTTGCACAAGTCACTTTCTCAATTTTCGTGGGACTTTTTCTGACATCTTCCTATTTTCTTAATTTTCACTCATATATTTATTTGTTTTTCACTTGCACCTATGGATATATTGGTATAGACCCTTGTATGAATTTTATGCACACTGATAGTTCATTTATTATTTTTAGGCATGGATAGCAAAAAAGTGTTATAATAATTTTTTTTTTGTGGCTTCACAATCCCTCTCCTTAGGTGGAGAGGAATTTATAATTAATTCAGGAGGTTGATATACCCTGACATATTTAATCACAAGTATCACATTATCATATTAATTGATAGGAAATGTACAGATTATGATATAAGAGGAGCATAATACCTTATACTCTGACTTTTGATTTTAAAGGTATAGCGCCAAATCTACCCACTCTCTCTTTTATTTGCTATAGAATAGTAATTATATTAAAATTAATCAATAGTTACTAATAAAACAATTGAGGTCTAGCTCAATGTTTAACCCCAACGGCGTAAGAGTCTGAAATTCAAAGATCCACCTTGATTCGTTTTGTGATATTTGTTTGATCATATTTACACCCCTCCAATGCTTATTGACTGTATCTATGGCATAGAAGGACAGTGCAGATGGATCTTGGTTGGGTACCATTTTGAAGTGATTTGAGACACTGTGCTTTGGAAAACCATTACCTATATTGGTGAAATGTTCACCAATACGTATGGCCAATGTTCGGGATGTCCTCCCTACATATTGGTACCCACAGGTACATTCCAAAACATAGGTAACATTCTTATTATTACATGTAATTAAATTATTTATAGAATATTGCTTCTTTGTTTGATGCAACCTGAAAGTTGTCCATTTCCTAGGTGCTGCATGGGTACTTTTACAGGGACCACACCTTTTTTTTACTAGTTTAGTTCTTAGACCTGGAACTCTGCAGTAAATAAATTTGGGCCTACTTGGTAAAATTTGATTTAATGTGGGGTCTTTAATGTGGGGTCTTTAGGTCTTTCTGTAGAGTTGGCCAGTATTTTTTAATGCTTTTTTCCAGATATTTATACTGTTTATTAAAACCCGTAACGAAAGTGATATCTCGGGCTGCAACCTCATTATGTTTGGATTCTAAGAGAGTTTCCCTATTTATTTTCCCCACTGAGTCTCTGACTTCCAATAGCCTTAAATAGGGATACCCTTTAAAAATCTTTTTATCAGCACATTTGTTTGGTCTACATAGTCTATGAAGGCTGAACAGTTTCTGCGTATACGCATAAACTGCCCTTTAGGGATTGCAGTCTTCCATTGTGGGTGGTGACAGCTTCTGAGAGGAATGTACCCATTCTTGTCAGTGGTTTTAAAGTGGGTTTTGGTTTTAAGCTTGTCAACATCCTTGAATCATGTATATTAACTGTGAATTTCATTCCATACACATTGTTATTGATATGTTCAATGAATTCATTTAGGGTGGCGGTTGTCCCCAGCCAAATCAGCAGTATATCATCTATATATCTGCGGTATACCCACAGTTCTGGCCAAATGTCTCCATATATTGTCTCATCCTCCCATTTATTGAGTAAGATGTTGGCAACACTGGGGGCATATTTGGCCCCCATCGTGACACCCTTAATCTGGTTACAGTGCTGGCCCCCATACCAGAAGAAATTATTGGTCATAGCAAGTTTCAAACCTTGACGTATAAATTGTTTCTGTTTATATTTTAAGTTGGTATATGTGTTCATTGCCCATTTAACCGCATTCATAGCATCAGAATGTGGAATGTCGGTATACAACAACTCCAAGTCTATTGTAACCAATATGCTGTTATCGTCCACTAGCACCTCCTGTAGATGGTTAATGACATCCTCACTGTCTTTAAGGTAGCTTGGACTTTTGCTTACTAATGGTTGGAGGTACACATCAATGTACTCCCCTAGCCTGGAAAATAATGAATTTATGCCACTCAGGACTGGTCTACCTGGTGGTTGCTCCACATTTTTGTGTATCTTTGGTACTTTATACAGCACTGGCATAATTGGCACATCTGGGACCAGGTACCTGGATTCTCTTTTGTTCAAAACACCTCCTTTATTAACTAAATCCTTTAATTGTTTTTAGCTCTTTAGTGGGGTTCTTATTAATTCTCTTGTATGTACTTTCATCACTAAGAATATGTTGCATTTCTGTGTCATAATCCTCAATATCAACAATACCCCCCCCCCCCCTTTTGTCTGCCAGATGTATTACAATGTTTTTCTATGTTCCCAATTCCTTCCCATATTTATTTATCCTTCATGTCCTTTTTAATGGGAATTTCTCTAATATCTGCTTTAACCATTTAAAAAAAAACTCTATAAATTGATGAGCTGGTGTTTTGGGGTTAAACATGGATTTATTACAAAGTCCACTATGTATATATTTAAATGGTTGTACTGCGGTGGTGGTGACATTTTTTGTGGCAAAATGTTTTTTAATACCTAATGTTCTTCCAAATTTTTGTAGGTCAATGTATGCTTTGAAATGTACAGTGCCTTGCGAAAGTATTTGGCCCCCTTGAACTTTTCAACATTTTGCCACATTTCAGGCTTCAAACATAAAGATATAAAATTTAAATTTTTTGTGAAGAATCAACAACAAGTGGGACACAATTGTGAAGTGGAACGAAATCTATTGGATATTTTAAACTTTTTTAGCAAATAAAAAACTGAAAAGTGGTGCGTGCAAAATTATTCGGCCCCTTTACTTTCAGTGCAGCAAACTCACTCCAGAAGTTCAGCGAGGATCTCTGAATGATCCAATGTTGTCCTAAATGACTGATGGTGATAAATAGAATCCACCTGTGTGTAATCAAGTCTCTGTATAAATGCACCTGCTCTGTGATAGTCTCAGGGTTCTGTTGAAAGAGCAGAGAGCATCATGAAGACCAAGGAACACACCAGGCAGGTCCGTAATACTGTTGTGGAGAAGTTTAAAGCCGGATTTGGATACAAAAAGATTTCCCAAGCTTTAAACATCCCAAGGAGCACTGTGTAAGCGATCATTTTGAAATGGAAGGAGTATCAGACCACTGCAAATCTACCAAGACCTGGCCATCCCTCTAAACTTTCAGCTCAGACAAGGAGAAGACTGATCAGAGATGCAGCCAAGAGGCCCATGATCACTCTGGATGAACTGCAGAGAACTACAGCTGAGGTGGGAGAGTCTGTCCATAGGACAACAATCAGTCGTAAACTGCACAAATCTGGCCTTTATGGAAGAGTGGCAAGAAGAAAGCCATTTCTCAAAGATATCCATAAAAAGTCTTGTCTAAAGTTTGCCACAAGCCACCTGGAAGACACACCAAACATGTGGAAGAAGGTGCTCTGGTCAGATGAAACCAAAATTGAACTTTTTGCCCACAATGCAAAACGATATGTTTGGCGTAAAAGCAACACACTTCATCACCCTCAACACACCATCCCCACTGTCAAACATGGTGGTGGCAGCATCATGGTTTGTACCTGCTTTTCTTCAGCAGGGACAGGGAAGGTGGTTAAAATTGAGGGGAAGATGGATGCAGCCAAATACAGGACCATTCTGGATGAAAACCTGTTGGAGTCTGCAAAAGACCTGAAACTGGCACAGAGATTTATATTCCAACAAGACAATGATCCCAAACATACAGCAAAATCTACAAAGGAATGGTTCACAAATAAACGTATCCAGGTGTTAGAATGGCCAAGTCAAAGTCCAGACCTGAATCCAATTGAGAATCTGTGGAAAGAGCTGAAAACTGCTGTTCACAAACGCTCTCCATCCAACCTCACTGAGCTTGAGCTGTTTTGCAAGGAAGAATGGGCAAGAATTTCAGTCTCTCGATGTGCAAAACTGATAGAGACATACCCCAAGCGACTTGCAGCTGTAATCGCAGCAAAAGGTGGCTCTACAAAGTATTAACACAAGGGGGCCGAATAATTTTGCACGCCCCACTTTTTATTTTTTTTATTAGTTAAAAAAGTTTAAAAAATCCAATAGATTTCGTTTCACTTCACAATTGTGTCCAACTTGTTGGTGATTCTTCACAAAAAAAAAAAATTTTATATCTTTATGTTTGAAGCCTGAAATGTGGCAAAAGGTTGAAAAGTTCAAGTGGGTCGAATACTTTCACAAGGCACTGTATCTAACTTTTTAGTAGGTGCATATTTCAGACCTTGATTTAACACATAAATCTCTTGGTCTGTAAGAGGAACTGTGCTAAGATTAAATACACCTTCTCCTAGTTTTCACTTTTCCTTTTTGTGTGATTTTCCCCCTCTGCACACACGTTTCCGTTGTGTGGAGCATTTCTATACGGAGGTTCCCGCTGGGGCATTGTATTGGGGTCATGGAGTAAGGTTTTTAGGGCTCCCTCCATTCTACCCCTGCCTTCCCACTGGGGATCTCTGGTGTACTGCTGGTTGTGTTTTTTGCTTCTACCTCTCCCTCTCCCTCTGCCCCTCCATGGTCTAGAATGTGCTGGCGGGCCTCTATAGGTGTTGGGTGAGTGGTATTGTGCATATTGTAATGGTTCATATCTATTCTGAGTAGAGACAGAGTACCGTGGAGAACCACATCTACCCGTAGGGGGAAGTTTAAACTGACGTCATGCAGTATAAGTATTAGTATAGTATAGTATAGTATATAATATTAGTCTCACACGTGTGGTATCCCCGTACTCAGGAGAAGCAGCAGAATGTATTTTGGGGTGTAATTCCACATATGCCCATGGCATGTTTGAACAATATATCATTTAGTGACAACTTTGTGCAAAAAAAAAAAAAAAAGGTTAGTAGTTAAAGGTTAAAAAGTTTCCCGAAACTTGTGGCAAAATATAAAATATTCCATGGACTCAATATGCCTATCATTAAATAGCTTGGGGTGTCTATTTTCCAAAAAGGGGTAATTGGGGGGTGGGGGGTTTGAACTGTCTTGGCATTTTATGCACAACATTTAGAAGCTTATGTCACACATCACCCACTCTTCTAACCACTTGAAGAGAAAGCCCTTTCTGACACTTTTTGTTTACATGAAAAATATATATTTTTTTGCTAGAAAATTACTTTGAACCCCCAAACATTATAGATTTTTTTAAAGCAAAGGCCCTACAAATGAAAATGGTGGTTGTTGCAACTTTTTTTTTCCCACAGTATTCGTGCAGCGATTTTTCAAACACATTTTTTTGGGGAAAAAACACTTTTTTTAATTGTAATGAACTAAAACACACTATATTTCCCAAATATTTGATGAAATAAAAAAGATGATCTTATGGCGATTATTTTTTATTTTTTATTATCCTTTATTTTCCAAATTTTCCAAAGTTTACACTCAGTAACAAAATATAAACCGTTCATCATAATAATAAATACAGCATCATTTCTTTGAGAATAATCTTCCTTTTCCTCCCCCCCCCCCCCCATCTCTCACTCGATCCTTACCCAGGGATTTCTTTTTTACTAACATTCCAGCATCTTCAAATAACTTTCAGTTTTTCCAAATTGTATCCAGAGCCGCCACTTATTCTGGTACCTCCCTTCTAAATTATCCAATTTATACATTGTCTCTTCGATATTTCGTATCCTTTATAATCTTTCTACCCACTCCTTCATCGAGGGAGGATCACGTTTTCTCCATCTTCGCGGTATCAATGACTTAGCAGAGTTCAATAAGCAAGGGATCAGAGAATGCCCATACTCTCTCTCCCCTTTTTCAGGGTCATGGAATAAGCATACCCATGGGTCCCTCCTAATCCTTTCTCCTGTTATTTCAAGGATAGCTTCTATTATTTTCTCCCAAAATATCTGTATCTTGGGGCACTCCCACCACATATGAGCAAAGGTACCAACCACCAAGCAACCTCTCCAACATGTTGAGGGGATCTCACTACTAATTTTATTTCCTTGCTGTGGAATTATATACCACCTTGTTAAAAGTTTATACGACATCTCTCTTGTTTGTGAGTCAATTGTTTGTTAGCAACCTATTTCTATGATGGTCATTACTGAAAGGCCCGATTTCACTTTCCCACTTCTCTAGGTGGGGGGGGTAATCCTAATCCTATTAGGATTTTATATATTTTTGAGATCCTTTTTACCAGACCTTGACGGTTCACTAATAGCTTCTCCAGTGGTCTGAGTTGCTCCCTGCCCCATAATGGCTGTGATAAAGACTGAGTGAAATAATATAATTGAGAATATCTCCATTTATCTAATGGCTTGTGTCCCCACTTCCCTATGATTTCCTCATATGTGCATAACCTATTTCCTTCCATAACATCCTGTAATTTAATATTGTCTTTCTTAACCCATCTACTATAATATACGTATTCCTCTTGACCTGGTATAAAAAATTTAGTGTCCAATAGTGGAATTAATGGTGAGTTGTGCTCCCAATTATGCCTCTTATTTATTGTGTCCCAGATCCGAAGTGAACCTTTTGTCAGTGTACTTGTGCTATACCCTAATTCTCTATATTTTGCAGGTATCCATATTATCTCCCCTAATTCCCTTCTACTTAACTTAATTTCTAATTCCACCCAATCCTTCCCCTTTTTATTATGCATCCAATCTGTGATTCGTGAAATTGCTATAGCCTCATAATCATGGGCATCCGCAGCAGGGGGCAAGGGGGGTCAAGTGCCCCCCCTGGAATCCCCAAGGTGTTGCAGCAGCCAGCAGGGTCTGCCGTCGCCGCTACCATGATGCATTTCTTTTACGGAGTCCACTGGCGGCTGGATCCTCCTCTCTCTCCTGTGGATCACAGCGCTGGCTGGCTCTGTGTTTGGCGGCCACGCTGTAACACAGTCACGCCCCCCCCAGACCTGCTCGTGTGATAGTAGAGAGAATCAACGTTCCGCCTATCACATGAGCCAGTCTGGGGGGGCGGGGCCATGTCACAGAGTGGCCACCGAACACAGAGCCAGCCAGTGCTGTGATCCAGAGGAGGAGATGCCACCCGTACAGCCCACCCTGTGTGCCACAGTGCCTGGATAGGAGGATCGGGGGGGGTGGCTGCAGGGGACCCGCCTGCCAATTCTCCTATCCAACTTATTTTACTGCCCCCAGTTCACCTTGTGCTCCCTGTCCTCCCCCCCAGTGCTCTCCTCCACCCCCACACTCTCCTGCCCCCCCAGTGCTCTCCTCCACCACCACACTCTCGTGCCCCCCCAGTGCTCTCCTCCACCACCACACTCTCCTGCCCCCCCAGTGCTCTCCTCCACCACCACACTCTCCTGCCCTCCCAGTGCTCTCCTCCACCACCACACTCTCCTGCCCCCCCAGTGCTCTCCTCCACCACCACCACACTCTCCTGCCCCCCCCCACAGTTTTCTCCTCCCCTGTTCTTGCTGCCCCCTGCTCTCCAACTCTCCCCATCCTTCTCTAGCCACCATCCCAGTGCTCTCCACTCCCCCCAATGCTCCCCCCTGTTCTCCCCGAGTGCTCTCCCTCCCTGTTTCCCCCCAGTGCTCTCCACTCCCCCCAGTGCCCCCCACAGTGCTCTCCACTCCCCCCAGTCCTCTCCCCTCCGTGCTCTCCCCCCTGTTCTCCCCCCAGTGCTCTCCCCCCTGTTCTTCCCCCAGTGCTCCCCCCCCTGTTCTTTCCCCCCCAGCTGTCCCCCCTGTTCTTTCCCCCCCCAGTGCTCTCCACTCCCTCCAGTGCTCTTCCCCCCGTTCTCCCCCCCTCAGTGCCCTCCACTCCCCCCAGTGCTCTCCCCCTGTTCTTTCCCCCCAGTGCTCTCCCCCCTGTTCTGTCCCCTCCCAGTGCTCTCCCCACTGTTCTTTCTCCCCCTAATGCTCTCCCCCCTGTTCTTTCTCCCCCCAATGCTCTCCCCCCAGTGTTCTCCTCTCCCTCCAGTGCTCTCCCCCTGTTCTTTCCCCCCAGTGCTCTCCACTCCCCCCAGTGCTCTCCCCCCTGTTCTTTCCCCCGTGCTCTCCCCCCTGATCTTTCCCCCCCAGTGCTCCCCCCTGTTCTTTCCCCCCAGTGCTCTCCCCCCTGCTCTTTCCCCCCCAGTGCTCTCCCCCCTGTTCTTTCCCTCCCGTTCTTCCCCCCCCCCCAGTGCTCTCCCTCCCCTGTTCTTTCCCCCCCAGTGCTCTCCCCCCGTTCTTTCCCCCCCAGTGATCTCCCTCCCTGTTCTTTCCCCCCAGTGCTCTCCCCCCGTTATTTCCCCCCCAGTGCTCTCCCCCCCTGTTCTTTCCCCTCCAGTGCTCTCCTCCCATTCTTTCCCCCCCAGTGCTCTCCCTCCCTGTTCCCCCCCAGTGCTCTCCACTCCCCCAGAGTATTCTTTCTGCAGAAGGTTGTCCCCCCCACGTTCTGAGTTCCTGGGGTCCCCCTTGATGATTGATCACTTACCACTATTAACTGGAATTTGAATATATATATATATATATATATATATATATATATATATATAGCCCTATGTGATTTCATATCTATATCTAATACTTTCTTCATCAAATGTGCTTTAAAATGTATGGTTTTCCCTTTCATGAACAAGAAAATAATGACGTTATGCTGTTGGGCTGGTATAATAATGCTGTGAGGCTGGTATGAAATTTTTTCCAGGGCTGGTTTTTGAAAGCATGGGCGTCCGCAAGGTTACTCAGGTGCAGGGCTGGACTGGGACAGAAATTTGGCCCTGGACTTCATCCAGACCGGCCCACTTACATTTTGAGTGTTCCATCAGCACCCACTTACATCAGAGTGTCCCATCACCAGCCCCCTTACAACAGAGTGTCCCATCAGCACCACCTAACATCAGAGTGTCCCATTACCAGCCCCCTTACATCAGAGTGTCCCATCAGCACCCCCTTACATCAGAGTGTCCCATCACCAGCCCCCTTACATCAGAGTAGCCCACTGAGCCATCGGCCCACTGGGAAACTCCCGGTAGTCCCGATGGCCAGTACATGCCTGCTCAGGTGGCTGCGTACCATGCCCATATAGCCTAGAGCATGTACATCTTTTCACATTGCAATACATCTGTTGTTGCCCTTTTTTTATCTTGATGAAAACAGCCTATACAGTGACAGTATGATATCAAAATATGGCCACAACAGATGTATTGCAATGTAAAAAGATGTACATTCTCTAGGCTATATGGGCATGGAACACAGCCGCCAAAGTAACTTCCAATACAAAGTGAAGATGAATTATCTGTTATATAACACATATGTATTACCAGTGGAAAGATTTTCATGATATTGTCGAAAAGGGGCGGAGCATGAGTGGCCTTAAAACGATGCCCCCCCTTGGAAAAAGTTCTGCAGACACCCATGCTCATAATACTTTTTAAAATCGGGCATTGCCAATCCTCCTCTATCTTTGCTTCTTGTCAAAGTATTGAGAGCCACCCTCGCCGCTTTTTTTTTCCATATAAATCTTTTAATCATAGTTTTTAGTTTATTTAGATAAACCTGTGGTAATAATATTGGGACCATTTGACATGTATAAGTAAATATTGGTAAGATAAACATTTTGACTACATTTATTCTCCCTATCCATGATAGAGCTTTATATTGAATCCTTTCCAAATGCTGTTTGATTTTATTTAGTAGGGGAATATAGTTGACCTCAAACAATTCACCCATCTCTGCCGTCAGCCTTATTCCCAAATAGGCTAGCTTCTTCCCACACCACCTAAAAGGCAATTTAGTTTGGAGGATACTCTGCTCTTCTGCTGGTATATTTAAGTTTAGAATTTCAGATTTAGTTACGTTAACTTTGAAGTTGGAAACTTTCCCAAATTTTGACAGTTCTTCCATAATCACCGGTATAGAGGTCCCGGGGTTAGAGATGTAGAGCAGAAGATCGTCTGCGAAAGCAGCGACCCTATACTCCCTCCCATCAACCCTTATTCCCTGAATATTTTGATTTTTCCTAATAGCCGCCAGGAGGGGTTCTAGCGACAATATAAATAATAATGGGAGAGCGGGCAGCCCTGTCTTGTCCCATTCCACAATTCAAGGGGGCAGGACAGGGCCCCGTTTATTCTTATTTTGGCTTTAGGGTGGGTATACAAGGCTTCTATCCAGCCCCTCATCCTCTCCCCTAATCCATACCGTTCCAACACTTCAAATAGGAACCCCCAACTAACCCTGTCAAATGCCTTTTCAGCATCTATAGACATGAGTACCATGGGGGCGCCCTGCCTTATGATTTCTTGGCTTAACATAATGGTCTTTAATACGTTATCTCGCCCTTCTCTCCCTTGAATAAATCCGACCTGATCCTGCTGTATCCACTCTGGCACATGAGGTCCTAATCGTTCAGCAATAATTTTTGCAAACAGTTTAATATCCGAATTTAGTAAAGAAATTGGCCTATAGCTTTCCACTGCAATCGGATCCTTTGCCTCTTTCAAGATCAGGACCACATATGTCAGTAGTGTCTCTTCTCGAAATTTTTCACCCTTCCCCACTGCATTGAAATAATCGCATAGTTTTGGGACTAGCTGTTTTTGGAATTGCTTGTAATATGAGATCGGGAAACCATCGGGTCCAGGGCAACCTCCCTTAGCTGTATTTTTAATCGCCCACTCAACTTCCACCTTTGATATTGGGGCTTCTAATGCTTCCATTTCTATTTGCTTGGCCCTGGGAATATCTATCCCCTTCAAGTAATCCTTTATTTCCTCCCGTCCTCTGTTCTCTACATTGTCCTGCTGTCCGATATTATAAAGGGCCCTATAGTATGTATAAAACGTATTCACAATGTCCTCCGGCATATTTTGTATTTCCCCCTCCCCGTTTCTCACTTTTGGAATAAAAGTTCTACTTTTCTTTTCCTTCACCCTCCTGGCCAACCATTTACCTGATTTATTTCCCCATTGATACCTTTCTCTTCCCAGGATATAGTGGGCAGCCCTCCTGTCCTGCTCTAAGCAATCTTCTAGCTCTCTTTTTTTTATTATTAAGTCCTGGTCCTGGTCTTCTGCTCTGCTCCAATCTCTGGATTTCCTCATACAATAGGGTTTTCCTCCTCTCTCTCTCTCTCTTTTTCCCCGCTCCAATCCCTATTAGTACCCCTCTTATTACTGCTTTGTGCGTTTCCCATAATATAGGGCTGGAGATTCCCGGTGTATCATTCAGTCTAAAAAATTGTTCCATCTCCCGCTCAATCCTACTCACTGAATCCTTATCCTGTAGCAGTGATTCATTCAATCTCCAATTCATCCTCGGTCCATGATCCTCCTCTATCTCCAACTGGATCATTACTGGTGCATGATCTGACACTGTTCTTATTTTTATTTCCGCTTTCTTAAGTGCCATCAGAAATAAATGTTCCAAGAAAATGTAATCTATTCGAGAGAAGGAACCATGGACCGCGGAGAAGCATGTATAATCCCTATCTTTTGGATGGAGTAATCTCCAGGTATCCTGTAGCTGGTATGAAGCTAAAGCCCTTAAAAACATTCTCTGTTTGTATTCAGATGTCCTGAGTCCTCCCCCTGTAGTGTCTATTTTAGGGTTCATACTCCAATTAAAGTCCCCAGCAAGGATTAATTTCCCCTCTTTGAAATCTTCTATTTTATTCAATACTTTCTTTAAGAATATACCGGCATTCTCGTTTGGGGCATAACTATTTACAATTGTACATTTAAAGTTAAACAGCGTACCTTTTAAGCACAGGTATCGTCCCTCCGGGTCCACCAGTCGCTCCTCTAAATTAAACCTCGTTGTTCTACTAAAACCTATCGCAACCCCTCTAGAATAAGGGGATGGGGAATCCCCATAGATCCATACTGGGAAATTAACCGAATTCAATCTAACACCAGAAGTGCATGTTATATGCGTCTCTTGGAGGCATACTATATTTGCTTCCATATATTGCAGTTCATCATTTATCCTATATCCTTTTTGCGTTTAAGCCCCTTACATTATAAGTAATAACATTAAATACCACCATACCTCTCTTCCGAGGGCCGTTTCCTCTCCCTTTTTGGAGCGTCTAGTGGACCCAGTGGTACCTGTCCTTACTAACCCTATGGGAGGACCGAGTGAGAGCCCAAAAAAAAGCAAAAAAACATCCTATAACGGAACATCTCGTAAGACTGGGTAGGACCCCCCCCTTTCCCGTTAAGCCTATGGGTCTGGTGGACCATTATTTGTGGTCGCCTCTCCCCCATAATATCCCTGGGGCTCACACCCTTATCTGTCTGAGACTCCCCCAGCCTTCCCTTAGTGTCCTCAAAACAAAAGAAGAGCGTCAGTCCACTTTCCAGCAACAGAACCTCAAGGTTCCTCCAGCGCCCGCTATTTAAAGCAAAGCATACTTCCCCTTGCAGCTTTTATTTGTATATGTATATAAAACTGTCCCTTATAATCAGGGGGAGCAACCAGGTGAAGCAAACTTCCAACATAAATTCCCTTTTCCTTCTCTTTTTCCTTTGCCCCCTTCTCTTCTCCCCCAACAGCACTTGAATATAGCACCAGTTATAAGGGCATTTACAGGTGAGATACTGTCCTTAGGGTATCCTCATTCAGGTCCACTTACCTATTCCAGGGAGAAGGGAAGAGGTGAGGTGGGCTCCAATTTACCTAGGGGTATATCCCCCTATCTGGCATAATGTCCGTGCCGCCCTCCAGTCAGCAATAAACCACCCTGCATCCCCGTCAGACTGCTTGCCTTACCGCTATCGCAGCTCCCTGAATCGATAAGCTTCCCTCTGTGCTCCAGTGTGCTTGAGCAGGAATCTTCTCTGCTGACAAGGGGATGCTAACAGGATCACGTCCTGGCGTGTGGCGGCGTCTCAAGGTAGGCTACGGGTGTTTTCCCAGGCGGCCGAGCCGCTAACGTGTGCTGGGGCTAAGGCTGCGATGGCTGGCCGGCTAGCGTACGCTGGGGCCACGCTGACTGCTGAAACCGGCCCGGATCAATGCAGCGTCGTTGACCCTCTCAGTGAGCCAATCCGATGGCACGCAACACAGCCTCGAGTGTACGGAGGAGGGGAGACAGCGCGAGGTCCTCGGGAGGCTCGGCCGGACGGCTGTCTCCTATGTCATGACCGATCTTATGGCGATTATAAGGATACCAAACACGACATGCTTTAAAATTGCACACAGACAGTGACAAACTACATACATTTTTAAAAGCCTTTAAAAACCTTCACAGGTTACCACTTTAGATTTACAGAGGAGGTCTACTGCTAAAATTACTGCCCTCGATCTAACCTTTGTGGTGATACCTTACATGCATGGTGCAATTGCTGTATACCAGGGGTAATGAATTAAAATTCAAGGAGGTCCGGTCGCCAACATTTTCTTTGGGCGGAGGTCCGAATCTCAAGTCTGTGCTATGACTCAGAAAGATTGTAGTCACTGTATATCTATCAAAAACATGAGAAATGTACAATTTCCTTAGCATTTCAACAATATTTATTGTCAAGTTTCAGTTACAATATTAAACATGTGGACAGTTGGAACTAGGATAGCTTTACATTTGCTCTTGTCTTTGTATGGAAAACAAACAACTATTTTTAACAAAAACAATATGGAAACAAATCAATGACTCTTTAATAAAACATAAAAAGAACATCCATTTTTCAAGTAAAAGAAATAAGCACTTTCTGACTTTATTTCAATTTTTTACCACCCAAAAACCTGTCTAGTGAGAAAAATGGGCTTTTGATTGTCCTGCCAGTAGTTTGAATCTTGGCTTAAATTGAGTTACTGCCATTCTCATGCACATATGTAGGTGCTCATTGGTGAGCCTGGAACGATACTTTGTTTTAATAATGTTCTTCGTGGAGAAAGCTGACTCACAGCTGTATGTAGATCCAAACATGGTCAAGGTGTGTAGTGCTACCTTGATTAGACAAGGGAAATCAGTCTCAGGTACAGTCTGTAACCAGAAGTTAGCCTGATCAGTTCCTTCAAAGTGCTCTCTTAGAGTGACATTTGTTTGCAGGTCAATCATTTCTGTCTGTAGAGATCCCTCATGTGCCCACTTGAAGATCTGCATCACCTCCTTTGAAAACACTCCGACATCTTTAATGAGGAATTGATTGTGAATGAACAGGAGGATCTGATGTCCAAGACTGAAGCTATCAAACATTTTACCGAAGTTTCCAATGAGTTTATTTATGAAGTCAACAAAAGGAGAAACATCTCTCTTTCCTTGAATCTGTTCTTTCACCTTTGTGAAATGCAAGCACTCTCCTTGCAGATCTTCCTTGAACAAATCCAGTTTTCTCTGGAAGGAGCGGACAGCGCTCATCAAATCACAGATGGAATTGTTCTTGCCCTGGAGCTTTAAATTTAGTTTGTTAAAGCGGAGGTCCACCCTAAAATGGACCTTCCGCTCATCGGATTCCTCCCCCCCTCCGGCGCCACAATTGGCACCTTTCAGGGGGGAGGGGGGTGCAGTTACCTGGATAATCCAGGTAACTGCACCCACTTCCGGGCTAGCTCTCTGCAGAAAGGGGCGTACATTACGCCCCTTTCCGCAAGTGCCCGCCCCCTTCCGCAAGTGCCCCGCTGCCTGCTGGGAAACACACAGATCCCAGAGGCAGCGGGGACCGTCCTCTTTGCGCAGCGCGGCTCGCGCATGCGCAGTTGGGAACCGGGAAATGAAGCCGAAAGGCTCCATTTCCTGATTCCCATACCCAAGATGGCGGCGGCAGCACTCGAGTGTCGATCTAGAGATCGGCTTCGGGTGCCGACATCGCGGGCGCGCTGGACAGGTAAGTGTCACTATTTTAAAAGTCAGCAGCTGCAGTATTTGTAGCTGCTGACTTTAAAAAAAAAAAAAAAAACGCGGAGTCCCGGCGGACTCCCGCTTTAAGGTGTGATGTTATGTCCACTAGGAAAGCGATATTATCCATTGTGCTCTCATCTTGTAAAAACAGTGAAAACTGTCTTGCTTTCTGACTTTTGAGTTGCACTAAGAAAGCTGCTACTTCAGTTCGAATGGACCAAAAGCGTTCCAATACATTGCCTTTACTTAGCCATCTAACATTGTTGTGAAGTAAAAGGTCATTTGCATTTGCCTCAACTTCTTTAAGAAACTCTCTTAGTAAACGATGTTGATGGGATGAGGATACCCTGAGGAAGTTGATGAGTTTCATCATTGTGTCCATGATTTCTGCAAACTTGTACGATAGAATGGCACACAGGACAGTCTGGTGAATAATGCAGTGGTAAGAAATAAGGTCAGGGTTGTCCTCTTTCAGTCATGCCACAGCTCCTCTCTCCTTTCCTACCATGGTAGGGGCACCATCTGTGGTAACCAAGACCACTTTTTTCAGATCTATCTTCCTCTTTCTCAGAATCTCAATAGCCTCATATATGTCTTGTCCTCTTGTGCGTGTCTCAAGTGGTGTTACGCCTAACAGGTTCTCACAAAGTTCTTTTGTTTCTTTTCGAAAAAATCTTACATACACCAAAAGCTGGGCATTATCAGTTATATCCGTCGATTCATCAATGGCTAAAGAAATGCATACTGCACTCTGAATCGCTGCATCAAGTTGTCCCAAAACTTCCTCTGTTAATATTTCAGTCTTTTTTGTTGGCGCTGACAGTGGGATCTGGTTGATTTTTCCACACAGCTCATCTTTTTGTTTACCCTCAAGTAAAGTTTCAGCAACAGCATTCAAACACTCCTTTACAAATGTACCATTGGTAAATGGTCTTTTGTGTTGCCCCAAAATCCATGCTACTTTAAGTGAACATTCATTTGCACGCTGCTGGGCTGTAAACGAATGTGAGAGGACTTTGGTAGATCTGTCATACTGGGCTTTCAGTTCCGTTATTTTACGTGCCCTCACCTCGGAATGCTGTGGATATGTTTGCGCAAACGAACTGTGTTTTGTTTTGTAGTGACGCTTCACATTGCTACTTTTTATTAACTCAACGGTTTCGCAAAAATGAGACAAACCGGTTTTAAACTTCCCACAGGAAGAATGAACATGCTCTCTGTCACTTTTGCTACGGTTTCCTCCACACACTTTGGTAATATTCTGTAAATGTAAATGTCCCCATTAGTTTTCCCCCTTACATCAGTTGCCCCTATTAAAGTAATTCATTACATTGGGTGCCCCATCAGACTACCCCCAAAAATCAGTTGCCAAAGGCAGAGTACTCTCTTACATCAGGTATTCTTGTCAGAGTGCCCACTTACATCAGGTTTCTGCAATGGAAAGCCCCCTTACAGCTGGTGTTTCCCATCAGTGTGCCCCCTTATATAATTTGTCACCATCAGAGTGCCCCATTATATAAAGGTGCCCCCTTACATTAGGTGTCACCATAAGTGTGCCTCCTTACATCAGGTGTTCCCACCAGATCAGGTGTGCCCATCATAGTGCACTTTAAATTAGGTGTGTACTTCACAGTGCCACTTTACATCAATTGTCCCCATCACAGTACTCTTACATCAGGTGTCTCCATCACAATGCCCCTTTACATCAGGTGTCTCCATCACAGTGCCCCTTTACATCAGGTGTCTCCATCACAGTGCCCCTTTACATCAGGTGTCCCCATCACAGTGCCCCTTAAAATCAGGTGTCCCCATCACAGTGCCCCTTAAAATCAGGTGTCCCCATCACAGTGCCCCTTTACATCAGGTGCCCCCATCACAGTGCCCCTTTACATCAGTTGCCCCCATCACAGTGCCCCTTTACATCAGGTGCCCCATCACAGTGCCCCTTTACATCGGGTGTCCCCATCACAGTGCCCCTTTACATCGGGTGTCCCCATCACAGTGCCCCTTTACATCGGGTGTCCCCATCACAGTGCCCCTTTACATCGGGTGTCCCATCACAGTGTCCCTTTACATCAGGCATTCCTGTCAGAGTGTCCCCTTACATCAGATGTCCCCATCAGAGCCCCCCTTAACATAAACTGTGCACATCAGGGTGCCCCTTAACATAAAATAAGGGTCATGCTGATGGGCACATTTTATATTAAGGGGCACTCTGATGGACACAACAAAACGCGCCCCTTAACTTAAAATTTGCCCATCAGAGTGCCCCTTTTAATATAAAATGTACCCATCAGTGTTGCTCTTAAAATACAATATGCCCATTAGCGTGCCCCTTAACATGAAATAAGGGTCACACTGATGGCCGCCTATTATGTTAAGAGGCACTCTGATGGACAAATTTTATTTTAAGGGTCATGCTGATGGACAAATTTTATTTTGCGGGGCACGCTGATGGGTATATTTTTAATGTGCACATCGATGGGCATATTTTGTAGGGCACATTTTGTTGTGCCCATCAGCGTGCCCCTTAACAAAATATGCCCATCGATGTGCACATTAAAAATATACCCATCAGCGTGCCCCGCAAAATAAAATTTGTCCATCGGAGTACCCCTTAACATAAAAGGTGCCTATCAGCGTGACCCTTATTTTATGTTAAGGGGCACGCTGATGGGTATATTTTTATTGTGCACACTGATGGGCATATTTTGTTAAGGGGCACCTTAACAAAACATGCCCATCAGTGTGCACATAAAAATATACCCATGTGCTCCTTACAAAAAAAGCCCAGCATTGTGCATATTAATAATATACCTGTCAGTGTGCCCCTTAAAATATGCCCAACAGTGTGCACAATAAAAACATGATTGATCATGAATGATCCATAATGTGCCCACATACCTTTACTGCAGGAGCGAGGGCACAACTGAAACTACCTGGCAAGGAGAGCCAGGACCCGGGAATAGGGAACCGCGGGCAGCAGGGGGGCGGGGCGCGCATGTGACGTCACACCCCTACTGCCCGTGAGCGTGTGTCTCTCTTCAGCTTTGAGAGACGCGGCCAGGAGCAGGGGCGGGCGCATGCGTGCAGCGTCACTGGTTGCTGGGGAAACACGCGGTCCCAGCAAACCAGTGATTGCTTCAATTTACTATGCTGGCAGCACGGCGGTCCGAGCAGAAGCTCCATACATATGACGCTAGACCGACGCTTGAGTTCCCCTTTGTGTGTGAGCACGGGGGGGGGGGAGGGGGGGTGCTTTTTTAAAATTATTATTTATCTTGCTTTTTTGTTTTATTTTTAAACTGTTCCTTTCATCTTCTAAATTTTTTTTTATCGTTTTTATTGTTATCTCAGGGAAAGTAAATCTCCCCTATGATAGCAATAGGTAGTGAAAGGTACTCTTTTTTTGAAAAAATTGGGTCCTTTTAGACCCTAGATCTCCCCCCTGCCTTCAAAGCATCTGACCACACCAAGATCGGTGTGATTAAATGCTTTCCCAATTTCCCAATGGCGCTGTTTATATCCAGCAAAAGCTAAGTCATGAAATGCTCGTAGCTTCCGGTTTCCTAGGCCATAGAGATGATTGGAGCCGTTCTGGTCTCCGATCAGCTGGCGGAACCACGGGTTGCATTCCCGGGTTCCCTGTTGGGACAGGAGAGCCTGAGAAAACCATTGAAGATGGTGGGGGGTGTGTCAGGAAGATCCTTCTCACAGGCATCCGAGCGGCGTAAGTCGCAGAAGATCTCCTGTGCGGTTTGAAGAGCGTTACCACGGTCGACGGTGCGCGCTCACGTGCGCGGGAGCGCGCGCGGCCGTTTGACGCAATTGGCGCCAATAGCGCTATTTAAAGTGGATCTTTGCTTCACTGCCTTGCTGCCCGATCAACAGCGTTCCCGGGTATCCTGGTAACCTGTATCTGAACCTGAATCTGAATCCGTATCCTGATCCGTATTGAACCCGGCTTGTTTCTGACTCCGCTGTTTGCTGCCTGCCCCCGACTTTG
Source organism: Lithobates pipiens (assembly GCF_037356315.1). Lineage (NCBI taxonomy): Eukaryota > Metazoa > Chordata > Amphibia > Anura > Ranidae > Lithobates > Lithobates pipiens. The sequence goes on along the minus strand of NW_027507764.1, from coordinate 374,003,300 downwards.
GCTTTGTACCCGACTACTCTTCTGGATTCCGTTTCTGTACCTGATCTGCTCGCCTGTGCCTGACCTGGACTGTTATACCATCCATTATCTGTCAGTTGCCTGTCTTACCGCTGCTGTACTACAGGACACCTCCCAGTCCACCACCGTATCCGGCTGTTGCTCCCTCTGTGCCCTGTTGCCTCCTACCTCTTGCTGCGGACTACTGGACTCTTCCCACTTCCCGCTGTATCCAGTTTGCACCAGCATTCGCTGCCGGACTACAGAACTCCTCCCGCTGTTCGCTGTACCCTGCGACCCCTTGCATCCCGTTGCCGGACTACAGTAATCCTTCTGCTGTCTGCTGAACCTTACCATTGCCTACATTCCGCTGCTGGACTACAGGACACCTCCACCATCAACCATCCAGTCAGGCACTTGTGCCCCTCTGTGCTCCCGAGGCCCTGTCATCACTACCAGGGTCTCCCGAGTCAGAGGTCTACGAGAAGCCGCTCCCTGCATTCCGGGCTCTGCCTTAAGGTACGTGACAGTATCGGGCAGCCATGTCTGAGCCCACGCAGGGAGATTCTGCTATGGATGATTTATGCCGTCATCTTGCTGGACTTACTCAGGCTGTTAAATCCCTACAAGAGGGCTATTCCCGGTTGGAAGAGCGTGTCCAGGTCTTATCTACTACAGGCCCTACCGTGCTGGGAACTTCTTCTGCACCATCAGTGGTTATGATGCCCCCTGAGCCTAAGGTCCCAACTCCGGAGAGGTTTTCAGGAAATCGCAGCAAGTATAGAGCTTTCCGCAATGCCTGTGAACTATTTTTTGCACTTCAACCCAGAACTTTCTCCCTTGAATCCACTAAGGTGGGTTTTGTCATCTCCCTCTTATTGGGTGAGCCCCAGGCATGGGCCCACCGCCTCTTGGAGCAAAAGGATACATGCCTTAACAACCTGAATACTTTCTTCCAAGCAATGAGTTTGCTCTATGAGGATCCACAACAAGCGGCCACTGCGGAAGCTGCGTTATATTCTCTTCAGCAAGGCCGTAGAGCGGCAGAGGACTATGCGTCCGAATTCCGGCGCTGGAGTTCCGATACTACCTGGAACGATGCCGCTCTACGTTATCAGTTTCGCATGGGACTCTCCGAACCTTTAAAAGATGAATTGGCCCGGGTTGGTATCCCAGCAACACTTGAAGCCCTTATTAATCTGTCCATCCAGATTGACAGACGTCTGAGAGAACGGAGAGCAGAACGCACTGCCGGGCCTTCCCGACCAGTCTGGATGTTACCCCGTGTTCCCAACCCTCCTGCACATCCCGCTGCTGACACTCCTGAACCCATGCAACTGGGCTTACTTAGACCAACTCTCACTACCGAAGAACGACAACGCCGGCAGCTCAACAATCTGTGTCTTTACTGTGGGGAGCCCGGACACTACGTGAGATCCTGTCCTGCCAAACTCCGTAAGCACTCTTCAGCTTCCAGGAGGGAACATTCAAGTCACCGCGATAATTGATTCCGGAGCATGTAGTGGGTTCATGGACTTGTCGTTTGCCCGAAAATTCCAAGTGCCCTTACGGCCCAGGGCGAAGGGATTGACTGTACACCTTGCCGATGGATCGGCTATCAAATCTGGGCCGGTGACACAAGAGACGCTTCCTTTGACTGCCACTATTTCCGGTAACCATCAGGAACAACTCTGACTGGACGTTATTGAATCTCCCCTTTTCCCTATTATACTGGGCATGCCCTGGCTTCGGGCACACAACCCGCAAATTGACTGGTCCACCGGAAACATTAACTTTTCCTCCCCCTATTGCCGTCAGCACTGTCTCCAAGAAGCAATTAAGGTCTCGCCCCATTTAATGTGTTTGGAAATCGATGTTTCCGCCATCCTGGACTGGCCAGCTCCTACTGATAAGAGAGGAGTTCAACGTTTTGTGGGGTTTGCAAATTTTTATCGCAAGTTCATCAAGGGTTTCTCTACGATCATCGCCCCGATCACAAGATTAACCAGACAGGGTATCAAGTTTCAGTGGACTCCGGAGGCTCAGGCTGCGTTCACCTCCCTTTTAGAACAGTTTGTGTCAGCATCTGTCTTGAAGCACCCTAATACTGCGCTACCCTACATCCTCGAGGTGGATGCATCCGAAATTGCAGTGGGGGCAGTTCTCTCTCAGAGACAGGGCCCCAAGGCCTTATTGCATCCGGTGGCGTTCTTCTCGCGCAAGTTGTCTGAAGCGGAGAGAAATTATGACGTCGGGGCAGGGAGCTACTCGCTATCAAAGCTGCACTTGAGGAATGGCGCTATCTCCTGGAGGGAGCAGCTCATCCCATTCTGGTATACACTGACCACAAGAACTTAGAGTACTTGAAGACTGCTAAGAGGCTGAAGCTGCGTCAGGCCAGATGGGCACTTTTCTTTACAAGATTTTCCTTTCATATTACTTATAGGCCCGGATCAAAAAACACCAAACCCGAAGTCCTTCAATCAACAGATACCATCCTTGCACCCGGAAACTTCCTTATGCTCCAGGAAGATCTTTTGTCCCAACTCAAGCAGGCTTCATCATCGGCTTCGCACCCATCAAACACCACCCTACACTCCAGCAATGATTTGTTATGGCACGAAAATAAGATCTACGTGCCCCAACAACTACGAGTTGCTGTTGTCAAATCTTGCCACGACCACAAGTTGGCCGGCCACTTTGGGGTACACAAGACCGCCGAACTCCTCCAACGCACCTTCTGGTGGCCTCAGCTGCTAAGAGATTGCAAGCTTTACGTAGAATCATGCATCACCTGTACCCAGAACAAGGGTAGCAAGACCAAAGCCTGGGGCTTGCTGAAACCACTCCCTATTCCGGAGAGACCTTGGAGAATGATTTCCATAGACTTTATTGTGGAATTACCGCCGTCAGAAGGCCATACCACTATCTTTGTGGTGGTTGACAGATTCTCCAAGATGGCACTTTCTGCCCATGAAGGGTACACCTTCTGCCCCTGAGACCGCAAGGATCTTCATCAAGGAAATAGTAAGGCTCCACGGAATACCTGCAAACATTGTGTCCGATCGTGGGGTGCAATTTGCATCGAAGTTTTGGAGAGCTTTGTGTGAGTCCCTGAAGATTGACCTTTCGTTCTCTTCTGCCTACCATCCCCAGACCAATGGTCAGACCGAACGAACAAACCAGACCCTCGAGCAATATTTGCGATGTTATTCTTTTTTTTCGCAAGACGATTGGGTATCCCTTTTACCACTTGCCGAGTTCGCCTACAATAACTCTGTTCATTCTGCAACAAATCAATCTCCCTTTTTTGCGAACTATGGTTTTCACCCTCTGTTCTTATCAACCAACATTCCTGAATGTACGGTTCCGGCGGCTCAAGAAACTTTGAACTTTTTCTGCACTAATAACAACCTGCTTCAAGAGACGATGGCAAGGACCCAAGAGCGCAACAAGGCGGTTTTTGACAAAAAGAGGAGAGGGGAGCTCGATCTAAAACCTGGGGATTTAGTTTGGCTGTCTACCCTGAATTTGAAATTGGCATGTCCATCCAGAAAACTAGGCCCAAGATTTGTGGGTCCCTTCCCAGTAACCAGGAAAATTAATAATGTGGCTTATGAACTGAAACTACCGGAATCGCTTCGTATCCATCCAGTGTTCCATGTGGCCCTTCTAAAACCCTCAATCCAGGATCCCTTCACTGATTGGAACGTTGGTCCCCCTGAACCTGTGCTTATTAATGGTGAGGAGGAATTTGAGGTTGAAGCGATTTTAGATTGCAGAAAGAGACGCAACCAAGTCCAATATCTGGTGAAATGGAAGGGGTATGGGCCAGAAGAAAACTCCTGGGAACCAGAGACTGGTATCCACGCTACGAGGCTGGTTCTGGCCTTCAAAAGATCTCACTCAGGTAAGATGTCCCAGTTGGGCATCCGGAGGCTGCCCATTGGAGGGGGGCAATGTCAGGAAGATCCTTCTCACAGGCATCCGAGCGGCGTAAGTCGCAGAAGATCTCCTGTGCGGTTTGAAGAGCGTTACCGCGGTCGGCGGTGCGCACGTGCACGTGCGCGGGAGCGCGCACGCGGGTGCGTGCGCAGCCGTTTGACGCAATTGGTGCCAATAGCTCTATTTAAAGTGGATCCTTGCTTCACTGCCTTGCTGCCCGATCAACAGCGTTCCCGTGTATCCTGGTATCCTGTATCTGAACCTGAATCTGAATCCGTATCCTGATCCGTATTGAACCCGGCTTGTTCCTGACTCCGCTGTTTGCTGCCTACCCCCGACTTTGGCTTTGTACCCGACTACTCTTCTGGATTCCGTTTCTGTACCTGATCTGCTCGCCTGTGCCTGACCTGGACTGTTATACCATCCGTTATCTGTCAGTTGCCTGTCTTACCGCTGCTGTACTACAGGACACCTCCCAGTCCACCACCGTATCCGGCTGTTGCTCCCTCTGTGCCCTGTTGCCTCCTACCTCTTGCTGCGGACTACTGGACTCTTCCCACTTCCCGCTGTATCCAGTTTGCACCAGCATTCGCTACCGGACTACAGAACTCCTCCCGCTGTTCGCTGTACCCTGCGACCACTTGCATCCCATTGCCGGACTACAGTAATCCTTCTGCTGTCTGCTGAACCTTACCATTGCCTACATTCCGCTGCTGGACTACAGGACACCTCCACCATCAACCATCCAGTCAGGCACTTGTGCCCCTCTGTGCTCAAGAGGCCCTGTCATCACTACCAGGGTCTCCCGAGTCAGAGGTCTACGAGAAGCCGCTCCCTGCATTCCGGGCTCTGCCTTAAGGTACGTGACAGGGTGATTCCCTCCCACTGCTTGTAAAAGCAGTCTAGAGGCTAATTAGCCACTAGGATTGCTTTTACATGAAAGCCGACCACTGGCTGAAAAGAATTATAACAAGATGATCATTCTGTTATAACCACTCAAAGTCCAGCAACATACCAGTACATTGCTGGTCCTTGTTGGGCATATATTGTTTTTCATGCAGCCTGTGGGCTGAACTAAAAAAAAGAGATTGATCGGTGGGTATGCCCACCATTAGAATACCACCCTTCATCCACCCACTTCTAACGATGGGCATACATGCACCATTTTCTTTTAACTGTGGTGGTGAAATCACCTCCTACAGCGCTGGAGTTGCTGATTTACGTATCGTGGGAGCAACTGCTGTTGCTGTCAAGATATATAAATCAGTGCTGCAGCTGAATGGCGTACCTGCTAAGTAAATGATGGTTAACAATAAAACAAAGTAACATTACAGTATAACAGTAAGACTTACCATACATGCAAAGCAAATACAACAAAACATTTTTAACGCAATCTGTGCCTAAAAAATATATGCTGAATTATGGGGGCAATCCTCCCCTAATGTTAGGAGCAAATTGCTTCTCCTCCCCTGGGGTACCAGAGAGGACATGCGGAAAATGCCTCTCATGCAGCCGACTCACTGCATTTGGATTGGGAAGTTGGGCCACAGCACCATCTGGAAACCAAAGGGCTATGATGGATGATCTCTTCCTGGAATTTAAGGAAGGGTCCAGTCCTGAAGCTTTGTATAGCACATAAGCATTCAGTAGAGCCAATTGAAATAAGTATACAGACACTTCTTTGTAGCAGTGTCTGGCCTTATGGGCAATTTGGTACGGAGCCAACAACTCGTCATTGAGGTCCACCCCTCCCAAATTAAGGTTATATTCATGACACAGAGGGGTTTCGCCACAACACCAGTCGTCGTAGGAATTTGGACCGTCATGTCTGCGTGAAGGGAGGACAGAATGAAAACATTCTTATTAACCCTCCACTTCACAGCGAGCAAATTACACTTCATGCAGGCTCTCTCCCCCAGCCTAAGATGGGAATCTACAAGCCACTGGGGTAAGCCCCGGCGATTAGATCGCACTGTGCCACATGATTCCATGATCAAGCGACTAAAAAGTGGCACACTCATGTAATAATTGTCCACATATAAGTGGTACCCCTTTTTTGACCAGCATATAAATTGATTTGTTCCACATTAGAGTGACGTAAAATCAACCGTTTTCACCTGAATTCCAGGTTGGCCAGTGAATGGGGGAAGTACGGGTGCTGCAGAAGTGGTGGGCTCCCACCACTTCTGGCAAATGCAGCAGGAAGGGCACTATGGGCTAGACAGGCCTGCCTTTGTCTTCTTGGTTGCTGTGGGACTCTACTTGTGCTAGCCACCTCACCAGCTTGAACTGCACTTATGGGACTCGCCACATTACCACCTGATACTGCAGTGCTGGATGTGCGACCAGGATGTACTAGGCCACTAGTGCTTGCCAGTTCACCAGAAGGATAAGCGGCACTAGTACTGGCTCTGTGCTCCATACGAGAGCCCTGTGGTTCTTGCACCTCAACGATAGCAGAAGAATGGGGTCAGGTATGCCTGACCTTGGCAGGGACCACGACTCCGTCTTTAGAGCTATCTGTCTGGGTGCCACGGCTGTCTACTGGTTTGTATTCTGAGCCTGAATCTGAAAGATGAGTGACTTCCTCTTAACTATCTGTCATGCTCAGAAATGTGTAGGCCTCTTCACTACTGTGCTTTTGATTTGACATTTTAGTCTATAAATTTACTGGTACAGTAGTGAGACTCACAGGAAAAAAAACACCTGACTGTCAGCAACTGATTCAAATGCTACCAAAAAAACTGTTAGCATTCGTAGAGATCAGGCCTGACTCTGCGAACCCTGCAGTTATGTGTGTTGTGTTTTTGTAAGTGACAGTGATAGATTGATACTGCACTTGGGTGGGCTGGGCGGAGGGGCTAAATGCAGGTGCTAGCAGGTATCTGGGTTAATCCAGCTAACGCTGCGTTTTTGGGAACCCTAAACTGCTGGGGACACTAATATAGTTCTGATCAGATCAGATATTGATCCGTTCAGACACTATACTACTAAGGCAGGTGTATGGTGCATGTGTTGTTGTTAGCGCTACTGGCACTAATCTGACGCTATTCAAATGCCACCCACTGCGCTTAGGTAAAAAAAAATTGCTGTTTTTCCTACACTCGAGCTGCCACTTTAAAATCTTACAGAATGTTGCTGATATTTTAACCTTTAAATATAATATATAAGGAAAATATAATGGCACTTATGAATAAGTTGGTCCACACTATCCCAGAGACACATTCATGTTATAGGTACCTCATCCCCTAATAATTCTGCAAATATTGTATCCAAGAAAAGGGGAGAAAAAGAAAAGGGAGAGATGGAACAGGGGATTTTTATACGGTACAATTTATAGAAAAACAAAAATTTCTTTTAAAAGGATTCATAGATTTTTATTAGAAATATATTAAAAATATTTTATAAAGACATTAGTAGCAAATACACTAATTGTACAAGAAATACATAGCTATGGGGTATGGGGGATCCTGAAAGTATTAGTTGGTAAAACTGATCGCACTTCTTCCCGACATGTTTCGCATTTGTGCTTCTTCAGGGGAGTGTGCAACTAACAATAACACAAAGAAAAAAGTTTAAAAATATACATATAAGATGTACATTTGTGCAGTGCAATCAAATGCATATACAGGTGCAATACAGGAAATTTATAATATAAAAATAGTCTCAATGTGCTTGGTCCAAAGAGGAGCAATGCTTACCCAAGTGTGTAAATTCCAAGCACCGCAACACAGGAGCCGATAAATTGTGGGATAGATGGTGGAAATTATGGGACAGGATCAAATGGAAAACCCCCCTAGCCCAATGTAGGGCACAGATGGAGGTAAGCAAGTGCTACAAAAGTCAAAAACAAAATTAAAAATAGATTTTGAAATACAAAATGAAAAGTTTTATTGAAATAATGAGAAGTGTTTGATTGTAAGAAAAGAGTAAGCAAATTTCAGGATCCCCCATACCCCATAGCTATGTATTTCTTGTACAATTAGTGTATTTGCTACTAATGTCTTTATAAAATATTTTTAATATATTTCTAATAAAAATCTATGAATCCTTTTAAAAGAAATTTTTGTTTTTCTATAAATTGTACCGTATAAAAATCCCCTGTTCCATCTCTCCCTTTTTTTTTTTCTCCCCTTTTCCTGGATACAATATTTGCATAATGGCACTTATATCATAAATATAAATACCTATTCAATGTGAATGCAAACAAATATATATATATATATATATATATATATATATATATATATATAATATATACAACTAATATTATCCTCCCTGTGACAAGTGAACATAAATTGTGGCAAAACAAAATATAAATTGATACAAAAAATATATATATAAAAAAATATATATTTCAAAAAAAGTGTCCAAAAAAAGTCCTTATAAATGTAGTTTATTCTTATTCCATCCACCACACCAGACAGTGATAAGCGACTCCTTTCCCTTAAGAAAAACACACTCACCAACTCCCACTGCCTGTAGTTTCGTATCAGGCTATAAGCGCTTTAAAGCCACACAACCAATGGTGAAACAATAATCCAGTAATCCACTGTGTATATTCAGATCACTCCACATGTAAAATAATAAAGGTACTCCAATAGTGTAAAACCGTATAAGCCACTTTATTATACACATAAAAACTTCAACCAAAGTTTACACTCACATTCTGAAAATTCCAAAGCCAGCAAAACTATACAAAGGCACAGCAAACTTCTCAACTGGATAGCACAATATTAGGCTGCGGTCACGGCAGACCCGGGGTGTGCAAGCGTATCTCTTGAATTTCTCACCCCCTCCTCAGCGTCCTGGACACAGTCTCGTATCACCACTTCCTAGTTCGGCTTCAAACGTCATATGTCACTGGTGATGATTGCCGTACAGCCACCACCACCGACATGTTTCGTCATACACTGACTTACTCATGGGATTGGCTACACGGCACGACAATTATTCCTTAAATAACCCTCTTGTCAATCAAAATCTTCCTGATCTCCGCCCAGCGCCTGTGCCCACCTCGTCTCCCCGCTGGTGCAAAATCGAGATGATCTGGATCCTAAATGAGCAATATGCTTTTTAATACACTGATGCACTATTAATATAAACTTATATTTACGTGGACACACATGATTTACTATGTGCATATCCCATATTAACTGCCTCAAAGCCATAACCTAATACTTACTTCACGCAAGTGGCATATCTTTATTCAACATAACATGATGATTTGCCCACCCGTGACATTCTGCTGTAGTAAAACTGCGGCTGCTGGTTGGGAAGCGGTTAAAGGCCCAGGGACGTACAAGACGCTCAGAAAAAGCACAATGGCAGTGAAGGCATCAAGTTTTTCCCTGCACTCAATTCGACCAACTGTAAAAATAAATGGCAACCACCTCAATCTATAACTAGCCTTTACAGCAGGAACTGAATATTCTTTAGCTATGTGCACTGCAATTTGAACGTGTGAATGCTGAAAATACCATATTATAGTGACTATATTGCGCTTTGGGGGGGGGGGGGGAATTCTTATTTCCTATTATAGGAATCTATTGGCCAATATGCAGTTTTCTCCATTCAAACATTAGAGTTCCAGAGAATATAGCCAGAGAATATTCGATTTTCCCCTATTCGCACAAAAATGTACCTGCAGTTTTGATGGACAAACAGCTACGCAATTTATCTATAAAAACATTCCTAGGTGTTATCGGGTGTTTTGCTGATTTCTATTTTTTTTTATTGTAGCAACAAAAATCTATCATTACTGAAATATGGGTTCTTCTGATCGGCTTCACAAAATACTAGTTACCTGGCTGCAGTGGCGGCCCGTCCATAAGGGGAGCACGGGCACCCCCCCATCCATGCGTCCGTCCACTAATCTACAGTGCCTTGCGAAAGTATTCGGCCCCCTTGAACTTTTCAACCTTTTGCCACATTTCAGGCTTCAAACATAAAGATATAACATTTTTTATTTTTTGTGAAGAATCACCAATAAGTGGGACACAATTGTGAAGTGGAACGAAATCTATTGGACTTTTGAAACTTTTTTAACTAATAAAAAAATGAAAAGTGGGGCGTGCATAATTATTCGGCCCCCTTGCGTTAATACTTTGTAGAGCCACCTTTTGCTGCAATTACAGCTGCAAGTCGCTTGGGGTATGTCTCTATCAGTTTTGCACATCGAGAGACTGAAATTCTTGCCCATTCTTCCTTGCAAAACAGCTCGAGCTCAGTGAGGTTGGATGGAGAGCGTTTGTGAACAGCAGTTTTCAGCTCTTTCCACAGATTCTCGATTGGATTCAGGTCTAGACTTTGACTTGGCCATTCTAACACCTGGATACGTTTATTTGTGAACCATTCCTTTGTAGATTTTGCTGTATGTTTGGGATCATTGTCTTGTTGGAAGATAAATCTCCGTCCCAGTTTCAGGTCTTTTGCAGACTCCAACAGGTTTTCATCCAGAATGGTCCTGTATTTGGCTGCATCCATCTTCCCCTCAATTTTAACCACCTTCCCTGTCCCTGCTGAAGAAAAGCAGGCCCAAACCATGATGCTGCCACCACCATGTTTGACAGTGGGGATGGTGTGTTGAGGGTGATGAGCTGTGTTGCTTTTACGCCAAACATATTGTTTTGCATTGTGGGCAAAAAGTTGGATTTTGGTTTCATCTGACCAGAGCACCTTCTTCCACATGTTTGGTGTGTCTCCCAGGTGGCTTGTGGCAAACTTTAGACGAGACTTTTTATGGATATCTTTGAGAAATGGCTTTCTTCTTGCCACTCTTCCATAAAGGCCAGATTTGTGCAGTGTACGACTGATTGTTGTCCTATGGACAGACTCTCCCACTTCAGCTGTAGTTCTCTGCAGTTCATCCAGAGTGATCATGGGCCTCTTGGCTGCATCTCTGATCAGTCTTCTCCTTGTCTGAGCTGAAAGTTTAGATGGACGGCCAGGTCTTGGTAGATTTGCAGTGGTCTGATACTCCTTCCATTTCAAAATGATCGCTTGCACAGTGCTCCTTGGGATGTTTAAAGCTTGGGAAATCTTTTTGTATCTAAATCCAGCTTTAAACTTCTCCACAACAGTATTACGGACCTGCCTGGTGTGTTCCTTGGTCTTCATGATGCTCTCTGCGCTTTCAACAGAACCCTGAGACTATCACAGAGCAGGTGCATTTATACAGAGACTTGATTACACACAGGTGGATTCTATTTATCACCATCAGTCATTTAGGACAACATTGGATCATTCAGAGATCCTCGCTGAACTTCTGGAGTGAGTTTGCTGCACTGAAAGTAAAGGGGTTGAATAATTTTGCACGCACCACTTTTCAGTTTTTTATTTGCTAAAAAAGTTTAAAATATCCAATAGATTTCGTTCCACTTCACAATTGTGTCCCACTTGTTGTTGATTCTTCACAAAAAATTCCAATTTTATATCTTTATGTTTGAAGCCTGAAATGTGGCAAAAGGTTGAAAAGTTCAAGGGGGCCGAATACTTTCGCAAGGCACTGTACATGCAGGGCGCCGGACGCATTGCATTCCAATGGGGGTGTGTTGTTTTTTTAAGCACTAGAGTAGAGCCAGAGGCTCTAATAGGCTTCAAAATAAGGTGGGCTTGGGGCGCGGAGAACTGCACTCTGAGCCCACCCAGTTGTGTGACACTAGGGAATGAATATTCGCTATTGCCACACTGATCCTCCTCCTGGCCAATCAGGACCCGGTTTCCAAAAAGAAGAAGCTACGCTGGCTGCCGGGAGGAGGAGTGGTGATGCAGAGGAAGCTAGCCGGGAGTAAGTGTTGTGGCCGGGTGGGTGACTGATGGTGGGGAGGTGCGGGTGGCTGGCTGGCTGTGCACTGTTTGCTGCCCCCCCCACCACCAAAAAGTAAAATAAATACCACCGGCCGGCACTGCCTGGCTGTAGCGCTGACCTTAACACTGAGTCAATGAGAAGTACACAGATTAGCTGTTAGTGCTCCGGGTGGTGATTCAAAGTACTGATACAAGAGGATCAGCAGCACAGCAAGCCAAAAAGCACTTTTAGGCTCTATTCACACTTCTGTGACTTGTTATGTAACTTTGGACATCAAAGTCGCATGACAAGTGGTTCCCCATATTTTCCAATGATAACCATTCATATATGTATGACTTAAAGTTGCAGCAACTTCAAAGTAGTTAATTTACTACTTTGGCCCAACTTTTATGCAACTTGAGGGCCATAGACTTCAATGTTAACCCTCAAAAGTTGCATGAAAGTCATACCTGAATGTTATACAGTGCAACAGTTCTTTATTATCATTGATAAAAACCAAATTTGTATCAAAGTAGCACCTATCTGAAGCAGGGGCGTCCCGTCTATTAAGGACGCACGGGCGCCGCCCCCCCCCGGTCCATTGCCACATCCCCTATCCATAAGTCCGGCCCCTTTCAGAACACCAGGCACATGGATTCCAATGCAGATGGGGCTGTTTTCTTGAAGCACCGATTAGAGCCAGAGGTTCTAATAGGCTTCAATATAGGGTGGGCTTGGGTTGCAGAGAGTGCACTCCGGGCCCACCCAGGTGTGTTACAACAGTGAATCAATATTCGCTGTTGTAACACCAATCCAATGGGGTAAGTGCCAGAGTCGAACCGACTGGAAACAGCAGGGGGATGGGTGGTTGTTTGCTGCCCCCCGCCAAAAAAAAAAAAAAAACACCAGCCACCACTGATCTGAAGCAGTGTTGCCAACCATCCGTACATTTACGAGCAGCCCATAAAAACAAGGCATTTTTCCTGTGCTCGTGAAAGCCCGTAGTAAGGGAATGGCGGCGATCGGCTCGGGTCAGAACTGCGCATGCGTAATTCCCGGAAATCCGCAAGAAGATCTGATCATCTTGAGCCGCCGAGTCTCCTGACTCTGCCCACCACCACCTTCCTCAGCCTGCCACGCTTGACAAGAAGATGTGGGCAGCCAAAAGTGTGGCAGTACTCAGTAGGACGGGAGTTTGCTCTGTTCCCTGCGCTTTACCAGAGGGCTGTGCTCAGCTCTCATGTCTCTGTCCACCTGGGGGACCTGTATCCAGATCGCTACCTCCACACATCTGATCTGCATCACCAGAATAGGTAGGAACTCAGACAGACTGAGGCCACACACCACCCTGTGTATCTGTCTGTATATCGGCCAATCACACTGTGCGGGGGGGGTGTATACAGGGCTCACCGATTATCGTAGTGCGGGGGCCCGAGGGATCTTTATCATTCATGCCCGGATAGGGATGGGGGGGGGGGGGTCGGGGCAGACTGGGCAGGTCATACACCTGTTACTGGAAGAAGGCTCTCTTATAGGAAGGACTGATCAGAGGACAGGGACCCCCCTGTATGGACTGATCAGGTACTATACATACCAGCAGAATCTGGCTGTGTCTTCTATACAGAGAGCACATAGGATCCTGAAGATTGTATGTATACCCCATAGCAGAGGGAGACATAGACAGGCAGATCTGTCATTGGGGATATATGAGGACTGCCATCTGATTGCTGATAAGGGGGGGGGGGGGGGTCATCTGTGGACCAATCACTTCCTTCTCCTATAAAGGATATCTAAATGCAACAATTAAATTTAATATGGTGCAGCTTACAAAAAAAAAAAATCCTGCTGATCCCACTGCACTGAGCTGAAATCTCAGACAATTTTCTCACTGATTTTCTGTGAACTTCAAACTACAGGGGGTACTTGAAGTCTAAATCAGGACAGCATCCTAGGGTGACAACACTGCCCTCCATAGATACAGTACAGCGAGTGAGTGAGTGTTGTCACACAGTACAGGAAGTATGTTACTGGCAGGATCACCAGGTGAAAATAGAACTAATGCAGCCACCACACCACATAAATCTATGGTTGACAACCGATTTGATCGCCATGCCATACACAGGGAAGGGGATGTCAATCAATAATGAAGACATACGATCGATCTACATACCAGTGTATTCATGAACAAAGTATCTCAGTGCTACCGAATGGTGCAAAACTCTGCTTGATCGAGTCCAACAATTGGAAGGGAAGTTATGGCTATTTGATTGTTTGCAGACTTGATCATTTTGATAGATTTGAACATTGGTCATAAAAAAAAAAAAAATCCAGTGGTGTGGACAGATGCAGACAAAAAATGACATCCTCTGCTGAAAACATCAACATTTCCCTATAACTCATATATTTACCAACAAGAAAATCTCTGATGGTGACTACACAAGTCACCATCAGAGATTTTCTTGTTGGTAAGAACAGAGGGTGACAGCAGAACGGAGGGGGACACAGAGGAAGAACAGAGGGGGATGGCAGAATGGAGGGGGACACGGAGGAAGAACGGAGGGGGACAGCAGAACGGAGGGGGACATGGAGGAAGAATGGAGGGGGACAGCAGAACAGAGGGGGACACGGAGGAAAACTGGAGGGGAACAGCAGCAGAATGGATGGGGACAAAGTGTGAGTGTAACACAGACCATACAGTACACCTGTCCTGGTCCTGGAAGAATGTCTTGCAATGACTGCAGGCGGCAAACTTGCAGACCTTGTGGGCGGGAGGAGCCTGGAGGAAGATTCAGTCAGGCGAGGCTTAGGCTGGCTGGCTGCAGTGCTCAGGATAAAAGTTGAACAACTGTGGCTCTATCTGGTGGTGATGAGTCTGGTCACCATCACTGGCGTCACTGCTGGCTGGCTGGTGTGGCTGCTCTCTCTCTCGGACTGGGCGGTGGGCGCGCACACTGCTCTCAGCCATAGGATGTGGGCGGGTGCACTGCCCACACTGACTGCCAGTGCCCACGTGTCTGTTTGCCCGTCCCTCAGGACTCAGCTGAGGTCACTGGTTGCTAGACATGGGGTGGCCCCTAGCCTAGCAACCAGTCTGGCAGCAAGCCAGCCTATGATGTGTCATGTCATGTGTGAGAGTCTGAGATGTGTTAAACTTTATAAGGGTGGCGGTGGAGTGAGTTGGTGGAGCGGACTGGTCTGGTCACTGTGTTTTTTTTTCATTCTGCGACACTGTATTGTTCCGGAATGAAGTTGCCCGGGACACGGACAAAAATCTCAAATCAGGGACAATCCCAGGCAATCCGGGACATGTGAGCACCCTAACTGGGAGGCCTGCCTTTACACATGAACTTTAATGGCATCCCAGTCTTAAGGCCCATACACACGATCAGATTTTTTAACAACAAACATGCAAATTAGCTGTTTTGGAGCAACAAAAGTCCGATGGAGCAAAGTCTGATCGTGTGTACAGAAAACCATAGGACTTTTGTACAAAGTAAAAACACACATGCTCAGAACCAATGCAAAAGATCAGACAACAATACAGAAGTTGACCAAAGGTGGCGGTAAAGAGCAGAAAAACCACATGATTTGGTGAAAGTTGGCTGAAAAATTCCTGCCGTGTGTATGCAATACAAGTTCAGGGCCGACACCCTTTGTACAAAAATCCACAGGAAAGTTTGTACAAAGTCCGATCGTGTGTATGAGGCTTAAGTCCGTAGTGTTCAATATTGAGTTGGCCCACCCTTTGCAGCTATAACAGCTTCAACTCTTCTGAGAAGGCTGTCCACAAGGTTTAGGAATGTGGGTGATCTGGAAATCTCTCCAGTTTGACATAGGAGACAAAATACTCCGCCTCTACTATACTGAAAATAAGAAATGTGTTTTTTTTACTTAATAACTAGCTTAAATCACATTTCTTATTGCACATGGTACTTGCCTTTTGCCTGAATACTGGAATTTGCACTTAAAACTGTATTTTTTTTACTTTTGGAAATGCCAGTAAAAACTTGGCTCTGCCAGTAAATTGTGGATATTGTGTTAGTAAATTTCAATCTGGTAGGTTGGCAACACTGATCTGAAGTCACACTCCAAAGTCGTGCTAAGTGTGAATGGAGCCTAAGAAAGAGAACTCAGGAATACGTCTCTCATAATGTTTACTATTTTTTCTAGAAAGTTATATAAAGGCATTTTTAGGTTTATGTTGTTGACATATCCCCTATTATTTCTTCATATTTAACGTAATCTAGAAGTTGGTCTGGAAATGATCGCTCTCTGCCGCCACCTGCTGGATATCTGCACACGTGTCGGTCCATCCTCTAGTAGAGCCTGACTAGACCAGGCAATCGCTTGCAGATCTGTAGAAGGACGGAATAGGCAGCGGTATGGCGACGTCCAGTGTGATTTTTCCGGGGCTGCATCGGATTGTGGTCCGGAGGGGATTACAGTGTTGTATGACGGTACTGTGCCATGGCTCCCGTGTATTCGGTATCCCCGAACCAGCAACATCTGTTAGTCTTTGCCGATACGTCCACTCATCGGCCGGACTCTCCGCGAAGAGCTTTCTGTACAAGTTCTCTTCTAAAAACAAGTGAGCACAGCGACACCTACAGGCCGCTCCGGGCACTGCAGCGTGGGGAAATGGCAGAGTGCAGGGCCATCAGCTAATATAGTAGAGTTCATGTATGACTTGGGACTCATGTACACAGGATTCAGCTGGGTCCTATTTATAGATTCAGTTGCTTCAAGCTATTTTGATTTGCTTTTGAATTTACAGTGTCTTCTATGTTGTGGAAAATTATATTAGCTATACACAAAAGCCTGTGTACACGACCTTGCATAAATGTTTATTCCTAATGTCTCAATTCGGGCCTCTTTTTCTGTCCATTTTGAGTAATAAATGCTTGCCTTATAATACAAGAGCTGCTGCCAAACAAGTCAGCAAAGCATCGTACCCTTTAGGCCTTATGTACACCTACACCTGGGGCCGTACAGTAAAATTCTGCATACAGCCGCCGATAGAAATCAATATGCAGGTATAAGCCTGTATTTGCATGTACATGTGTACAGACAAACGACCCTGGATGAGGATTGTCTGCATCCAGGGGTGTACATCCATACACGTTTATGGCAAGCCATTGATTTCTATGGTTGTCCATACACCACACCTGTGGGTTCTGGGCAGGGGCCACATGTGGCCTGCGAAGCCCTCTGGAATGGCGAGTTAGCAAGCCCAGATCGCAGGTTGCCGACCCGTCATACCACAGCATCAGTGTTGTGAATGAAGCTGGTGGTAGAGGAAGAAAGCGGCTGCAGAGCAGAGCCCCATAACCCAAGTCTATGGCAAAGTTCAGTGTACCCGCGGTGTGGATAAACCACAGCACAGTAGGAAAGTCTTAGGCCCTTTTCACACAACCGGCCCTACCCAATCAGACCCTCAATTCACTTCTACAGAGCGTCAGATGTAAACAGACTTTTGTCTTTTTACTCCTGCCTGCCCCCGATCCTCTAAAAAAAAAAAAAAATCTGGGTGGATCGGATTGGAGGGCCTAGAGTAGGCGTGACCTTTCATCCGCCTGCTCCGGTCATTGTGGATCACGACTGGTTACCAAGTTGCTTAAGTGGCCCTCGCTCTTAAAAAGGTTTGGGCACCCCTGGTATAGAGTGTCACTTAAAGCGGAGTTCCACCCAAAAATTGAACTTCCGCTTCTTTAAGAGAAGGTGACCCCCCTGACATGCCACATTTGGCATGTCATTTGTTTGAGGGGGGGGGGGGGGCGGAAACCCTCTAAAAAGAGGATTCCAGCTCCCACTTCCTCCCAGGGCTCCGCGGAGCTGGAAGTCAGTTCACCTCTCCCTCCTCCCTCTCTGCAATCATCTGGGACACATCACAGGTCCCAGATGATTGCACGGCCAGTCACAGTGTGTGCATCATGCATGCACAGCCTGTGCCCAGCTGTGAAGCCACAGCCAGGCACCCACAGTGATGATGCCAGGCTATGGTTAGTAGAAGCCAGTGGCTCCTTCCAGTGAGAAGAGAGAGCAACGATGCTGCTTTCGGGCACAAAACTTGATTGAGGTTAGTATGTGGGGGGGGGGGGGGGGGCAAGGTTTTTTTTTTTTTACCTTAATGCATAGAATGCATTAGGATAAAATAGCTTCTACCTTTACAGCCACTTTAAATCAATGGGGTTGAGGCTTGTGGTATCCAGCCATGGAGCTCCTAGCTTTTTCAATTTTCCGGGCATGCCCTCTGCTGATAGATAAATTGTTCCAACCTAAGGGTCTTTGCCATCTGCTTCACACATTCAGAATTTGTGAGTGGGTCAGTTGATTTCCAGTGTATTAATATGAGCCCACCTACTTAAAACGGGGCACCTGTAATGGCCTTCCTTGTAATGGTTTGCAATTGTTAAAGTACCCAAGATGCTTAAAATACATTAAGGTCCAATTGTAGTGATACCTGAAATGCCCTCTAAAGGGTGTTGTTATAATAAATACCTGTCCAGTGGATGTGTAATATTTTTGTTGAAATTGTTGGTCTGGCGACATGGTCTCTATAAAGTGATATTAAACCTCCATATTAAGCACATTCAGCAGCTGATTTAACAGCTTCCGGACTGCCCACCATACATATACTGCGGCAAGGCAGCCCGGCTGTGTAAGATCATGTACCTGTATGTGATTTCGTGCATGCGGTGTAGGGGGGTGTGTGGCGCTCCTGCTGTGATTGGCTCCCGCTGTGTCCAATCAGCAGCCAACGTGGCCCAAGGATCATTCTGTGAAGAGATGGATCAGCGGTGTGTAAACAAGGCAAACCGTTGATCTGTCAGGGAGGAAAGTAGAGATCTTTGTGTTTCAGTTAGGGTGGCCACCTTTTTTTTTTTTTTTTCCAAGCCAAACCCAGACACTTTAGCGCTGCACACCAATTTGTTTTAAGGGAGAATGCTGCTGGTGTAAAGAAGAACTCTGATGTAAGGGGGTTTCTGCTCACCAAAGCTCCCACTTACTTTAAAGTTCCCAGCATTTCCCCTTAAGTCAGGGTTCCCAGAGTGCCCCTTATCTTAGTGTACACACTCACTCTGGGGCAAGAAGGGAGGAAGGGGGATCAGACATTGGATGATACGCTCGCTCACCCGAGGATGGAGGATCAAGCACTGACACCTTTCATCCAGAATGTATCTGCCGGCTGCTGAGCTTCAAATTTCCAGCCCACACATCCCTTTCCTGAGCACAGAATAGCAGGGATTACAGTGTGAGTGGGCAGACAGAGAGGTAAGGATCAGAGGAGTAGAAGGAGATCAAACCCTCTCTCCTCTCCTGTCCTTTTTTGGGGGTAGGGCCTGTGCACACACCTATGTACTTGGTGGTAGTTGTATTCTGTTACTTGGGGAACCGCAGTCCATTCTCAATAATGTTTCTGGGTTTCAGAAGGTCTGAAGCCTGGACACAAAATTCCAAACCCAGACGACTGTCGGGTGAATCCTGGACGGTTGTCAACCCTAGTTTCAGCTAAGCTGAAACACAATCTCTCTTTTCCTCCAGTCTGTTCCCCCCACCCCCCCACCACCATATTGGCCTAAATTGATGATTAGGCCATGTTAATCGGCACATACAGGGTATATCTCCAAAACTGTGCAGTTTAGGAGATATCATGGGTAACTACAGGTAAGCTTAATTATAGGCTTACCTGTAGCATAAAGTTGTTGTAATGGGTTTATAACCACTTTAAGCGGTGTTATGACCACTGCCTCAGGTTTCCTGTTTCAGGGTGGATTCTTTCTCTTGCATGCAGTGATAGAGTTGTCTCCATAAACCGTGTACATCAATAGAAACACACAGCCCCATAGCCTGGGATGGCAATACTCTCCACTACTAGAGGCGATTCAGTTCGCATTGTGCGCTATACAAGTATTTCATTCATTCATTCATTCACTACTCCTCCCTTCACCAAGCTAATAGACTGAGTAAAGACTGCACTGTCCACTGTTGACTCTTTCCTGTGAGGACTAGAATCACCAGAAGTTGTAATCAGCAAGTGCTGTGGTAAGAAATATAATTATAGTTAACTGGGGTATTTATTTTGTTGTGCTCAATGTGTTTAGCTTAAAAAAAAGGGGGTTTAACCACTTGCCGCCTGCACAGCGGCATGTGATGTCGCAGAGCTTGAGTGGTGATATCTGAATGATGCCTGCAGTTACAGGCATCAACCAGATATCTTATTTTACAGTCAGCGATTCCCTTCACCGTAAAAACAATCATAGCAGCTGTTCAGCTACTTGATCGTTTGTTTGGTTTTACGGGCAACAGAAGGTGACAACCTCCCCTCCTGCCATCCTCTGCTGCATCAACTGGCGGCGGGCCAGAGAAGGAATCCGCTGGCGCCGGAAGTTCACCATAGAGAATTCAGCGGGCCAGATGGTCCTGGAAAGTCTCTATGGCCTTTCAGAGGCCGGACACAATGTTATGATGTCCCGGATGCCTGCATACTTAGATGTGCCTCTTTTAATCATCAACCATGTGAGTTGCCAAATGTTGTACCTTCGTTAAATGTAAACATATTACTACACTTAGAGGAGCCTCTCTTCTCTTTTATACTCTGTAGCGCCTGCTGGATTTTTCTTCTAATCCCCTTGTAGAAGCTTCCATTTGTGGATGGACATCTTATGGTTACACAACCTGGTCACATTGCTATAATCTTTTTATATGGACTATAAACTGAAGGACTTATAAATAAATGGTTGCTGAACAAATCATTTGAGTTTCCATTGTTTCTTATGGGGAAATTTGCTTTGATATACAAGTGCTTTGGATTACAAGCATGTTTCTGGAACGAATTATGCTCACAAAGCATTTTTATTGTTCAATCAATTTCATTGATAAGGGGTCAGCCTCGCTTGCACAGCGTATGGAGATACCCATAGGCAAAAGGCTGTGTTATACAGGAATGAGATAAGGAAACCACAGTATGGGGCATATTTATAAAGCCGCGATTGTGACTTTCACCAACCATTCTCTGGTGGAGAATCAATCACTGTCATTTAAAACACATGAAGCTAGAAGTTTCAGTTGAGAATGTTTGTGGAATGTTAGGTGCTTTGCTTTTATACAGTAAGTACTGTATGCCACTGCATACTTATTTTGTGACTCTCATTACTTTCTGCATACATGGATTTAATGCTTGCCCATTGATGCAGTTGGGGGAATAGTAAGTAAGTATACTGTCCTGTGCAAATGTTTAGACGATTATTAAAGAGGAAGTAAACCCTGATGAGTTTACTTCCTCTTTCATTCCCTGTAAAGGCAAAGCATAATGGACTACTATGCATCGCATAGTAGTCCATTATGTGTCACTTACCTGACACAGGAGCCAGCGAAGTCACCGCTGTCCCCTGTAGTTCCGAGCGTCCATCTTCTTGGTGGGTCTCACTGCTCCGGCGCTGTGATTCGCCGGAGCAGCGATGACGTCACTCCCGCACATGCGCACGGGAGCCGAGACTCACGGCATTGCCGTCATCGACGATGCCCCGCTCAGTGCGCCTGCGCGCCGCTGTCTACGGTGCATGCGCCGTAGATAGCGGTGCCCGTCTTCGGGCAAATATCTCCTAAACCGTATAGGTTTGGGAGATATTTCTTGGACCTACAGGTAAGCCTTAATCTAGGCTTACCTGTAGGTCAAAGTGGTTTGTAAGGGTTTACAACAAATTTAAACTGATGAATGCATATGAAATTGTATAAACGTATTTCACTAAATATACTTTTGCCTTTGTCATGCCAGTGAAACAATGCCAATACAGTGGATTTACAGGAACCCTGCAACACCCTGTCTGGGTGTTGCATTTGCGTTTTATTTGAGGCGCTATTTTCATCAATATAGCCTGCAGCCTTCTGACATTGAGTACCGTATTTATCGGTGTATAACACGCGCCGGCGTATAACACGCACCCCAAGTTTAGGAGGGAAATTTAAGGAAAAAAGCTTAATTTAAATTCCCATCAATGCAGCCTTATCAGTGTCCATCTGAAGCCTTGTCATGCAGCCTGTCCGTCATGCAGCCTTGTCATGCAGTTTGTCCGTCATTGTAGCCTTGTGCATCAGTGATATCAGCTTATGTTTTTAAAAATGGCGCCGCGGAGATGTCCTGTGTATCTCGGTGGCTTTCGGCCGTACTCGGCGGCTTTCGGCCACTCTCGGACCTTCTCGGCGGCTTTCAGCCGTACTCGGTGGCTTTCGGCCGCTCTTGGCCCTTCTCGGTGGTTTTCGGCCGCAGAGAAGGGCCGAAGGTGGCTAAAAGCCGCCCAGAGCCCAGAAATCACGGAGGATCGGCGTATAACACGCACCCGCGATTTTCCCCTGATTTTTAAGGGGAAAAAAGTGCGTGTTATACGCCGATAAATACGGTACATACTTCTGTACTCGGGCAAACCTGCTAACAGAAGATGAATTCCACATTCAGCTCAATGCACATGTCAGACAGCAGCTTCTTTTATGTCCTGATTTATCTTTTTACACCTCAGGAACAAGTGATCCATGAAAATATCATCACATTTATTGTGGAGGATGTAAAATTGTGGTCCTTGTGTGATTTTATTTTTTATTAATTTTTTTTGCCTTTCGTGTGCGAACTAGGAGTGTGTGATGTTTGACAAACCTGAAATAAGTGTGCATTTTTATCATTAGGTGTTAAAGCATTTGTCTTTCTTAAACAGAAAAAGAATTTGGCATGAAGACACTTGGCATCCTCCTATGGTATGTACTGTGTTGATGCTTTATTTCGGTTTTATTTTTACAAGTTATTTATACCATGCTGCATTTTTATTATTCATTTATGGTGTGTTACATGTAAAATAATGTACAGTTGTGTCACTTTTATGCATAACATATTTCTTATATTGCCTAATAACTTTGGGAGAATGTTAAAGCGGGATTCCACCCTAAAGTGGAACCTCCGCTGATCGGAACCCCCCCCCCCCTCCGGTGTCACAATTGACACCTTTCAGGGGGGAGGGGGGTGGAGATACCTGTCAAAGACAGGTATTTTCACCCACTTCCGGGCATAGACTCCCACGGGAGTCTACGCCATTTCCTGCCCTGCCGCGCTGTCTGCTGGGACGCACACGGGTCCCAGTGACAGCGCGGAGATCTCCTATTGCGCGGCTCGCGCATGCGCAGTAGGGAACCGGGAAGTGAAGCCGATTCGCTTTACTTCCTGATTCCCTCACCTCGAATGGCGGCGGCAGCAGCCGAGGCCCGAGCGGTCGATCGGCCTCGGCTGCCGGCATCGCTGGAACCCGGGACAGGTGAGTGTCCATTTATTAAGTCAGCAGCTGTAGTATTTATAGCTGCTGGCTTTTAATAATTTTTTTTTTGGGCGGAATCCCTCTTTAATAAGAGCTCAGCCTTTAAAGATGAACTCCTTTTGTTGGGAAAGAAACTAACCCTTTTTGGTGATCAATGTACAGTAATGAGTCCCCCACATACAAAGGTTCAACTTGCAAATGTGTTCACAGGGCGCAAATCCTTCCGGGGCTGAAGTTGTTACAGCCCAATTTAGGGCAGCTAAAAAAATTATCTTGCAGTGGGGCTGTGCCGTACTGCAAAGGTTAATTGCTGGTATAGGTCAGGGTTAACAAAAAATAAAATTGACTTGCCTAATCCTCCATCCTTCCCTGCAGCTACACTGGTACCCTCAGCGCCTCCTGCCCCATGCTCTAGTGATCTAGGATTCTGATGTCATTAAGACCAAAGCATGGTCCATAGACCTGCATTGGATATGTTGACGCTGAGGGACAGTACACCGCTAGAGCATGGTGGAACACCATCTGCCAGAGGAGTGAAGGATTAGGCAAGTTAGACTGTTTCTCCTCTACACTAGACAAAGCCAACAACTAACCCTTGCAGTAGGGCTGCACCCGATAATTAAACATTTTCTCTGAGTTGGGCTTTAACCATTTCCCCTCTTACACCTGTTCACCCCCCTGTGGACCAGAGCAATTTTTACAATTCTGCTATGGACCTGTTTATTTCACAATACATTTGTCGATACTTAAAGAGAAGTTCTAGCCTGTGCAAAAAAAATACTGTAGCTGCTGACTTTTGATATGACTCGTACCTGTCTAGGGATCCCGCAATATTAGCACCCCAAGTTGATCTGTCCATTGGCTCTGGGTGCAGGCTCCAGCATCTTTACTAAGGGAAACAGGAAGTGAAGCCTTGCGGCTTCGCAGCCTGTTTCTTACTGCACATGCGCGAGTCTCGCTGTGCTTGTGCATGGTCCCGCTGTCTTCTGGGACCTGTGGGTCTCCCAGAAGGCAGCAGGGGGGAGGAAGGGCTGGAAACTTCGTAGATTGCCGCACATCGATTGCGGTGATCTTACCGGGAAGTGGGAGCGGGTACCTGTTTGACAGGTATCCGCTCCCCCATAAAAGATGCCAAACAAGCGGAGCTTCCCCTTTTAAGAGAAACCAAGGTATTACATATTATTATTATTATTATTATTATTATTATTATTATTATTATTAATAAAAAAAAAAATTTTTAAGGACAAACAAAACTTTCTTTCTCTGCTATTGTTTTGCAAAACTATTTTTCTCTTTTCGCCTTCCAGGACAGCCTCTGAGACATAGGGCTCCTCCCTCCGGGACAGGAAACACGTTCACCCAAATGGTTAAAATGAGGTCTTCCAGGCCTTCCCCTTCAGTTTTTTTGTTTCCTGCCAATTGGGAGAAGCCGATTTGCCCCGAATGTGTCAGTAGTTTATCTAAGGCTGACTCCATGACTGAATGTCACAAGATCCTTTTTGTCAGTTAAAGACAAGATTGCATCCACCTTCAAGTCATTCAGAGGAATGATGGATAGGATGCAGGGTCCCTCTGTGCCCTTATCTAGGGTGGCATGTTTGCCCTCCCTGTCTGAGCCCAGTCAGGAGGATAGGGAAGATAGGGAGAGGGAGCCCAGGTCGCTGGCCTCTTCTCAGGTGGACTCAGGGTCTGACTCGGAGGAAGAGGAAGATTACTCCAGAGGGTCCCGGTACAAGTTGACATTGGACGATGTGGGGGATTTGTTAAGAGATCTGACACCCTAAAGATCAGAGAGGCGTTGGTACAGCTTTCTAAGCATGACCACATGTATCGGGGGGTCTCTGCTCAGAAATCCAGAGTTTTCCCTGTGCACAAATCTCTAGTGGAAGCGATCTTGCTGGAGTGGGAGCACCCTGAGAGGAGACCGTTCTTTTCAAGCAGTCTCAAACGCAGATTTCACTTCGAGAAAGATGCAGCCCAGCCTTGGAACAAGGTTCCTAAGTTGGATGCGCCGCTAACGAAGGTCTCCAAAAAGACTGATTTGGCCTTCGATGACCTAGGATCCGTTAAGGACCCAATGGACAAAAGGGGTGATGTGCTGTTGAAGAGGGCTTGGGATGCCTCCTCTATTGCGCTCAAACCTGCCCTTGCAGCCACCTGTGTGGCTAGAAATTTGGAGTGCTGGTTAACTCAGTTACAGTCCCATATTTCGGCAGGCACGTCCCGACAACAGCTGCTAAAGTCATTTCCCTTATTGTCTGAGGCGGTTGTGTTCCTAGCCGATGCTTCTGCAGATTCGGTAAAGCTAGCGGCTAAGTCTGCGGCTTTAGTTAAAGCGGGATTCCGCTGCTTTTTTTTTTTTCTCTTACCTGTGTCACAGGTGGGCGATTGCTACCGTCGGTTAGCATCCACGATCGGCGTGTTTTTGACCCCCGGCGCGACGATTCTTTTGCTTCGGATAAGTTTTAAAAAAGTACTCAGGCGTTTTCCATTTTAAGTGTGGGCGTCTGAAGCCCACAGGCATTTACTTCCTCTATTCTATGACGCTCGGCTCCCAGCAGGCTCCGGTGGTAATGGCAGATACAGCTGCCTGCCCACTTTAAAAATGGCAATTTCGGACACGCCCTCGTCACGTGACCGGCGTCCTCCCGAAATCTCACGAGATTTCGCAGTTTCATTGCCCCCCATGGATTCTTGGGAAATAGCTTAGAAATTTCCCAGGGACCATTGCGAGGATGATAACCACGCCTACTCCCACGGGAGGACAGCCCGGAAGTCAGCACAAACATCTGAAATATAAGGTAAGTAATTAATTAATATATATTTTTTCAGGGTTCATTTAGGTAAGTATGCTATCATGTGCTTTTAATAATATGAAGTTAAATTTTTAGGTACAAAAACGCTTTAACACGGCTAGAAGGGCTGTATGGCTGAAAGCCTGGTCGGGAGATGCAGCATCAAAACTCAGGCTTTGTGGATTGCCTTTCTCAGGCGACCACCTTTTTGGCCCTGGGCTCCAGGAGGCCCTGGAACGTGCCCAAGATATAAAGAAGGCCTTTCCAGAGAAAAGGAAGAAGCCTGAGAGCAGGCATCTTTTTGGAGGGCTTAGGCAACAGTCCCAGCAGGAGAGAGAGAGGGTCGGCCTAAGAAACACTGGTCGGATCACAAGGGGTGTGGCAGAGGAGGCATATTATTCAATCCTCCTCAAACCACCTCAAAATCCCAGTGACTCCTGTGTTCTAGTAGGAGGAAGGTTGGGGGATTTCCTCCCACAATGGACAAACGCAAATTCAAGTCCGTTTATATTAGAGATAATAAAAAACGGTTACAAGTTAGAGTTCAGTGCCATTCCCCCACCTACCTTCCTAGTATCCACTTTTGATCCGGAAGTCCTTTCTAATTATAGGCCTATTTCTAATCTTCCCTTTTTATCTAAGGTACTTGAGAAAGCAGTTGCAAGTCATCTTCAGGATCATCTCAAGCATAACAGCCTTTTTGAAAAATTTCAATCAGGCTTTCGTTTTGCTCATAGTACGGAGACCGCTCTTGTTCGGGTTACAAATGATCTTCTTATGTCATCTGATGCTGGTTCTCCGTCTTTACTTATTATGTTGGATTTGTCAGCTGCGTTCGACACTGTCGATCATGGCATTCTTTTAGATAGTCTTCGTGATAATGTTGGACTAAAAAATTTAGCCTTCAGTTGGTTCGAGTCATATCTTACAGATAGGATTGAACAAACTACATTGGGTCATTTTAAATCTAAACCGCATATGGTTACCTGCGGAGTTCCCCAAGGGTCAGTGCTTGGCCCGATTTTATTTATTCTATATCTTACTCCCTTGGGCCATATTATAAATCGTTATAATATTTCTTTCCATTGTTATGCTGATGATACACAGCTTTATGTAAAAGCTGCAGCTGAAACTCCTTCAGTGCAGTCACCCCTATCAGTCCTTACCGCCTGTCTGGAGGAGATAAAGGAGTGGATGGAACAACATTTCTTGCAACTAAATAGCTCCAAAACAGAGTTTATTATGATTGGAACATCTCACCAGATTAAATCATCGCTGATAACAAGTATTGCCTTTTCAGGCTCTAAAATTCCAGTTTCGTCTGTTGTCACTAATCTTGGTGTAAAAATGGATTCCCAACTCACTTTTGAAGCTCATATAAATCAAGTATGCAAAACTTCTTTCTACCACCTTCGTAATATCTCTAAACTTCGTCCTATCCTTTCTTTTTCCGATGCTGAAAGATTGATTCAGGCCTTTGTCTCCTCCAGGCTGGATTATTGCAACGCACTTCTCATTGGGATTCCGAGAAAGAGCATGCAGAGGTTGCAATACGTTCAAAACTCTGCAGCGAGGATCCTAATGAGAGTGCGGAAGCATGAGCATATCACTCCAATTTTAAAATCTCTTCATTGGCTGCCGGTCTCTACAAGGATTGAGTATAAGGTCTCTCTTCTTGTGCATCAATGCATACATGGACAAGCTCCACCTTATCTTAAGGAACTTCTTAGATTGCAAAATCTACCACGTTCCCTTCGCTCAACTAATTTGAATTGTTTAGAGGTTCCAAAAACTAGGTTGAAAACCATGGGAGATAGGGCTTTTTGTGCTGCTGCCCCACGTCTGTGGAATGCTTTGCCTGATAGTCTGAGGGTTTCTCAGTCTACTGAAAATTTTAAAAAGGGGTTGAAGACTTTTCTTTTTAGCAAATGTTTTGTAAATTAAGCGGTTTGTTTGTTTTTATTGTAATTATGTAGCACTTTGAGGTCTTTTGATGGAAAGTGCATTATAAATAAAATTTATTATTATTATTATTATTATTAGTAACCAAGTTACCCAGAGACCGGGAGAAGGCAGAGGCTCTGAGTCTGCTGTGGGAGAGTTGTTAGATCAACAGGTCATCAGCCGGGTACCAGATGCGGAACACGGACAGGGGGTGTTCGTAGTTCGAAAGCCATCAGGCAAATTCAGATTGATCCTCAATCTCAGACCCCTGAACAGGTTTATCAGGTACAAGCGGTTTCCCGAATGCTTAATGGCAACAGTCGACCTCAGGGATGCATATTTGCATGTACCGATGCATCAGGAATTCCAGAAATTCCTCAGGTTGGCAGTTAAAGTGAACTCGGAAATCCTCCACTTCCAGTTCAGGACACTTCTGTTTGGCCTAGCATCCTCTCCCAGGATTTTTACAAAAGTCTCGGCAGAAGCTCTATCTCCGCTATGTGTCAGGGCCATTACAGTGATCCCCTATTTTGACGATTTTCTGTTTGTTGCCCGGTCTTATCAGCCGCTAGAAGAGGATCTACAGGAGACGCAACACTTCCTGCGTTCTCTTGGTTGGTTGATCAATCAGGACAAGTCACAGTTGATCCTAACCCAGGAAGTACTGTATCTGGGTTACAGAATTTCCTCTGTGGAAGGGAAGGTGTTTCTCCCATCAGAGAAGATAGACAAGGTAGGTCTGGTGGTAGTGCGGCTTCAGACCAATCAGGAAGCCCAGGTCGGAGATGTCATGAGAGTGATGGGCTTAATGACATCCTGTTTCCCAGCAGTCCCTTGGGCAAGGATCCAGCAGCGCCCACTGCAGGCTCTTCTGCTGCGTTGCTGGGATGGCAGCCAACAAAGTTTTGATCAACCCATGTCGATACCCACAAGGGTCAAAAGGACTTTGTGGTGGTGGCGAGCCAGTCACAATTCAGACAGGGGTCTGTTGTAGTTCAGACCAACAGCTCTGGTGCTGACAACAGACGCCAGCTCTTTCGGCTGGGGTGCACACCTGGAAAAAGATCTGGCTCAAGGATCCTGGTCTCAGGTGGAAGCCAGACGGACCTCAAATCAGAGGGAATTGCTGGCAGTACAGAGGGCGATAGCAGCCTTCCAGCTAAAAATAAGGGGACAACACCTCCAAGTAAGGTCAGACAATGCAGCTGTTGTAGCCTATATAAACAAGCAGGGGGGGACCAGGAGCCCTGCTTTGCAGAAGATAGCAGGAGAAATTTTCTCTTGGGCCGAGATGAATCTTGTGGCGCTATCAGCGGTTCATTTAAAGGGGGCTCAGAACTCGCTGGCGGACTTTCTCAGCCACCAGTGTGTGAAACAGGACGAATGGTCACTCAACCAGGAAGTGTTTGAGCAGGTGGTGAGGACCTGGGGCATACCAGGGGTGGCTTTGTTCACCTCAGAAAGCAAGAAGAAGGTTGCTCAGTTCTTCTCCCTGCACTCACAGGATCAGGCCAAAGGGATAGATGCCTTCGCCAGTGCGTGGCACTTCAACCTGTGTTATGCCTTTCCCCCAGTAAGGCTGGTGGCGGTGGTCCTTCAGAAATTTCAGACCCAGGTAACGGATCTCATTCTGATAGCCCCGTTTTGACCAAGAAGGGCCTGGTTTGCAGTCCTACAGAGATTGGCAATATATTCATCTTCTGAGGAGGGAGGATCTAGTTACACAGGGTCCTATCCGGCATCCTCAAATAGAGACCCTCAGACTTACAGCGTGGTATCTGAGGAACAGCTGTTAAGGGCCCAAGGTTTTTCAGAAAGGGTCATCAGGACTTTCTTAGAATGCCATAAGCCAGTGACCAGGGCCATTTACACCAAGGTCTGGAAGAGGTTCAATTCCTGGTTGGTGGAACAGGGGCAGGAAGATCCAGGTATTCCAGCAGTGTTGGACTTCCTCCAGGCAGGGGTGGAATTGGGGCTTTCTGTCAGCACCTTGAAGGTACAGGCTGCCACTTTAAGCATCTTTCTTCAGGTCCCCCTGCAGCAAGATCATTTTGTAAAGAATTTCTTTAAAGCACTCTCCAGGTGCTTTAAAGGGCAGTAAAGGTCAGAGCCTGTCCCTCCTGGGACTTAGCCTTGGTACTTGGTGCCCTCACAAGGTGTCCCTTCGAACCTCTGGAGAAATCTGGTGCTAAATGGGTATTTTTAAAAACAGCTTTTTTGATTGCAATTACCTCAACCAGAAGAGTAAGTGAGTTGCAGGCGCTCTCTATTAGAGAGCCCTTTTTGTTGATTTTGGAGGATAGGGTTGTGCTTAAAACAGATCCTAGTTTCATCCCCAATGTTTCTTCTGCTTTTCACAGAACTCAGGACAATATCCTGTCAACATTTTACTCCTCCTCAGAAGGTGATGAGGAAGGAGGATTTAGTTGTTAGGCATAGCCTTTTAGTTTATTTAAAAATTAATTAGCAAAGAGTTCAGGAAGTCAGAGTCTTTGTGAATTTTACGGGGTCACGCAAAGGACGCAAATGGATTAGGATGACGGTTTTAGAGGCATACAGGTTGGCAGGGAGGCAAGCGCCTCTAGTTAAGGCACATTCAACTAGGGCGGTGTCAGCTTTGTGGGCAGAGAAAGCCGGTGCCACTCCGGAGGAGATCTGCAGAGCAGCGACGTGGTCCAGCTACTCCGTTTTCAAAGCATTACCGATTGGACCTGGCTAAGGATCAGGCTTTCGGGAGAAAGGTCCTCCAGGCAGTGGTCCCGCCCTAACAGCAAGTTTCTTGCTTAATATCTCAGAGGCTGTCCTGGAAGACTATAAGAGAAAACCGTAGTTAGGCTTACCGGTAACTCTTTTTCTAGGAGTCTTCCAGGACAGCCTGGTTTCCCACCCAGAGTTTTTTAGCTGGAGTAAAAGGGGATATACTAATGTTGTGCCAGTGTGTTATGTCTTTTAGAGCCTTCTGGCGGTTCTTGTGGAAACTGAAGGGGAAAGCCTGGAGGACCTCCTTTTAAACATTTAGGTGAACGTGTTTCCTGTCCCGGAGGGAGGAGCCCTATGTCTCAGAGGCTGTCCTGGAAGACTCCTAGAAAAAGAGTTACCGGTAAGCCTAACTCCGGTTTTCACAACCCTTAGACAATAAAGCATATGAAACTAAACAAAACACACTCGGGGGGTGCACGAATGGAAATTTTGGTGCCGAAAATGAAGGATGCACTAGGCTGGAAACCGATTCCAAAAATGACAGTTTTTAAAAAATATTTTATATTTTTAATATACAATTGTATTATATTTTGACTTTTAATACCTTCAATTTAAATTAATATGAATTTATTGTTGCCCATTATTGGAACCTTTAGTGCAAGAAAAGCTCAAGAAAAATTATGTCCCCAGTCTCTAACCATCTCTTGTATCATGTCCCCAGTCTCTCTAACCATCTCTTGTATCGTGTCCCCAGTCTCTCTAACCATCTCTTGTATCGTGTCCCCAGTCTCTCTAACCATCTCTTGCATCGTGTCCCCAGTCTCTCTAACCATCTCTTGCATCGTGTCCCCAGTCTCTCTAACCATCTCTTGCATCGTGTCCCCAGTCTCTCTAACCATCTCTTGCATCGTGTCCCCTGTCTCTCTAACCATCTCTTGCATCGTGTCCCCAGTCTCTCTAACCATCTCTTGCATCGTGTCCCCAGTCTCTCTAACCATCTCTTGCATCGTGTCCCCAGTCTCTCTAACCATCTCTTGCATCGTGTCCCCAGTCTCTCTAACCATCTCTTGCATCGTGTCCCCAGTCTCTCTAACCATCTCTTGCATCGTGTCCCCAGTCTCTCTAACCATCTCTTGCATCGTGTCCCCAGTCTCTCTAACCATCTCTTGCATCGTGTCCCCAGTCTCTCTAACCATCTCTTGCATCGTGTCCCCAGTCTCTCTAACCATCTCTTGCATCGTGTCCCCAGTCTCTCTAACCATCTCTTGCATCGTGTCCCCAGTCTCTCTAACCATCTCTTGCATCGTGTCCCCAGTCTCTCTAACCATCTCTTGCATCGTGTCCCCAGTCTCTCTAACCATCTCTTGCATCGTGTCCCCAGTCTCTCTAACCATCTCTTGCATCGTGTCCCCAGTCTCTCTAACCATCTCTTGCATCGTGTCCCCAGTCTCTCTAACCATCTCTTGCATCGTGTCCCCAGTCTCTCTAACCATCTCTTGTTTCGTGTCCCCAGTCTCTCTAACCATCTCTTGTTTCATGTCCACTATAACTATTAGCAACATTTCCAGTTGGTGCACCTCTAGCAGACATGATACAGGAGACAGCCAGAGACTGCAGACATGATACAAGAGATCAATGCAGCTTCACCAGTTCCCATCAGATGCAGCAGCCTGCCTGCGCCAATCAGATGCCTTAGCCTGGCTGTGCCTGTATGCAGCCTCACCAGTGCCTGTGCTCCTCAGATGCAGTAGCCTGCCTGTGTCCGGATCAGAGCGGCGATCTGTGTGTGTCACGGAGCTGGATTTGAATTGCCTGGGCCGGAGTAAAAATGTCCCGCCTCCTGTGATCACGTCACACTAATTCAATGTCCTGCCATTGGATCAGTGTGCTGTCTATCACAGGAGGCGGGACATTACTATGGCCCGGACAATTGAGCTCCCTGACACTGAAGATCGCGCTCTGCAATGAGTGAAGAACGAGGACATGCGCGATTATCAGCTTTTGATTTTCTTTCGGCAACATGCCGAAAACACAATTTTGTTTTTTTTGGGGTGCTATTCCTCCCGGGCACACCAATGATGGGGTGCTATTCCTTCCTGGAACACCAATGGGTCACCCCCCCTCCCAGGAACACCAACGGGGCACTATTCCCCCCCCCCCAGGAAAACCAATGATGTGCCAATATTATTCCAGCCACCCCCGAAACACCAATGATGGGACACTCCCCCCCCCCCCCCAGGAATACTTAGTTAGGATGGGGCACTGGTAAAAATGCCCCATCCTAATTAGTTAGGATGTGGCATAAAAATGAATGTTGTACTGTGTAACTGTTTTTACTGCCATTAGCCGCTACCTTTCACAATGGGCACTGCAGCTCTGCTCTCCTCACGGCTTCTTGCCCTCTCCTCTCTGTTCCCTCGAGGCAGCAGTGGGTGGGGCTGAGATCAGTGGGGATGACGTCAGTGAGGAGGAGAGGCGTGCTGCGGACTTGCCTGGTCAGACGGCGCCGAGCACACAGGAGGGAGGTTTTTTTTTTTTTTTAACGGACAGACAGGAGGAATGTGCGGACCAACTAATCGATAATGAAAATCGTTGTCAATGATATACATTATCGATAATATCAATTTAATAGTTTCAGCCTTAAACAGAAGAATATAATCTTTATTGGCAAGGCATAGCAATTTTTTGTTTTTCCATCAGATATATTTTCTTGTGTTCTGCATATGTTTAGCTGGCTTCAGTGCCTATTTTGTGTTTGTTTGTAGGAAAACAAGCCACCTGGTTTACTGGCCTTGATGAAACAGCAGAAGGCAGAAAAGAAAGAAAATAATGTTCGTATAAAGACTCTTAATGTGATCCTGTATGATGCATTAACCGGCTTGCTGGATACATCAGAAGTTAGTGATGAGGTTCATGAATTGTGTATTAAACTATCAAAGGTATTGTAAATGACTCTCATATTCCTGATTAGTGTGTGTCACTTTTCACCCATTTTTAATCTTTGAATGACTTGGCTCTTGTATGTTTTATGTTGTAGGTATCTGTATCTGCAGACTTTTCAGTCTGTCGAGCTTACTGGTTAAGCAGTGGCAGCAAAGACACTGATGCTGAAATAGACAAAGTGCTTCAGAAGTCTGCTCCGCGGTTTAGGTATTTGCAATTTCCTTTAAGTAACCTGTTCGCTTGATAATAAAATCTCGTAATTCTAAAAATGTAATCTAGCCACATATGGTTAGGGTGTAGTTCCTACTATTAGCATACTCTATATGTTAAGTGCTTGGGAAAAATGCTGAGGTATGGAGATCCAAAACATGAAGGGTTTTTTTACTTTTAAAAATAAACTGATAAAGTTCCTTGAGTTTGTGGCTGCACATAAAATCACCTCTGGACCTCAAGGTTTAACCACTTCCCGACCGGCGCACGCCGATGTACGTCGGCAGAATGGGACGGGTAGGCATATTGCCGTACAGGTACATCCAGTTTTAAATGCCACCCTGCCATCGCGAGCA
Source organism: Lithobates pipiens (assembly GCF_037356315.1). Classification (NCBI taxonomy): domain Eukaryota; kingdom Metazoa; phylum Chordata; class Amphibia; order Anura; family Ranidae; genus Lithobates; species Lithobates pipiens. The sequence goes on along the minus strand of NW_027507764.1, from coordinate 373,969,324 downwards.
CGTGCCGGTCGGGACCCCCGCGAGTCTGGTCGTGGGTCCCGCGGGCTCGATCGCCACGGGCATACCCGCGATCGTCTCACGGGGGGCTGAATGAGGAGATGCCATTGTAAACAGCATCTCCCCGTTCTGCCTAGCAACAAGTGACGCTGATCTCTGCTCAATGTGATTGGAGCAGAGATCAGTGTTCACTAAAACAAAGCCCAGCCCCCCACAGTTAGTAACACGCCCCTAGGAACACTTAACCCCTACACTGCCACCCACTGGTTAACCCCTTCACTGCCGGTGTAATTTACACAGGAATCACTGCATTTGTATAGCAGTGATTGCTGTATTAATGACAATGGTCCCAAAAATGTGTCAGAAATGTCCGATGTGTCCGCCATAATGACAGTCACAATAAAAATTGCTGATCACCCCCATTACTAGTAAAAAAAAAAAAAATATTAATAAAAATGCCATAAAACTATCCCCTATTTTGTAAACGCTATAACTTTTGCACAAACCAATCAATCACTTATTGCAATTTTTTTTTTTTTTTTACCAAAAATATGTAGAAGAATACGTATCGGCCTAAACTGAGGGAAAAAAACAGTTTTTTTTATATTATTTATTATAACAAAAAGTAAAAAATAATGCATTTTTTTTTCAAAATTGTCGCTCTATTTTTGTTTATAGCGCAAAAAATAAAAAAACAAAGGGGTGATCAAATACCACCAAAACAAAGCTCTATTTGTGGGAAAAAAAGGACGTCAAAATGGTCCGGTCTGAAAGTGGTTAAGAATGTTTCTTGACCACTTCCATGACACTGAGGATGTTGGTAGATGTTTGTATGTGTTTTTTTTTTTCGCATAGCTACTTTGGTCGAGCTTGAACTATACAAATTTCCAACCTGGAGAAACCATGTGGAAGCACAGAACCACTGTAGTAGTCTTGCTACTACAGTGATCCTTGCTGTCTTTCAGGTCCTGCAGATGTTGTGATGTCTCCGCTCTGCCTCTCCACCATGGCCAACCAGAGAATGCTTTGCGTTCATTGAGAAAAATGCAAGTCTTTCCTCTGAATGGCACCTGTGCCGAGCAAGCATTCTCCTGTGGTTACTAAGCTGCAGAGTAGCCGCTTGGCACAGGATCCAGAAAACAGGGAGGACCATTGTAGTAGTGGCAGCTGCTGCATTGGTTGTCCTCTTCCACAGGGATCTGCTAGGTGTGGTCCAATCTGGACTAATGTAACTATACAAAAAAAAACATACCTGGAATTCAGTTTTAAGTAAGTTGGGAATACTTCCAATTCCAATAATAGGCAGACTCTGCTACAGTGGAAGTAATTAGAAACAGATGTTTTAAAGTATGGTTCTCAGTAATGTAGCCAGTAATGTAGCCAAAAGGACATACGTATTGGGGTTGTTTTACTAAAACCGGAGAGTGGAAAATTTGGTGCAGCTGTGCTCTCACTGCGGGGGGGGGGGGGGGCGGGGGCCGTCAACGCCGGGAGAAGACCGTTATAGCAGCCCCTAGCGATAACCCCAAGAGAATGTGGCAGGCTGGATATACCCAAGTTGATCGATCGATAAACTTGGTACATTCAACCTGCCCAATAACAGTTCTAATCTGTGCCTGTTCCTGTTGAACCGGACGAGATTTAAACCAAGCATGGTGGGCCTCAAACTTTTTACAAAAGAACCTGGAAGCTGATTGGTTTCTATGCAGAGCTGAACTAGATTTTGCACTCTCCACTTTTAGTAAATCAACCCCATTGTCTTTGGAGTTGTACTGTTCACTGTGGCTTTAAGTTTTTAGTTGTTTTGGTTTTTAATGCATTCTAATGCATTCTAATTACATGTTTTTTTTTTGTTTTGTTTTTTCCAAGGCATCTCATGATAAGCCATCATGTTCTTGGCAATGTTCCACCAGTTGTGTTTCTGAGGGACAAGGAAGATGCCAAGAGGCAAGAGGTATGTGAAATAAACCACATCCGTTAAAGCGGAACTATACTCAACTGCACTCCAGCCAAGATCATGTCACACCTGCAGATTCCGAAGTTCTACATTGAACTGTGCATACATGGCTCAGTGTACAGTGCAGACAGGCAGGTATGAATACTTTTAACCCCTTCATGCCGGGAGTACACATATATGCGGCCTTCCAGTGGGGGGCCCTACTACCGAGTGGCCTCACGTGTACCGGAATGTAAACAAAGCTGTGCGAAGAGCACGTGCCCTGAACGCTCCTGGCACAGTTACTGCCGGTTAACAGAAAGATCCTGATCTCTACTTGCGATTGGGATCTTTCTGATCATGTGACGGTCATATGATCAAAAACACCACCCCACTTCCTGGCATCGGAAACCTCTTAAAGGGCCCGGAAGCACCAGCATTAAGGGGTTAATGTAGAAGAGGCATAGATTTCTCTTCTGTATTAAAAAAACCTGCTCACTCACAAAATGTTAAGTTCCACTCTAAGGCTAGCCATATAGTTATACAGTTTTCTTGTGCAATTTTCCTTTTTATTTACCAAAACCATATAATATGAGGTCAAACCTAAACACTTTTAATTTGTATGCAGTCAGGCAGGCTACATAGTTGAAATTAAATCTAAACTAAATTGAATAAGAAAATGTGTATATACTATGGCCAGTTTTAAGATAACTTCTAGGCAGCTATAAGTTATAAATGAATGCAGCTGTATTAATACTTCAATAAATTATTTTAATGATGTCTACCTTTTTTAGTGTTGGTGTTTAGATGCTCCGGTTTTGTGCAATATTGGATGTGAGAAATTCTGCTCTCAGAAAAATAATACTGCAATTTCTTTTTTTTTTTTATGCAAGAGGTGGGGGTAAATCGTCCCAAATAAGGACAAATGTTCTGGTGACTGCTAAGATGGGAATTTCTTTCTTGGGTAATTTTCTCTCATTTCCCGGTGTGTCTCAACAATAGAAAGTGAAGGTAAATCCCACTGGGACAGAGACTGCAAAAAATAGCCTGATGGGTTTTAACTTTCACAACCTTATTGAAGATTAGATGAAAAGCATATTTGGCTGTGCATACACTATACAGTAAAAATGTCAAATAAAGTATTTTCACATGCTTGTCTACAACCTGTGCTACTGAAAAATGTGGCGTTAATGGACATTTAACTAATATATATATATATATATATATATATATATATTATAATTTATTTTTTATTTTTTATTTTTTTTTGCAGGTTGAGGCTCTATTCACACTTTTACAATCTGAAGAGGATAAAGTCTCCTCAGTCAAAATGGATGTATCCAGGTACCTATTGCATACGCTACTGTGATTTTGTCTTTTAGACCATTGGTTTGTTGAAAGATTTTTCTTTTTTCCCTACCTTACATGATAGCAGATGAAAGAGAGGGAGGATGTTAAATAAACTTCATTTTGGTTCATGGCCAAAATGCTCTTTTGAAGTGGGGACCAGATTAAAATCATACAGCTCCTCTCTAAACTGCTCAGAAACCTTTGGGCGGCCATGAATGTGGCAGTGTAGTAGCATGTAGGTGAGTGGAGGGACCTGAAAGTAGGTGACCCCTGCTATAAGCATGTCTTTTCTTGGATTCTGCTATTTCAGGGGGAGAAGCTAGGAAATTGAGATGCTTGTCCTTGGGTACAGTGCCTTGAAAAAGTATTCATACCCCTTTAAAATTTTCCACATGTTGCAACCAAAAACGTAAATGTATTTTATGTGATAGACCAGCACAAAGTGGCACATAATTGTGAAGTGGAAGGAAAAAGATACATGGTTTTCAATGTTTTTTACAAATATCTGAAAAGTGTGGCATGCGTTTGTATTCAGCCCTCTTTACTCTGATATCCCTAACTAAAATCTAGTGAAACCAATTGCCTTCAGAAGTCACCTAATTAGTAAATAGACTCCACCTGTGTGCAGTTTAATCTCAGTATAAATACAGCTGTTCTGTGAAGCCCTCAGAGTGTTGTTAGACAAACCGAATCATGAAGTCCAAGGAACACACCAGACAGGTCATGGTTAAAGTTGTGGAAAAGTCTAAGGCAGGGTTAGGTTATACAAAAAAAAAAATCCCAAGATTTGAACATCTCACAGAGCACTGTTCAATCCATCATCCAAAAATTGGAAAGAGCATGGCACAACTGCAAACCTATCAAAACCTGTCCGTCCAACTAAACTGGCAGGCCGGGCAAGGAGAGCATTAATCCGAGAAGCAGCCAAGAGACCCATGGAGATATCCACAGCTCAGGTGGGAGAGTCTGTCCACAGGACAACTATTAGTCGGGCTATTCACAAATCTGGCATTTATGAAAGAGTGGCAAGAAGAAAGCCATTAGGAAGAAAAGAACGGCTACACACCACAGGAACGTTTGAAAGATTTTATTCCAAAAAATAGCAATAAACAGCCAACAAAGACAGTGTCTGAACCCAGGAGGAGACGTGTGCTTTCACACTGACCTCTGTGCTTCTTCAAACCTTTGAGGTCTGAGGTTAGTGTGAAACGCACGTGTCTCCTCCTGGGTTCGGACACTCTGTCTTTGTTAGCTGTTTATTGCTATTTTTTGGAATAAAATCATTCAAACGTTCCTGTGGTGTGCAGCCGTTCTTTTCTTCCTATTGATCATCGGTGGTGGGCCGTGGCTTGCAACCAGCACGTTCGGACTGTAGTGACTGCTCGCCTGCAGCGGCATCTTCCTTGTTTGAATAAGAAGAAAGTCATTGTTGAAAGAAAGCCATAAGAAGTCTCATTTTAAGTTTGCTAGAAGCCATGTAGGAGACACAGCAAACATGTGGAATAAAGTGCTCTGGTCAGGTGAGACCAAAATTTTTACCTTTTGGCCTAAAAGAAAAACTGTGTGTTGTGGAAAGCTAACCCTGCACATCACCCTGCACATCACCCTGCACATCACCCTGCACATCACCCTGAACCATACCATCCCCACCGTGAAGCATTGTGGTGGCAGCATCATGTTGCGGGAATGCTTTTCTTCAGCAGGGACAGGGAAGCTTGTAAGATTTGATGGAAAGATGGATGGAGCCAAATACAGGGCAATTTTCAAAGAAAACCTGTAAGAGTCTGCAGAAAACTTGAGATTGGGGCAGAGTTTCATCTTCCAGCAGGACAACTACCCTCAACATACAGCCAGAGCTACAATGGAATGGTTTAGGTCAAAGCATATTCATGTGTTAAACTGGCCCAGTCAAAGTCCAGACCTAAATCCAATTGAGAAACTGTGGCAAGACTTGAAAATTGCTATTCACAGACGCTCTCCATCCAATCTGACAGAGCTTTAGCTATTTTGCAAAAAAAGAATGGGCAAAAGTTTCACTCTTAGATGTGCAAAGCTGGTAGAGACATACCCAAAAAGTCTTGCAGCTGTAATTGCAGCGAAAGGTGGTGGTTGTACAAAGCATTGACTCAAAGGGGCTGAATACAAATGTACGTCACACTTTTCAGATCTTTATTTGTAAAAAACATTGAAAAACTTCTATAATTTTCCTTCTACTTCACAATTATGTGCCAGTTTGTGCTGGTCTATCACATAAAATCCCAATAAAAAACAAAAATTTTGAGTGGTATGAATACTTTTTCAAGGCACTGTATAACTTTTAGCTTTCAAACACTGGACCAGCATGTTTGATTAAAGAATCCTGTAATATTAAAGCCTCTGACATAAACATCCTAGAGGTTCTTTGGGGAAAAGATAATACAGTCTAATTAGTAACCTTCCAAATTTTGCCTGCAACCTCTGTCTTTGTTAGGGTATCCGCTAGAAAAACAAATATACTTCTGCCATTTTCCCAGTTTTAAAGGTTGTAAAGAGTGCAGTATATACACTGTTTAAATTTAAAGGAACACTTTGAAAACGCATTAAATCTCAATGGGGAAAAGTTTAATGCTGGATATCTATACGAATATGGACTGAGTAATGTGTTAGGAAGGAAAGGATGCCACATTGTTGGTGGAAATGAAAATTATCAATCTATAGAGGGCTGAACTCGAGGACAGCCCAAAAATCAAAGTGAAAAAATCATGCAATAGGCTATTACATTTTGCTGAAATTTCATTGCAGCAACTCAGAATGTTACTTGGAATTTGTTTGGACCCCACGTGCTTGTATGTATGCCTGACCATGTCTGGGCATGCTCCTAATGATGAGACGGCTGGTTTCCTGGGGTATAAACCCAGCCAAACCCCCCCCCCGATCTTGACCAGGCCATCACTGTGCTCCTGAACACTGGGGTGCAACCTGGCAGCGTAGGATGGACCAAAACATAGTGTTCCAGAAGTGTTCATTGAATGGTGTGGGGCCATTCAATGGTATCAATTCCTTCATCCTCCAGGAACTGGCTGCATACTCTCACCACATGATGCCGGGCATTGCCATGCACAAGGAAGAACCCAGGACACATTGCACCAACGTGGGGTCTGACAATGGGTCCAAGGATTTTATCCCGAAACCTAATGGCAGTCAGGGTTCCATTGTCTAGCCTGTAGAGGTCTGTGCCCCTCTCCATGGCTATGCATCCCCATACCATCACTGACCCACCACTAACCCAGTCATGCTGAACGATGTTATAGGTAGTATAACATTCTCCACGGCTTCTGCAGACCCTTTCACATCTGTCACATGTGTTCAGGGTGAACCTGTATGCATCTGTGAAAAGCGCAGGGCACCAATGGCAAACCTGTTCAATGACAAATGCCAATCGAGCTCCACGGTGTCGGGCAGTGAACATAGGGCCCACTAGAGGGCAGTTTCTGATTCTTTGATGAGACATTCACACCAGTGGTCTGTTGGAGGTAATTTTGTAGGGCTCTGGCAGTGCTCATCATGTTCCTCCTTGCACAAAGGAGCAGATATCGGTTCTGCTAATGGGTTAAGGACCTTCTATGGCCCTGTCCAGCTCTCCTAGATTAACTGCCTGTCTCCTGGAATCTCCTCCATGCTCTTGAGATTGTGCTGGGAGACACGGCAAACCTACTGGCAATGGTACATATTGATGTGCCATCTTCGAGGAGTTGGACTTCCTGTGCAACCTCCTAATAGCAGTGGTTCTCAACCTCAGTCCTCAAGTACCCCCAACAGGCCATGTTTTGGGAATTTCTCTAAGATAAAATAGCTGTCTAAAATACCAAGCCATTGACTCTGATTTTAAAGCACCTGTGCAAGATAAAGGAAAACCTGCAAACTTGGCCTGTTGGGGGTGCTTGAGGACTGAGGTTGAGAACCACTGCTCTATAGGGTCCAGGGTATCGCCTCATGCTACCAGTAGTGACACTGAGCCTAGCCAAATGCAAAACTAGTGAAAAACACTCAAAAGATGAGTAGGGGGGAAAAAAGGTCTGTGGCCTCCACCTGTAAAACCATTCCTATTTTGGAGGTTGTCTCATTGTTGCCCATCTAGTGCACCTGTTGTTAATCAGTTTCAGCTGCTTTGGTGTTAATGAAATTAACAGCCTCCTCTGCTATTTAACTTGCCAGATCAATATTCCAGGATTTTGACAATGCTATACTCTGATTAAAACTGTTCCTTTAATTTTTTTGAGCAGTGTACATGTGCGCACAGCACCCCATATTGACAGAAAAACACAGAATTGTTGACATTTTTGCAGATTTATTAAAAAATAAAAACTGAAATATCACATGGTCCTAAGTATTCAGACCCTTTGCTCGGTATTTAGTAGAAGTACCCTTTTGATCTAATACAGCCATGAGTCTTTTTGGGAAAGATACAACAAGTTTTTCACACCTGGATTTGGGGATCCTCTGCCATTCCTCCTTGCAGGTCCTTTCCAGTTTTGTCAAGTTGGATGGTAAAAGTTGGTGGACAGCCATTTTTAGGTCTCTCCAGAGATGCTCAATTGGGTTTAAGTCAGGGCTCTGGCTGGGCTATTCAAGAACAGTCACAGAGTTGTTGTGAAGCCACTCCTTCGTTATTTTAGCTGTGTGCTTAGGGTCATTGTCTTGTTGGAAGTTAAACCTTCAGCCCAGTCTGAGGTCCTGAGCAATATGGAGAAGGTTTTTCGTCCAGGATATCCCTGTACTTAGCCGCATTCATCATCCCCTTGATTGCAACCAGTCGTCCTGTCCCTGCAGCTGAAAAACACCCCCACAGCATGATGCTGCCACCACCATGCTTCACTGTTGGGACTGTATTAGACAGGTGATGAGCAGTGCCTGGTTTTCTAAACATATACCACTTAGAATTAAGGCCAAAAAGTTCTATCTTGGTCTCATCAGACTAAAGAATCTTATTTTTTTACCATCTTGGAGTCCTTTGGGTGTTTGTTTTATTTTTTTTTAGCAAACTCCATGCGGGCTTTCATGTGTCTTGCACTGAGGAGAGGCTTCTGTCGGGCCACTCTGCCATAAAGCCGACTGGCGGAGGGCTGCAGTGATGGTTGACTTTCTACAACTTTCTCCCATCTCCCGACTGCATCTCTGGAGCCAAGTCACAGTGATCTTTGGGTGGTTCTTTACCTCTCCCACCAAGGCTTTTTCCCCAATAGCTCAGTTTGGCCAGACAGCCAGCTCTAGGAAGGGTTCTGGTCGTCCCAAACATCTTCCATTTGACCACTTCAGCCCCGGATGATTTTACCCCCTTCCTTGCCAGAGCACTTTTTGCGATTCGGCACTGCGCCACTTTAACTGACAATTGCGCAGTCATGCGACGTTGCACCCAAACAAAATTGACGTCCTTTTTTCCCCCCCAAAAATACAGCTTTATTTTGGTGGTATTTGATCACCTCTGCGTCTTTTTTATTTTTTGCGCTATAAACAAAAGAAGAGCGACAATTTTGAAAAAAACACAATATTTTTTACTTTTTGCTATAATAAATATCCAATTTTTAGAAAAAAAAATGTTTTCCTCAGTTTAGGCCGATACGTATTCCTCTACATATTTTTCATACAAAAAATCACAATAAGCGTATATTGATTGGTTTGTGCAAAAATTATAGCATCTACAAAATGGGGGATAGATTTATGGCATTTTTTTAATTTTTTTTTTTTTTATTATTACTAGTAATGGCGGTGATCTGCGATTTATTTATTTTTTTATTTAATTTTTTTTCGTGACTGCGACTTTATGGCGGACACATCGAACACTTTTGACACATTTTTGGGACCATTCACATTTACACAGCGATCGGTGCTATAAAATTGCACTGATTACTGTGTAAATGTGACTGGCAGGGAAGGGGTTAACACTAGGGGGTGCTGCAGGGGTTAATTATGTTCCCTGGCAGTTATTCTAACTGTGGAGGGGGGGACTCACAAGGGGTGTGAGTCCCCTCCCTCCTGAGTCCCCTCTCTCTGTACTGAGAATACACCATCCGTCTCCTCTCCTCTGACATTATGTGGATCTGTGTGTTTACATACACAGATCCACGTTCCTGCTGTGTTCCCGAGCAATCGCGGGTGCCCGGCGGACATCACGGCCGCCGGGCATGAGCACCGGGTCCCGAGCGACACCACGGGCGTGCGCCCCCTAGATGACCGGGAATGAGAGGAAGTCATATGACGCCCATCCAGGATGGGAGATCCCATCTGCGGGCGTCATATTACAATACGCCGGTGCTAAGTGGTTAAGGATTATGGAGGCCACAGAGCTCTTAGGAACCTTAAGTGCAGCAGAAATTTTTTGTAACCTTGGCCAGATCTGTGCCTTGCCACAATTCTGTCTCTGGGCTCTTCAGGCAGTTCCTTTGACCTCATGATTCTCATTTGCTCTGACATGCACTGTGAGCTGTAAGGTCTTATATAGACAAGTGTGTGGCTTTCCTAATCAAGTCCAATCAGTATAATCAAACACAGATGGATGAAGGTGTAGAACCATCTCAAGGATGATCAGAAGAAATGGACTGCACCTGAGTTAAATATGAGTGTAACAGCAAAGGGTCTGAATACTTAGCACCATGTGATATTTTAGTTTTTCTTTTTTTCTTTGTTAATAAATCTGCAAAAATGTCAACAATTCTCTGTTTTTCTGTCAATATGGGGTGCTGCGTGTACATTAATGAGGGAAAAAAATGAAATTAAATGATTTTAGCAAATGGCTGCAATATAACAAAGAGTGAAAAATTTAAGGGGGTCTGAATACTTTCCATCCCCACTGTATATACAGTTAAGTCCATATATATTTGGACACAGGCACCATTTTAGTATTTTTCAGGTATTTACCCAAACATATTCAAGCTATAGTTATATAATGGATATGGGCTAAAAGTGCACACTCTCGGGTTTAATTTGAGGGTATGTACATCCAAATCAGAGGAAGGGTTTAGGAATTACAGCTCTTTAAAAATAAAAAATAAAAAAATAATAATAATAATAAAAAAAAAAAACGACCCCCCCCCCCTTTTTCAAGGAAACAAAAGTAATTGGACAATTGAATCAAAAGCGGTTTCATGGCCAGGTGTGGGCTGTTCCTTTGTTACTTCTTCATCAATTAAGTAGGTAAAAGGTCTGGAGTTGATTAAATTTGTGGTATTTGCAATCTATTGCTGTGAACCTAAGGAGCTGTCCATGCAAGTGAAACAGGCCATTGTAAGGCTTCTAAAACTAAACTAATCCATCAGAGAGATGGCAGCCTCATTAGAAGTGGCCAAATCTGGTACATTCTGAAGAAAGAAAAACCATACTGGTGAGCTCAGCAACATTTAAAAAGGCCTGGATATACATGGAAGACAACGGGGTGGATGTTTGCAGAATCCTTACTATGGTAAAGAAAATCCCATTCACAACATCCAGACAAGTGAAGGACACTCTCCAGGAGGTGGGCGTATCATTGTCAACGTCTAAAATCAAGAGAAGACTTCACGAGAGGAAATACAGAGGGTTCACCACAAGGTGCAAACTATTCAAAAGCCTGAAGAATAGAAAAGCCAGATTAGACTTTGCCAAAAAAATATCTAAAAAAGACAGACCAGTTCTGGAAAATCATTCTTTGGATGGATGAAACCAAGATTAATTTGTATCAGAATGACAGGGAGAAAAGTGTGGAGGCTTGGAGCAGCTCATGATCCAAAGCACACAACGTCATCTGTAAAACATGGTGGAGGCAGTGTGATGGCATGGGCATGCATGGCTTCCAGTGACACTGGGTAATTGGTGTTGATTGATGTGACAGAAGACCAAAGCAGCCAGATGAATTCTGCAGTGTTTAGAGATATATTGTCGGCCCAGATACAGCCAAATGCAGCAAAGTTGATTGGATGGCGCTTCACAGTACAGATGGGCAGTGATCCAAAACGCACTGCAAAAGCAACCCAGGAGCTTTTGAAGGAAAATACGTGGAATAATCGTCGATAGTCAAGTCAATCACCTGATTGCAACCCAATTAAGCATGCATTTCACTTGCTGAAGGCAAAAATAAAGACAAAGACCCACAAACAAAGAACAACTGAAGACAGCTGGAGTTAGAGCCTGGAAAAGCATCAGAAAAGAGGAAACCCTTTGGTAATGTCCATGGGTTTCAAACTTCAGGCGGTCATTGCCAGTAGAGGATTCTCAACAAATTATTAAAAATGAAAATTTTATGATTATAATCATTTGTCCAATTACATTTGAGCCCCTGAAAATGGGGGGGGGGGGGCTGTGTATAAAAATGGTTGCAGGTCCTAAAAGTCTGCACTTCAAATTAATTTGGATTGTTATGTTTTAATTTTATTCTGGTGGCATACAGAGCCAAATGTATGAAAATTGTGCCTGTGTCCAAATATATATATGGACCTAACTGTATGTATGTGTAAATTTTTTATATATATATTCTCTTGTGACAACACTGTCCCCTCAAAATAACTCAACATGCAGCCATTAATGTCTAAACTGCTGGCAACAGATGATGCACAAGAAAACCAGCAAACAGTTTGACGACAAGCAGACTAGTGGTATACTGGAACCATGTCCTGTGGTCTGATGACACCAAGATGAATTTATTTGGTTCAGATGGTGTCAAGCGTGTGTGGCAGAAACCAGTTGAGGGATACAAAGAGAAGTGTGTCTTTCCTACAGTCAAGCATGGTGGTATCATGGTCTGGGGCTGCATGAGTGCTGCCGACACTGGGAAGCTACAGTTCATTGAGGGAACCATGAATGCCCACATGTACTGTGACATACTGAAGCAGAACATGATCCCCTCCCTTCAGAGACTGTTTCGCAGGGCAGTGTTCCAACATAACGACCCCAAACACACCTCCAAGACAACCACTGCCTTCTAAAGAAGCTGAGGGTAAAGGTGGACTGGCCAAGCATGTCTTTAGACCTAAACCTTATTGAGCATCTGTGAGGAATCCTCAAAAGGAAGGTGGAGGAGCACAAGGTCTCTAACACCCACCACCTCCATGATGTCATCATGGAGGAGTGGAAGAGGACTCCAGTGGCAACCTGTGAAGCTCTGGTGAACTCCATGCCCAAGGGGGTTAAGGTAGTGCTGGAACAAAATGGTAGGCACACAAAATATGGACACTTTGGGCCCAATTTGGACATTTTCACTTAAGGGTGTACTCACTTTTGTTGCCAGCAGTTTAGACATTAATGGCTGTGTGTTATTTTGCAGGGACAGCAAATTTACACTGTTCTACAAGCTATACACTCACTACTTTACATTGTAGCAAAGTGTAATTTCTTCAGTGTTGTCACATGAAAAGATATAATATTTACAAAAATGTGAGGGATCCCCCGCCAGCGAGCCTGGCTTCTCCTCTTATCGGAAGCCTCTTGCTATTGTGGAATTCCGGTGTGCTCAATCCCGAGACACGCAATCTGACTCAGCCCTGTACCCCTTCGCCACCACATCATAACCTTCTCCCCCATCCCACAAAAACTGTAGCTGTTGACTTTCACCTGTCCCAGGATCCAGTGGTGTGCTCACCCCAGTCATGTTCTCCCTGTGTCCTCCCTCGCCGGATTCACAATGCGCATGCACGAGCGGCGCTGCGGTCTGTGACTAGTCCCAGAGTCTTCTGGGACCTATCGTGTCCCGGAAGACCTCAGAAAGGAAAGGGGAAAGAGAACTTCTGCTTCTGATCACGTCAATTGGAGCATTAGTAGGAGAAGGTACCTGTCAAAATCGGTGTATGGATGTACATGTTGCATTGTGTACATGCATATGGCTCTTTTGGCCTCTGCCACTGCTCAGAGATGATGTGTAAATATGAACGTGTAAGTCATTGATTACACACTATTGATTTTACATGTCGGTCCCTCTGATAGCTTTGGGAGGAGCTGTTTACGTCTATGTGGAATTTGATTGGCCAAGCCAATCAAATGATACACAGGCAGAAAGTGCTGCTCCCACTGGCCGTCAGAACAGACCTCATGGGGAACTTGCTGACTGTATTAATGTTGGTGGCAAGATTGGCGTCCTTGGTTGCTAGAATACAGGTGGCAGAAACTGCTAGCTGTGGTGGCCAACAAACTATTTACACTATGATTGTACACATGTAAACGTTCAAACGTTACATATGTGCAAATCACATATACACAGAATCTCACTGGCAGCTTAGAAATCTGTTGCACACAGTCCCATACAGTGTAAAGACCTGTTTGTTGTCATTTTGTTCTGCGTGTAGACAGCTTATTAAAAAGAATTGATACACATGTCCGCACAGGTACGAACAGACGAGTTCACAAACGCGAAACCTGTGTGTCTGTACCTGTCAAAGTTGGCTGTCTGGGTGGGTTCTAATAGCCAATGCATACCTATTCACTTTAAATGGGCTCCCGGGATGCAGTTTAGGGTTAGGACAAAAAGTAAACAAACGTCTCTTCACACTCTATGGGGCCGAGCATCCATGTGAATGATCCCTTAAATGTAAGCACAAAATTATTTACAGTAAGTTCATCTCTTTCACAAAACTCTAATTTTGTCTTTTAAATCAAACCTGTTTGTGTTAAAGGTGAACTCAATCTAAAATGATTTTGTTTTATTCATTTTTATGTGGGAGTAAAAGTGGGTTGAATCAAAAGCCCAGGACCGGATGGTCTATCTGTTGGTTATTATAAATCATTCCAAAAATTGCTGCTACCTATTTTCACAACCACATTTGATGAATATTCCACATCTATAACACCCCCAAGAGATTTATTGATGGCACACGTTACGGTCATCCCCAAACCTGGCAAAGATCCCTTATTGGTGCCTAATTACAGACCGATATCCCTACTAAATGTAGACCTTAAATGGTATGCAAAAATCCTGGCAAACAGATTACTTCCCCTAATCCCTGACCTTATTCACCTCGACCAAGTAGGTTTTATTCCGGGCAGAGAGGCGAGGGATAATACCCTTAAAGCCATTAACATCCACCACTGGCTCACCAAATCTAAACAAAAAGGATTCTTTTTGTCGTTGGACGCGGAGAAGGCGTTCGATAGAGTGGCCTGGGATTATATGTCGGAATCCTTGAAAACAATTGGCATCCCAGATCGTATGCTTAATTATATTCTTATGCTATACTCCAATCCCACGGCGAGAATTCGCATTAATGGCCACCTATCGAACGCCTTTCCCATTTCCAATGGCACACGACAGGGATGCCCCCTCTCCCCACTTATTTTTGTACTCACCTTGGAACCACTCCTTCGATGCATCAGAGCAAATCCAGATATCAAAGGCATCGATATACATTCCCGTACTTACAAACTAGCTGCTTTCGCAGATGACGTACTTTTGTTCCTCACAGAGCCACTGACAACCCTACCGAAAACTTTTGACAACACTCAATCACTTTAACCAATTATCCCATCTCAAAATCAATCTTACAAAATCCCAGGCACTAAATATCACCTTATCCTCTGAACAATGCTCACAGTGTCAGAACAATTTCCCTATCAAATGGAACACTCACACCATCTCATATTTAGGAATCCAACTACCGTCCTCTCTAAAAGATCTATATGACACAAACTACCTACCTTTACTGCGTAATATTACTAATGACCTTAAAAAATGGTCTACTGGTATTTTCTCTTGGTTTGGGAGAACAGCTATACTCAAAATGAACATTTTACCAAGGGTTTTATACCTTTTTCAAACGATCCCTATCAAGCTTCCATCCACGTTTTTCTCAACATATAGAAGAATATGCACCAATTTTATTTGGGGTTCCACACGTCCCAGATTGAATTACCTCAAACTAACCTTTCCCAAGCTTAGTGGAGGACTTGGTCTTCCAGATGTGGAAAAATATCATCAAGCGGCCCATTTAACAAGAATTGTAGATTGGAACCTACATTCCTCCACCAAAGATTGGGTCCAATTGGAAAATTCCTTATCTAAAATTCCAATTGCACAACTACCTTGGATAACATGTAATCACACTCCAACAATACACAAAACACACCCCTTGATCAATTCTACGCTTTTTACTTTTCGAAAGGCTTGCAAAAAATATAATATCTCATCCATTTCAGGTCCAATGACACCGATCATACTCAACCCTGCATTTGCTCAGGGAATGCGGGAGCCCTTACTGAAGATTCAATGGCCTTACAAACAGATCAGAGCCCATCATTTCTTTAAAATCGACAATCTACTTTCCTATAATGAACTATCGAACCTCCTTAGACCAAACACAATTACATACGAAAAGTATCTTCTAATCAAAAATTTCCTTGACTCGCGATCTCCAAACATAGAATGGTCCAGGGCTCTCACCCCTTTTGAAGATATGTGTCAAAAATCTGAACCACATAAACACTTAATTTCTTTTACCTATGCATTATTGTTCCCATCTCAAATGCAATGGAATGATTGGACCTCCATGAAATGGTCCAATGAGTTATCTATTAACTTCACTCGTAGAGAATGGGAAACAATATACACAATTGTACACAAAGGGTCTCTGAATGTTTACGCACAAGAAAATGCTTATAAACTCATTACCAGATGGTATAGAACCCCTCTCAAACTCCATCATATTTTTCCTTCTGTATCCTCACAATGCTGGCGATGTGGAAATGAACAAGGCTCTTTATTACACATATGGTGGTCTTGCAGCAAGATCCAACCTTTCTGGAAGAAAGTTCATGCTTTAATACAAACCATCACCACATACAAACTAGACTACACACCAGCACAATTTCTTTTACACTATCCTGCAAAACCAAAACGTACCTACCTGCACTCTTTGACTATGCACATGATCATGGCAGCTAACATGTGTATCCCTAGAAAGTGGCGCTCATCTACCCCACCATTAATAAGAGATTGGTTAGAGCGCATCCAAAAAACTGCTGAAATGGAAGAATTGATCCATCAAGCAAGAGACACCCCTTCCAAATTTATACATACATGGTCTTGTTGGCAACACTTTACCACCACACAAGAATATCACGCTTTGCTTAATGGATGAAGATAATTTAATTCATCATTTAAATGGATTTTACCAAGTCATGAATATGCTTGAATCCTTTTCACACCTCTATTAACCTTTTTTATGTTTGAATATATATAATTGTATTTCCTTACTTTAGAAAACAACGGTTGTATTTACACTTAGCTCCTTGGGGAGTCTCATACCATATTTACACCTGTTGATATCTGCCAACACTCCTGGATTTTACTCTCCTTCCAAGAAACCTTCTCTCCTACGATACTATCCTTCCCTCTCTCAGATAGATCCTTATGATAGACACATTGTTTTGTTACAGTTTCTGTTTACTTTATGTAGTTACTTTCCAATCCTAACTTCATACCTACACACTATTCCTTTGACCAACTTTTCATACACTTTGATCCTATGCTATATTATAGTATCCGGTCACAGTGAGTTCCCATTTGGGGTGACTGGATACTTATTTTTTTTTCACAATAAGCTCTTTCATATATATTTATGTGTATATATATATGTATTTATATATATATATATATATATGCTATTTATTTTTTATTTTTTTCTCTTCTCTTCTCTCAATTTATTTTGTTTTGTAACTCTTGATATTGAATGTTACATTTTAGCATAACGCTTACTTCAAAGTTAGACTTAATTATTTTGTTTTACAACTTCGTAGATTGCTATTTGTAAAGATCTACGTTTTCCAATCTGCTTTCAATCATTTGTTTATATTAATATACTGTTATCTATATTGTATATCTGACAAAATCGAATAAAACATTATTGAAAAAAAAAAAAAAAAAAGTGGGTTGAATCACCTTTTGGATACTTGTGTAAATAATGAAGATTCTGCTTTTTAATGGTCACATCAGCTGGGTGTTATTGGACATGTATGTGGAAAGACCAAGGACAGCATGTTAACCAGTTTTTGCTAGTAACTATGCAAAATGTAAATATCACTTTCAGGTAGAGCTGACCTTTAAATTGTATGTGCTATATTATGTTTAACAAATATCTGTTTTGTTTAAGGAAACTGGATACAGAAGCCCTTAAAGAAGTGTCTGCATTTCAGCTACCTTTCTTTGGTATTGATCATGCAGAACTTAACCAACAAATTTTAGCTTACAAGAAAAAAATGAAAGCCAGGGTAATTGAAGCTGACAGCAATGAACATTCTCAGCGACAGCTTGAACAACTTGCGGCAATTAGGAAAGAAAAGTTTCAAAGGATAAAAATGAAAAAACAGAAGTGGTCTTCTTATGACCTCAGCCCACGGGATTATCAGTTGCTCAGTGCCATGGACTCTGAGGAACAAGAGGAGATGGACTTTGAGCTACATGCTGACCAAGTGACCATACTTGAAGAAGAGGAACCAAATGGCGACATCTCTCAAAAATAAGCATTTAATAGTGGCTGAATCTGCCAAGAGCAAACCTATTATTTTTTTTTTTTTTTTTTTTTTTACCTTTTTTGCTATTATAACTTAGACACTGCTACATTGGAATTTTGTCCTGGATTATTTGTACCTTTCAATACGTTGTGAAAAGTCTGTACATTTTAATGTTAACAGATTTTTTTTGTTGCGTTGCTGGTTTACATATATCCAGGGTGGAGGAAGGCTAATGGGAAGGCAAAAGGGGGGGGGGACAAACAAACAAAAAATGGGGTGAAAGATGGGGAGATGGAAGGTATGTACTGTGACTACGATATACAGCAGTATTTGGACTTCTAGTGTAGTATTTCAGAAGACAAATTCACAAGATTCTGCAGTTCTTAATAAGCAATGCCAGATAATAGTCAATAGTACATTGTGCAGACATTAGCAGGAAATGGTAGATTATAGCCACAGGGAAAAAAGGGTTTCTTAGCACAAGCAGGGAGGCAGCATGTTCAAGGGTAGAAGGCACCTTTAAGAGATATACAAACAGAAAAAAACAGCGCCAACCTAAGTGCAGTATAATAAAACACAGGTATTTATTCACAAGGTAATCCACTCACTCTCTATTGGAGTAAAACAGGCACATCGTTTATATGGTCATCAGGTACGTCACAGGGCTCGTTAGGGTAAGCTGTCCTCTTTGGCTGTGGGTTCTCGTCCAGTGGCGCCGGTGGTTCCCAGCGTCTCCGGCTCGGTATCGCAGCGTCACGGGGGTCAGCTGATGGATTGTTCGGGGTCGCGCTGTGATGGCGTCGTTGCGCACGCGTTCGGAGCATGCGTGCTCCTTCATCAGGCATACCGACCACCATGTTGGAAGTGGTCAAATAGGGAAGAGGCGATGTTGATTGGTCGGTCTGCAACACACAGTTTACCAAAATAAACCCTAAGCTCTGGCTGCAATAACCCCGCCCCACATAGGGGAGGTATCGTAATTACACTGTACGCTGGGAACCACCGGCGCCACCGGACGAGAACCCACAGCCAAAGAGGACTGCTTACCACAGGGAGCTCTGTGACGTACCTGATGACCATATAAATGATGTGCCTGTTTTACTCCAATAGAGAGTGAGTGGATTACCTTGTGAATAAATACCTGTGTTTTATTATACTGCACTTAGGTTGGCACTGTTTTTTTCTGTTTGTACATTTTAATGTTAGGACTGCTAAATAAATGTTATATCAATGGTTTATATAATAGGGTTTTTTTCTTTGACGATCTGTAAACTTTGATAAAGGTAATTTAAGCCACTTCAGTACAGGGCACTTTATACACCTTCCTGCCCAATTTTCTAATGTCTAAATTTCAGCGCTATCACAATTTAAATGATAATTGCGCGGTCATGGGACACTGTGCCCTAATGACATTTTTATATATTTGTTCCCCACAAATAGAGCTTTGTTTTGGTGGTATTTGATCGGCACTGGGATTTTTATTTTTTGCGTTACGAATAAAAAAACTGACTAAAAAATTTTGAAATAAAGAAAAAAATGTCTCTTTTCTGTTACAAAACTTTGTAAAGAAGTAAGCAACTATGGTTCAAAAAAAAGGTAGAACAAGGTGGGACTTTAATTGTGCCTCAGGAGTATAATGAAAAATAAAATACACAAATATGAAAAATATATCAACTTTATTAATCTGCTGTTACTGCTGTACCTTATAAGAGTAAACAAGTTAAAATGAGTTAGTCTTGGAATTCTGACATTGGGGTGTGCAAGTCCCAGACAAAATAGAAAGGAAGGAAGAACAGAGGGAGGAGACAGCAGAAAGGAGTCCCGGCAGCGGGAGAAGAGAGCGAAGAACCAGAGGATGAAGACATCGCCGAAGGGAGAAGAAATTGTAAGGAGAAGAGACGCTGGAGCTACTTTAATAAATTCCTTTATCAAAAACCTGTGTACCGTTTCTTTATTTTTGACACTTTTTTTTTTTTTTTTTTTTACCCCATACTCATTTACATAGGGTGTGAGGCCGTGATCTGGCATCCCCCTTGTTAAAGGGGGGGGCTTTCAGATTCCGATAAGCCCCCCCCCTACTCACGGACCCTGACACCCACCGGCCAGGGTTGTCAAGAGGCCCTTGTCCCCATCAGGAATAGAGAAAGAGACTGCGCCCTCTAAGTGCAGCAATAAAGTTGCTCAAATTTATTAAAAATGGTTAAGAAACACTCACATTAAATAAGTGGTGTACAGGCACATCAGGGATGTAATGTTTCATCCGTATGTCCATGGGGGCGACTCGCAGGGCTGTAAGGCAAGGTTTCAGGCATCTGACTTTTTGACCGATGGTTGGTGTTTTGGTCTATTCCATGTATTTCCTCGGAATGGTCAGAGCAGTCGGGGTAGTGCTGGTAGCTGTGGTGCCTTTGGTCCGATGTTCAAGGAGTCGGTGTCCTCAGGAGACGGGCTGGGCAAAGCGGCGCTTCGGAGCATGCATGCTCCTTCATCCTCAGGAGACGGGCTGGGCAAAGCGGCGCTTCGGAGCATGCATGCTCCTTCAACAGGCTTTAAAGCCTAATGAAGGAGCATGCATGCTACGAAGCGCCGCTTTGCCCAGCCCGTCTCCTGAGAACACCGACTCCTTGAACATCGGACCAAAGGCACCACAGCTAGCCTGATGAAGGAGCATGCATGCTCCGAAGCGCCGCTTTGCCCAGCCCGTCTCCTGAGGACACCGACTCCTTGAACATCGGACCAAAGGCACCACAGCTACCAGCACTACCCCGACTGCTCTGACCATTCCGAGGAAATACATGGAATAGACCAAAACACCAACCATCGGTCAAAAAGTCAGATGCCTGAAACCTTGCCTTACAGCCCTGCGAGTCGCCCCCATGGACATACGGATGAAACATTACATCCCTGATGTGCCTGTACACCACTTATTTAATGTGAGTGTTTTTTAACCATTTTTAATAAATTTGAGCAACTTTATTGCTGCACTTTTTAGGGCGCCGTCTCTTTCTCTATTCCATTGTTTCCTAGAGCTACTTCTTGCTTTAAGACTGGCAGCCCTTTGGGGTACAGCCTGTACTGCTGATCCCCCTCACGGACCACCTTGCTGATCTACAAAGACTTCTCATCGAGGATACTGGTGTGTGGATATACCCAAAACTCACACAAAAATCGATATACTTTGGCTATATAAAGACGACCAATCTTTTATACTAACATTTTGTGATCATATTACAATATATTTTTGGGATCCCCAGCGAGCGCCATATTACCCTCCTCTCCCTTGTCCCCATCAACATGCCCTCCCCGCCCCAAAGTACCAACCCCCCCATGTTGAGGGCATGCAACCTGGTATGGTCCAAGGGGGAGGGGGCGCTCGCTCATTCCCCCCCCCTTTCTTGGCTTGCATCCTCGACTAAGGGTCTGGTATGTATTCTTGGGGGGGGGATGCCACGCCAATTTTTTTTGTTTTACGTTTTGGTAAGCGTTCCCCTTATAGATCCTCAGCGCAGAAGCCGCACCGCATAATCGCCCGACTTGTGGTGCAACTTCTATTCAAATCAATGGGCTCTCATAGGAGAGATGTATGTGTTTGGCAGATTTTAACCAGCGTCAGACTTTTTACAGCTCTAATGCCGGTCCTCAGAACGCGCTGGCCCTGGGGATTTCTTTTTTTTTCAGCTTGAAAATGCATATGCCACTTGCAGCTCCTAAAAGCCTGTAGGCATGGACACATAGAACAACATGGAGAGGCGTTTTTAACTGCTTCAGCTCCGGAAGATTTTATGTCCTTCCTGACCAGAGCACATTTTGTGATTCGCCATTGCATCGCTTTAACTGACAATTGCGCGGTCGTGCGACGTTGCACCCAAACAAAATTGATGTCCTTTTTTTCCCCACAAAAAAAGCGACAATTTTGAAAAAAAAAATCACAATAAGCATGTATTGCTTGGTTTGTGCAAAATGTATAGCGTCTACAAAATAGGAGATAGTTTTATATCATTTTTATTATTATTACTTTTTTTTTTTTACTAGTAATGGCGGCGATCTGCAATTTTTATTGGGACTGCGACATTATGGCAGATACATCAGTTTTTGACACATTTATGGGACCGTTGGCATATATACAGCAATCAGTGCTATAAAAATGCACTGATTACTGTAAAACTGTCACTGGCAGGGAAGGGGTTAACACTAGGAGGTGATCAAGGGGTTAATTATGTTCCCTAGTGTGTGTTCTAACTGAAGGGGGGAGGGGACTGTGTTGGGGAGATGACAGAATGCTGTTCATACTTTGTATGAAGAGACGATCTGTCTCTTCTCCCCTCAGAGAACTGTAAACTGTGTGTTTACAAACACAGATCCCACTTCTCCTTGTGTCAGCAGCGATCGCGGGAGCCTGGCGCTGATCGTGACCGCTGGGCACTCGCATCGGCTCTGGGGGAGAGCAGCAGGCGCGTGCACACCTAGTGGCTACAGGGCAAAGCGACCTAACATAACTTTGTTTTGCCCAGCCGTGCCATTCTGCCACAGTTAAACTGCGGTGGCTGGTCGGCAAGTGGTTAAGCTGCAAAAAAACTAAAATGTCTGACGCTGCTAAAAGCAGCTGTAAAAACGCCCTGTGTGCATGAGGCCTTGTGCATGCTATGCATTAAGATAAAAAGCATTCTGTGTGTAGCAGCCCTTCTCAGCCACCTTATACCTACCTGAGCCCCTCCTCTATCCAGCGATGTCCATGAGAACCTCTGCCATTCCTGTCTCTCCCACTTGATTGGCTGAGACACAGCAGTGGCACCATTGGCTCCCGCTGCTGTCAAAGTCGGAGAAAAAGTGGGTGGAGCCAGGTCGCGATGGAGCTTGCTGTGGGGACACTCACCAGGAGGGAGGGGCCAGGAGCACCAAAGAGGAGGGACCCTAGAAGAGGAGGATCAGGGTGGCCCTGTGCAAAAACTGCACAGGGCAGGTAAAGTATAACAAGTTTGTTTTTTTTTTTTTTTTTTTTAAATAAAAATAAGACTTTACAATCACTTTAAGGTGACCTGATACCACGTTATGTTGCCTAGAAAAGCCCAAGAATAAAATATGCTGTCTTTTTTTTTTTTTTTTTTTACCAGTTGCCTTGGTTTTATGTAAACTTGCTTGTCTTATCTTTTGCTTCCATGGGTGTTATTTACTAAAGGAAAGTCCACTTTGCACTGCAAGTGCACAGTGCACTTGGAAATAAAGTCGCTGTAGATCCGAGGGGGACATGCAAGTAAAATAAAAAAAACAGCATTTTAGCTTGCACATGATTGGATGATAAAATCGGCAGAGATTCCACTCATTTCAGATCTATCCCTTACATTTAGAGCGACTGCACTTCCAAGTGCATTTGCAGTGCAAAGTGGATTTGCCTTTTGTAAATTACCCCCAGTGGCACTAATAGGTAGCTAGGTCTTAGTATTGGAATTGACTGTCTGGGATTGTGACCTAAAGCAATAAGTTGAGGGGGGAAAATGAAGAGAAAGACAGCAAAGCTAAAAAAGACAAAAATATGATTTCATTTTCATCTCCTTCAGTACAGGTTCCTTTTGGTTTTCGACCTCAGACATAAAATATGAACAAAGCTCATCCTTCTGTACAGTCTCCTCTCTCCAAAGCTCTAAGTGCCACTTATATCGGCTGCCTTGTTCCTCTCTTATCAGCATGAGTCACCTCTGACAGATTTTAACCAAGACCAGGAGTTTTACACTGACACCTTCAGGTGAAGACACTGGCAAGATGATGGCTGACTCCCGTCTATGGAGAGCAGGCTTCTGGCCTGTAATTTCAGTTATACTGGAAGATTTGTAACTGGCTGTATAGTTTCTTTTAACACTGAACTCTTTGTTTGGCACTCACCCTTGGTACATCAACGTGGTACAGTTAACTGAAGAGTGCTGTACAGCTCCTTTGCAGGGGCAATCCAAATCTTGGTAGTTCCAGTCCCTGAAGACCCTCACTATGGAGGAGAAGGTATTCTCTTCTGAAACAGGAGAAGCAGGGAGTCCCTACCTAGTATGTTCTGGACTAGGGAAGCAACCAGTACCCTGTTGTGATGAGTCTGTGGCTTTGCCTCTTTTCAGGTGGAGTCCCTCTCCAAGTCCTAACACCCCAGCCCCCCTAACCCAGCTAGGGTGGGCACTAGGCCCCTTCCTTGAGCATCGCGGGGTGGGTGGTGGGAGTACCTTAGACCAGAAGCAAAGTGTGCACTGATTTATGTGACTACCCGATCCTTGAGATCAGCAAACTTGGCCATACTGAAGATTCCAAAATTTAGAAAGAAAACATGTGGAGGGAGAACGAGTGAAGTACAAGGAGCTGTATTTTGGAACTCCTTGCCTCTGAAATTTAAGACTTGAGAATGACTTTTTGAAATTTCGAAAGAAATTGAAAACCGTACTTTTTGTACAAGCTTTTGGAGTCACCTAATTTTTAATTGGGGTGTGATGGACAGACTCCCTGGCTTTTATCCTGTATCTTGCTATGCTGGTTTGTTGGTTTTCTTAAGGTCTTTTAATGTCAATGTTCTTTTGTTTTTGCACATCGAGGCATTTGGGTAAGACTGCGTAGGTTAAGCATGTTAATAAATAAATTAAGGTTGTGAGAACCCCTTAAGGGATCCCCTCACTTATATGAAGAATGTCAGACAAAAAGGAAATGAGACGACCGGGCAGGCCAGCAAACATGGCCCAGGGCCACGATGAGGTTATTCAGGTTTACATTCATTCATTCTGTCCCTCACACCGAGCTTGTTTGGGGTCATACTCCTATTTAACAGACCCCCCATACCCCTATACTCCTAGATAACACCAGACCCCCCCCCCCATACCCCCTATACTCCTAGATAACACCAGACCACCCCAATACTCTTAGATAACACCAGACCCCCTTTACCTCCTATACAACTAGATAACACCAGACCCCCCTATACTCCTAGACCTCTCCTATATAACAGACCCCCCCATACTCCTAGATAACACCATACCCCCTATACTCCTAGATAACACCAGACCCCCATATACTCCTAGATAACACCATACCCCTTATACTCCTAGATGACACCATACCCCTTATACTCTTAGATGACACCATACCCCTTATACTCCTAGATGACACCATACCCCTTATACTCCTAGATAACACCAGAAACCCCTATACCCTCTGTATTCCTAGATATGCATAAAATTCTGGGACTTGTATTGCCGTGTATAGAAAGTGATACATAGAATGCGGGAACGTGTAGTTCCATGTATAAAAGGTGATAAATAGAATGCTGGGACATGTAGTTTTGTGTATACAAGACAGATACATAGAATTCTGGGATTTGTAGTTCCGTGATTACAAGGTAGATACATGGAATGCTGGGGCTTGTAGTTCCGTGTATACAAGATAGATACATAGAATGCTGGGACTTGTAGTTCCATGTATACAAGTTGATACATAGAATGCTGGGACTTGTAGTTTTATGTATACAAGACAGATACCCTAGAATGCTGGGTCTTGCAGTTCCTGTATAAAAAGACAGATACACAGAATGCTGGGACTTGTAGTTCCATTGTAACCAAGTTTGAGAGAATTTAAGGACATTTGTCACTGAGATTAGGGGGGCTGGGGAGGACTGGCTCTGTGTTCCTCTGCTCTGCGGGGGGCTGGGTAGGACTATCTCTGTGTTCCTCTACTGTGAGTGGAGCCTTCGGGACTCTAGCCCAGCTCTGCGGAACCCCAGGACTTACATGAAATCGCGGGACGGTCTATGGAACCCCAGGACTTACATGAAACCCGGGACGGTTGGGAGGTATGCTGAATGGTTGCCTTCGGGCCAGGCAGCAACCTTTGGCACATCTGCACATATGCCTGCTTCAGTGCGCATGCGTGAAGTCGCGCAGTGCTACGAATGCCCCGAATAGCCGTTTGCATATGTAAGGGGAAAACTCTGAACGTGTGCAGATGTAGTACAACCCAATCTTTTTAAGACCCTGTGGATAAAAGTTGGAAAAGCTCTCTAAGGCCTTGTTTTCACTTGCAGGCCCTGCTCTACAACCTGCCATTACAGCCATGTCTTCCAGTGGTTGGAAGCTATTCAAGGGTATTTGGATCGAGACTCTGGTCTCCCCAAGGAACAGATTGCTTTTCTTATGGCACTGCTTAGATTTGCCTCTCCATAATTATTTTTGGTTCAACCATCAATTCTATAGACAGGTTATGGGAGTTGCTATGGGGGCTAAATATGCCCCAAGCCTGGCCAACCTGTTTATGGCCAGGTGGGAGGAGGATGTCATCTATGCCCAGGACATTCCACAGTCGGTCCCGTGGGCAAGATACATGGATGACATCCTCCTCCTATGGGAGGGCCAGTTGTGTGATCTTTCAAGCTTTTTACAGTCCCTTAATAACCAAAGGGGAATTCATTTAAATTACGAGATGAGTCAGGTTGGAATAAATTTTCTTGATCTAAATATCTCTAAAAAGGATGGGGCATTTGTCACTTCTACCTTTTTTTAAGGGGACGGACAGAAATTCTTTCATTCCCACCGACAGTTGTCATCACGTACCCTGGCTCAGAGCAGTCCCTAAAAGCCAATATATGAGGCTGAGGCGGAACTGCTCTGACCCAGGGGAGTTCTGGATTCAAGCGGATGTTCTTACCTCCAGATTTTTAGAAAAGGGTTATGAATATTCCTTTTTGGCTGAGACTCTGAAGGCTATCTCTAATATGGATAGAGCATATCTGTTGAGGGAAAGGGGCCCTAGGAAGGATGATGCCAGGGAAATTTCCCCTTCGTTACCACCTATTCTCTACAACATAAGAGTATAAAACATTTGGTGAATAAACATTGGCATATTGTCAATAATGATGCTGTGTTAAAAAAAATGTTTTACCTGATAGATCTAGAGTGATATTTAGGGGTGTCCCTTACCTAAGACATCAATTGGCACCCAATGTGATTGATCCGCCAAAAATGAGCAGAGGTTTCTTTGACCAGCTAACAGGTTATTATAGATGTGGAAAATGTAGGGTTTGTTCTCTTTAATATATGCACCCAGAGACGCACCACTACCTTTACTTCTACAGTCACTCAGAGGGACCACATCATTAAACCATGCATCACCTGTTCTACAACGGGTGTTGTCTACATGTTGCAGTGCCCGTGTGGACTGCAATATGTGGGACGTACTAAGCACCCACTACAGGTGCATTTAAATGAACACATCACAAATATATTGACAGGGTTCCCCAAGCATTCGGTATCCAAACATTATTTGTTAAAACACAACAAAGACCCCTCAAAGACCGTGTTTTTGGGTATCAACAAGTTTAAACCACACTGGCGAGGGAGCTCGCTAGACAGAAATATCCAAGTCAGAAATGACTAGGAGTCCTATGTTCCATATGGACTCAATATCGATACAGATGTGAACGCATAGATAATTCTTAAACACAATTATATTATGGTCTTTTATTTATGATTTATTTGTAAACTCTGTCTGAGACGTGGAGGTAGGCAATATAGGCCCCAGCTATGACACTGGTGTAGTGGTTATATTTCCTTTATTATATTTATTTTGAATAGTTTTATGTTTTTGGGGTCTTTTATGGGCTGCTTGAAGTGGGATAGATCCCTACGGGTAGGGGGAGAGAGTGAGAGGGGATTATGGGGGATGGATATGAGTTTAGGGTATTTTTTGCAATTATATTATTTTTAGTAGTATGATATATCACTATAACAGTATTATTCACATATATATATATATATAATTCTTCATAAAATATATTTTTTGAATAACACATTAGCTGAAGAATTAATTCACATCACGTGATTCTATTATTATTATCAATATTTTAGTTTTATTTATATACTTTTTATTTTTGTTATTTTTATTTATGAGAAATAATAATATAAAAGTATATATTTGGCTCACGTTTTATTAGAAATATAAGTTAATATGATGAGCAAAATTTATTTAATTTCACGTGATATTTTTTTATGCCCTCGAGGAATTTAATATTATAAATTAAATTTTGTTTTTACCATATTAGTAATTTTTTTTTTCAATTAATATATTCATTGGCACAGATTGACACATGGCTAATGATTTAAGGGGTTAATTTGTAGTGCATTGATAGAAATATGGTTTCTTATCCTCTAGGTCCCTCTAATATAATATTTTATATATTTTTTATTTTTTAGTAAGTGCCAATTAGTATGAGGTGGAGTCCATCTGTTATAAGACATTTTGTTTGCCCTTACAGTACGCTATATAGAATAGCGATTTTGCCTATACCTAAGATAGAGGTTTCGGCCAGACCTCTACGTCTCACAACGAGGTCTGGCTCTATAAAATGGTGGTGCGTTGCGGCGTGCCCGCTCCCCATTGAAAACATCACCTCTGACGAAACGCATCTGGGAGGGCAGGCTTTGACGTCACCACGCTGAATGAGAGGAGGACGGGCTCCCGCGTTTCCCGGCCAGCTTGTATTTATACGATCAAACACATTTTTTATGTAAGTGCATTTCGTTTATAATTAAAGGATTGTCAATGGTTTCACACTATGGGAAGCTTCTCTTTCTTTTCTGAGCATATTCATTTTGTGGGAATGGGAGTGTGGAGCTCCACAATGATCTACAACATTTGAAGTATTGCCCCTGGGATAGCAAGACATCTGGTACATGCGAGAGGTTGCGATTGGCTCTTACCATTATGCTCCTTGCGCTTTTACCATCTGGTAAGCGCAGTCTTTTGTCGTGGCTGGGCACATTTTTGATATTTGTGTGGAATCACTGTGGTGCGTCCATTTGAAGCTGAGGGATCTATTTACAACTTAAAGAATCTTTTCTACTATGAACTTTTTCACTATGGACTTTTATTAATATAATAAGTTAAATACTAAGTAATACTAAATAATAAGTTAAATATCTCATTAGGCGACGCTTTAAATTTTTTTTTACAGGTTATCTGTTTAGAGTTACAAAGGAGGTCTTGGGCAAGAATTGTTACTCCTGTTCTAACGTTTGTGGCGATACCTCACCTGTGGTTTGAACGCCGTTTACATATGTGGGCTTTTTTTATTGTTTGTCTTATTTAAATTTCCCTTTAAAACATTTTTTTTATCACTTTTATCCCTATTACAAGTAATGTAAACATCCCTTGTAATAGGAATAGTGTGTGACAGGTCCTCTTTATGGAGAGCTGTGGGGTCTATAAGACCCCACATCTTTCCTCCAGGCAGGAAAGACAGACCAATAGAAAAAATAAACGATCTCAGCCTTTCCAGCCAAGTCCTCAGGCCGGACGTGACATCATAACATCGCACCCGGGACTCCAAAGGTTATAGAGATTGCTGGGGACCATCTGTCCCTTGGAAATCTCTATGCTCAACTTCTGGTGCTGGTGGATTCCTTCTTCGGCTCACCAATTCCACAGGCGAGCTGGTAGAAGCACAGGAGGGCGGCAGGAGGAATTATCCCTCCACATTGTGTAAAAAGGCAGTTTGATCCTGTCTTCTCTGATCCTCCCCTCCTTCCACTGACTCCCAATAATTTCCTGATACCACAGAGTCTATGGAGTCAGGCTGCACATGATCAGTTTGGTGTGTATTGCTAGAGAGATTTTTTTATTCTTGAGAGGATACATGTGATCAGCACAGGGCCAATCGGCACTGTCCAGACAGAGGGTCAAGAGTCTTGCAGTCTCATATGGCAGTCAGAAAACTCCTACAAGCTTTAACCAGTCTTTGGCTAGACACTGATAGAAGTCACAAGACTGCTCTTAACTGCGGACAAGTAAAGGTATTTAGAAGTTTATATTTACTAAAATAATTGCCTTTCTATGCTCTGTTTACTGTGGGAGACCAGATATTGTGAATGCAGGGTCTTGGGTTTAGTAACACTTTAAGTTTGCATAGTTGCCAACATTGTAAGAAAAAAAATTGGGACACTTTTTTGGCAGTGGGCGGAGTCGTGGTATAATTAGGGGGTGTGGCATGCGTTTGTAGGTGTGGCATAGAAAAAGGTAAAAAATGCGCCGCGCGCCGAGGCGAAAAATGGGTGTGGTTTACGTAAAATCGTGGGCGTGGCTTACATGAGGCGTGACTCAAAGGGGTGTGGTTAGAGTCTGAAATGACGGAGGGGGATGGAGAGAGGGAGGGAGGGGGATGGAGAGAGGGGGGGGAGGGAAAGGAGGGACAGCACCCCCCCGATCCTACACCACAATAGCAATATGTGTTTTCCAGAGTTTGACAATCAGCAGATAAAGATACTCCAAATACCTGGTGTTAGCGCTTCAATCATCCCGGCGCCATGATTGTTATGGTGTCAGGATGATTGAAGCGCATTATTTCTATTATTACATTGTAATATGAAATGAAATCATTCAACTCACCATAATGCAGAATCAGTGGTAGCCATGCGCGCGTCACTAGCCACGTTGCCTGCCACCAGATGTCATCAGGTGTGCCAAGCGGAGTCTGTCCTTACATCAGGTGCCCCATCAGAGGTACCTTCCTCACATCTGTGTCCATCAACGGAGCCCCTCCTTACATCTGGTGCCCCTCTGACATCCACAGACCGCACCCCCACATCCTGCACAGACCTGCCCCCACATACTCCACAGACCGGCCCCCACATCTCCAGACTGGCCCCTGACATACCACTGGCCCCCAACATCCACAGACTGGCCCCCGACATACAACTGGCCCCCGACATCCACAGACTGGCCCCCCACATCCACAGACTGGCCCCCCACATCCGCAGACTGGCCCCCACATCCACAGACTGGCGCCCACATCTGCAGACTGGCCCCCGACATCCACAGACTGGCCCCCACATCCACAGACTGGCCTCCCACATCCACAGACTGGCCCCCGACATACCACTGGCCCCCCACATCCGCAGACTGGCCCCCACATCCGCAGACTGGCCCCCGACATCCACAGACTGGCCCCCGACATCCACAGACTGGCCCCCGACATCCACAGACTGGCCCCTGACATCCACAGACTGGCCCCCCACATCCACAGACTGGCCCCCGACATACCACTGGCCCCCCCACATTCACAGACTGGCCCCCTACATTCACAGACTGGCCCCCGTCATCCACATACCATGACTGTCACTGGCCCCCGACATCCGACTGGCCCCCGCCCCGACATCCACATTGACAGACTGGCCGCCGTTGCCGCGCGCAGACATTTAAGGCTTCATGCACACGAGACGCAGATGCAAACGCTGCTGGACACATGTTAAAACCGGCGTTTAGAAACGCGCGTTTTGCCGCGATTTTTACCGCGATTTAGCGGCGTTTTACCGCGTTTGCGTCTAGAAGCGTTTAGTTAAGCTAACATCATAGACCCTCCCCAGCTCAAAAATTAACTATTTCAGCAATTTTGTGAGACCAGAGTGAGTAGCAGCAGCTGTGAGAGCTGCAGTGTACTTGTATTTAGCGTGTCACTTGCCACGGCACCTGCCACAAGTTGTGGATTGTCCACTTGCCACGTGACTTGCCACATCACCTGTCACGTCACTTGCCACGTCACCTGCCACAAGTTTTGGATTGTCCACTTGCTACATCACTTGCCACGTCACTTGCCACAAGTTGGGGATTGTCCACTTGCCACATCACCTGCCACGTCACCTGTCACAAGTTGTGGATTGTCCACTTGCCACATCACTTGCCACCTGCCATGTCACTTGCCACAAGCTGTGGATTGTCCACTTGCCACGTCACTTGCCACGTCACCTGCCACGTCACCTGCCACAAGTTTTGGATTGTCCACTTGCCACGTCACTTGCCACGTCAGCTGCCACGTCACTTGCCACAAGATGTGGATTGTCCACTTGTCACATCACCTGCCACATCACCTGCCACGTCACCTGCCACAAGTTGTGGATTGTCCACTTGCCACGTCACTTGCCACATCACCTGCCACGTCACTTGCCACGAGATGTGGATTGTCCACTTGCCACGTCACTTGCCACGTCACCTGCCACGTCACTTGCCACGTCACCTGCCACAAGTTTTGGATTGTCCACTTGCCATGTCACTTGCCACGTCAGCTGCCACGTCACTTGCCACGAGATGTGGATTGTCCACTTGCCACGTCACCTGCCACGTCACTTGCCACGTCACCTGCCACAAGTTTTGGATTGTCCACTTGCCACGTCACTTGCCACGTCAGCTGCCACGTCACTTGCCACAAGATGTGGATTGTCCACTTGTCACATCACCTGCCACATCACTTGCCACATCACCTGCCACGTCACCTGCCACAAGTTGTGGATTGTCCACTTGCCACGTCACTTGCCACATCACCTGCCACGTCACTTGCCACGAGATGTGGATTGTCCACTTGCCACGTCACCTGCCACATCACTTGCCACGTCACCTGCCACAAGTTTTGGATTGTCCACTTGCCACGTCACTTGCCACGTCAGCTGCCATGTCACTTGCCACAAGATGTGGATTGTCCACTTGTCACATCACCTGCCACATCACTTGCCACATCACCTGCCACGTCACCTGCCACAAGTTGTGGATTGTCCACTTGCCACGTCACTTGCCACATCACCTGCCACGTCACTTGCCACGAGATGTGGATTGTCCACTTGCCACGTCACTTGCCACGTCACCTGCCACGTCACTTGCCACGTCACCTGCCACAAGTTTTGGATTGTCCACTTGCCACGTCACTTGCCACGTCAACTGCCACGTCACTTGCCACAAGATGTGGATTGTCCACTTGTCACATCACCTGCCACATCACTTGCCACATCACCTGCCACGTCACCTGCCACAAGTTGTGGATTGTCCACTTGCCACGTCACTTGCCACATCACCTGCCACGTCACTTGCCACAAGATGTGGATTGTCCACTTTCCACGTCACCTGCCATGCCACCTGCCACAAGTTGTGGATTGTCCACTTGCCACGTCACCAGCCACATCACCTGCCACAAGTTGTGGATTGTCCACTTGCCACACCACTTTCCACGTCACCTGCCACGTCACCTGCCACAAGATGTGGATTGTCCACTTGCCACGTCACCAGCCACATCACCTGCCACAAGTTGTGGATTGTCCACTTGCCACATCACTTTCCACGTCACCTGCCACGTCACCTGCCACAAGTTGTGGATTGTCCACTTGCCACGTCACCTGCCACAAGTGGATTGTCCACTTGCCACATCACTTGCCACATCACCTGCCACAAGTTGTGGATTGTCCACTTGCCACGTCACCTGACACAAGTTGTGGATTGTCCACTCGCCACGTCACTTGCCACATCCCCTGCCACAAGTGGATTGTCCACTTGCCACGTCCCCTGCCACAAGTGGATTGTCCACTTGCCACGTCACTTGCCACGTCACCTGCCACAAGTTATGGATTGTCCACTTGCCACGTCACATGCCAGTCACCTGCCACAAGTTGTTGATTTTCCACTTGCCACGTCACCTGCCAGGTCACTTGCCGCGTCACCTGCCAGGTCACTTGCCATGTCACATGCCACAAGTTGTGGATTGTCCACTTTCCACGTCACTTGCCACTTCACCTGCCACGTCACTTGCCACAAGTTGTGGATTGTCCACTTGCCACATCACTTGCCACCTGCCATGTCACTTGCCACAAGTTGCGGATTGTCCACTTGCCACGTCACTTGCCACCCGCCATGTCACTTGCCACAAGTTGTGGATTGTCCACTTGCAATTGCAATTGTTTAAAATATTTTTCTAATGGTTTTTCATCATTTGCAATCATTTTTGAGATTTTTAATGTAAAAAAAAAGGTCACCTTTAAAAACGCATATAAACGCAAACGCGGCTAAACGCGTTTTACCGCGTTTTGCCGCGTTTTGCGTCTGAAACGTGGAAATTTTTGCTTCTGAACGCATTTTTTTGCTTCTGGAAAAACGAGATTAAACGCAACTGCATAAAAACGGAAAAAAACGAGACTGTGTGCATGGACACATAGGATAACATTGATCGAGTTCAGGGGCAGTTGAAAAAACTGTCCAACTGCATCTGAACGCGTGTTTAACCACTTAAGGACCGCCGTATTGCCATTGTACGTCAGCACAATGGCACAGGCAGGCACAATCACGTACATCTACGTGATTGCCTTCCAGCGGGTGGGGGGTCCGATCGGACCCCCTCCCGCTGTTTACGGCGGTCCGATTCGGTCCAGGAGCGCTCCGTGATGAGGGGATGGCCGTTGGTTTTCGGCCACCCCCTCTGGATCGCTCCTGGCCAATGAGAAGCTTCCTCCCCTGTGTATTGTTTACACAGGAAGGAGGAAGTGATGTCATTCTCCTCGGGGCGGTCTTTTTGACCGGACTACGAGGAGAAGAGTAAAAGTAAGTGTGCACCAACACTACACTGACATGTAGGTACACACAGGCACACAAACCCCCCCCGATCGCCCCCCGATCCCCCCCCCGCCCCCCCTCCCCCCCCAGTCACAGTGTCACTGATTGCATTGATCATTTCTTTACTGATCAATGCATTCAGTGTCAGTTGTGACAGTAAAAACTGTCAGGACAGTTAGTGTTAGGTCCAGGGTAGCCCCCTATCACCCCCCAATAAAGATTTAACCCCCTGATTGCCCCTAGAGTTAACCCTTTCACCCCCTTTTGCCAGTGTCACTAAGCGATCATTTTTCTGATCGCTGCATGTGTCGCTAGGTAGCTAGTTATTTTTTTAGGTTCACCGCCAGGTTTTTATATCGCTAGGTACCCCGATATACTACCCAATAATGGTTTTAACCCCCAGATTGCCGCTAGTTAACCCTTTCACCCCCTTTTGCCAGTGTCACTAAGCGATCGTTTTTCTGATCGCTGCATTACTGTCGCTACAGTCGCTAGGTAGCTAGTTATTTTTTTAGGTTCACCGCCAGGTTTTTATAGCGCTAGGTACCCCGATATACTACCCAATAATGGTTTTAACCCCCTGATTGCCGCTAGTTAACCCTTTCACCCCCTTTTGCCAGTGTCACTAAGCGATCATTTTTCTGATCGCTGCATGTGTCGCTAGGTAGCTAGTTATTTTTTTAGGTTCACCGCCAGGTTTTTATATCGCTAGGTACCCCGATATACTACCCAATAATGGTTTTAACCCCCTGATTGACGCTAGTTAACCCTTTCACCCCCTTTTGCCAGTGTCACTAAGCGATCGTTTTTCTGATCGCTGCATTAGTGTCGCTACAGTCGCTAGGTAGCTAGTTATTTTTTTAGGTTCACCGCCAGGTTTTTATAGCGCTAGGTACCCCGATATACTACCCAATAATGGTTTTAACCCCCTGATTTCCGCTAGTTAACCCTTTCACCCCCTTTTGCCAGTGTCACTAAGTGATAATTTTTCTGAACGCTGCATCAGTGTCGCTAGTGTCGCTAGGTAGCTAGTTATTTTTTTAGGTTCACCGCCAGGTTTTTATAGCGCTAGGTACCCCGATATACTACCCAATAATGGTTTTAACCCCCTGATTGCTGCTAGTTAACCCTTTCACCCCCTTTCACCAGCGATCACAGTATAAGTGTCACTGGTGACGCTGGTTAGCCAGTTAGTTATTTAGGTTCCCCGTCAGGTTTTTATATAGCGCCAGGGACCCCCATATACTACCTAATAAAAATTTGAACCCCCTGATTGCCCCTAGTTAACCCTTTCACCACTGATCACCGTATAAGTGTTACGGGTGACTCTGGTTAGTTTGTTTTTTATAGCATTTTATATTCAAATCCGGAAGGCAGTGCTTGGTTTTCGGGGTCCCGTACGTGGCTAGGCTCCCAAAAAGTCCCCCACATGTGGTATCCCCGTACTCGGGAGAAGCAGCAGAATTTATTTTGGGGTGTAATTTGACTTCTGCCCATAGCATGTGTGAGCAATATATCATTTAGTGACAACTTTGTGCAAAAAAAAAAAAAGTTTGTAATATTCCCGCAACTTTTGGCAAAATATAAAATATTCCATGGACTCAACATGCCTCTCAGTAAATAGCTTGGGGTGTCTACTTTCCAAAATGGGGTCATTTGGGGGGGTTTTGTGCTATTTTGGCATTTTATGGCCTTCGAAACTGTGATAGGTAGTGAGGAGTTAAATCAAAAATTTGCACCCTTAGAAATCCTGAAGGTGGTGATTGGTTTTCGGGGTGCCGTGCGCGACTAGACTCCCAAAAAGTCCCACACATGTGGTATCCCCGTACTCGGGAGAAGCAGCAGAATGTATTTTGGGGTGTCATTTCACATATGCCCATAGCATGTGTGAGCAATATATCATTTAGTGACAACTTGGTGCAAAAAAAAAAAAGTTTGTAATATTCCCGCAACTTGTGGCAAAATATAAAATATTCCATGGACTCAACATGCCTCTCAGTAAATAGCTTGGGGTGTCTACTTTCCAAAATGGGGTCATTTTGGGGAGTTTTGTGCTATTTTGGCATTTTATGGCCTTCGAAACTGTGATGGGTAGTGAGGAGTTAAATCAAAAATTTGCACCCTTAGAAATCCTGAAGGTGGTGATTGGTTTTCGGGGTGCCGTGCGCGACTAGACTCCCAAAAAGTCCCACACACGTGGTATCCCCATACTCGGGAGAAGTAGCGGAATATATTTTGGGGTGCAATTCCACATATAACCATGGCATGTGTGAGCAATATATCATTTAGTGACAACTTTTTGTAAAAAAATTTTTTTTTTTTTTTTTTTGTCATTATTCAATCCCTTAGGACAAAAAAAATAAATATTCAATGGGCTCAACATACCCATCAGCAATTTCCTTGGGGTGTCTACTTTACAAAATGGGGTCATTTGGGGGGGATTTGTACTGCCCTGCCATTTTAGCACCTCAAGAAATGAGATCGGCAGTCATAAATTAAAAGCTGTGTAAATTCCAGAAAATGTACTCTAGTTTGTAGACGCTATAACTTTTGCGCAAACCAAAAAATATACGCTTATTGACATTTTTTTTACTAAAGACATGTGGCTGAATAAATTTTGCCCTCAATGTATGACTAAAATTTAGTTTATTCGATTTTTCTTATAACAAAAAGAAGAAAATATCTTTTTTTTTCAAAATTTTCGCTCTTTTTCCATTTATATCGCAAAAAAAAAAAATCGCAGAGGCAATCAAATACCATCAAAAGAAAGCTCTATTTGTGGGAAGAAAAGGACGCAAATTTCGTTTGGGTGCAATATTGCATGACCGCGCAATTACCAGTTAAAGCAGCGCAGTGCGAAATTGCAAAAAGACCTCTGGTCCTTAAGGTGTTTAGTGGTCCGGAGCTGAAGTGGTTAACTGCGTCTCGTGTGCATGAGGCCTAACAGTGGCGCTGCCCACCGCCCTTTACACTGACACAAACACACACTGGCAGCGGGGGTGGGCGGCGCCACAGGTGTAGACCCACTTCTGGTCTTCTTAAAAATGGCGGCCGGCGGAGACATTGTCTCCACCGGCCGCCGACCTCTAGCGGGCGGCGGCAAAAAAAAACGAGAAATTCAATTTCCCGGGACAAACCGAATTTCGCTGGACATTTCCCGGGACAAAATTAATTTGGGACAAATGTCCTAATCGCGGGAATGTCCCGCGAAATTCGGGACAGTTGGCAACTATGAGTTTGTTTCCTTCCAGCTGTGAGACATCCTGGGCTGTGTGGACATCAAAGATGCCTATTTGCATGTCCCCATCTTTCCGGTGTATCAATGCATCCTGCATTTGGCTGTGAGCTCACAACAGTAACAATTTGTTGCTCTTTCCTTTGGTCTGACCACTGTACCTTGAGTTTTCACCAAGGTGATAGGCCCTGGTCCTTGCCTTGCTTCTTTCCCAGGACATCCCTGTTGTAGGATATCTGGACAGTCTTCTGACAGAACAGTTGACTCAGGCTCTGCCAGCAAACATTCTGCAGAGATTCAGGTGGATCCTGAAATTCCAGAAGTCATCACAGGAACCAGCTTATCGCTAGGAGTATCTGGGCCTGATCCTGGATCAGGCCCTATGCAGGCTTTTCCTCTCTCAGGACAAACACCACACACTCCGCTCTGGCGCATCCATGTTCAGATTTATTTTGCATTCCAGCAGTCAATTGCAGCTCAACATTCCGGCTGTGTGGGACAAGAGAGCTTAGTCTCTAGAACAGTGATGGCAAACCTTTTTGAGCCCTAGTATCCAAACTGCAACACAAAATCAACCTCTTTACTTCTGTAGCGCACTACTCCCTTGAGAGCTGCTGGGTGTGTTCATACCTTTCTGTTAACTTGCTTCGCTGTTCCACACCATGCACGAATTCCAATAGACATCAGACAGTCCATGATGACTTTTTGAAGGATGTTACATTGCTATTAGATATGAGTTGCCTCTAACACTCTGGTTCCTATTTCTGTCCCATGTCCTTTCCTGTAGTGAACTGACCAATGCCTCTCTAAAAGACATTGTGGTATGTGGATGTTAGAAGCCCCAGGCCTCACCTGCCTATCTTGACTCCTGCAATCCTCCTGGCGTCAGTTCAGGAAAGTCCTTGAGGGATAAGCACTGCTGGGTTGCACTCCCTTTGCTCTCTCCCATAGACAGTCCATGATTGCCACAGAAGTTCTCTATCCTCTTTGCAGCTACTTCCCGCTACGCATGGTCGGATACATCCTAGGCTGGGATGCCCGATCCACTCCTGCAGATTACATTGTGGCAGTTGTTGTGACTATCCGGCGCCGAGGTCTCTGAACCCTCAGGCCTTCAAGTCCTTTCCTGCTATCCAGCGCTGGGGTCTCTGAACCCCTAGGCCTTCAAGCCTGCTCCGCGTTCGCTACATCTTTCCTCCTTCTCTGCTTCCGACTCCTCCCCTCAACTCCCGGGAATCATGTGACCTCCAGCTTATATGCGAGTCCTGCCCCTGCCAACACAATTTAATGATTGGTCAAGGGTTCTCCATACAAGCTGCCTGCACCCCAGTCCACCTTTCTTCCAGAACATTTCCAATGGAAAGTAAGGGAGATCTTTCAGGATCAGAGTGTAGGTGGCCACACATTCCTCTTTACTCTGTCACTCCCCTTTCCCAAAACAGACAACCAGGCCTAAAAGTGCAAGGCCCTGGTTAAATTTACCTAACACTTACCTCATCTAAACCTATTTAGCACCCACCTAAGTGTGGTGGGCGCTACACTTCAAAGTGCCAACACTGCAATTAGCGAGAGAGGGGGGGCTGAGAGAGAAAGAGAGGGTGTGTGTGAGAGGGGATGTGAGAGAGGAAGGGGGTATGAGAGAGAGATGGTGTGTGTGAGAGAGACAGGGAGAGGGGGGGTGTGTGAGAAATGGGGGGTTGAAAGAGCGGGGGTTGTGAGAGAGAGAAAGAAGGGGGTATGTGAGACTGAGGGGGTTGAAAGTGAGAGAGGGGTGTGAGAGAGATGCTGAGAGAGGGGGAACAGAGAGGGGGGCTGAGCAAGAGGGAGGGGGGAACAGAGAGGGTGTGAGAGAGAGGGGGGCTAAGAGTGAGGGGGAGAGAGAGAAATGCGAGAGGGGGGCTGATAGAGAGGGACGTGAGAGAGAGAAGGGGATTGAGACAGTGGGGCTGAGAGAGGGGTGTGAGAGAGAGCAAAGGGGACTGAGGGGTGTAATAGAGAGAGAAGGGGATTAAGAGAATGGGGTTGTGAGAGAGAGCAAAGGAGACATAAAGAGGGGGGGCACAGAGAGAGGGAGAACAAAGAGGGGGGCTGAGAGGGAGAGGGGCTGAGAGGAGAGTGAGGGGGGGAGATGAGAGTGAGACCCCTAGCTCTGTCTCTATCTGCAGGCCCTGCTCTGCCCCTCTGTCCCAGTCTTTGCCTGCAAGTAGTCTGTGTATGACTGTGCCCGGTACCTTCCATGCCAGTCTCCGTCCTTGATCCGGGGGAGCTCTCTGCTCTGTTCCATCCATCGGCTCCCTCACATCCTGCGCCTCCCACCTGTCCTCATCTTCCTGGCCCCTACTCAGCCTGTTCCCCAGGCCTCACTGTTTAAGAGGAGGTTTGAGGAGTCCAGGCTTGAGAAGAAGCTGAAGACTCTGATGCTGCGCCCGCTGCTCGCCTCTTCGGCCGTCAAAGAGGCGGTGAAGCTCTTCTCTCCCTCCCGTGCTCTCAAGACTGTAACCTTCCCCGTGGAAGCTGCGGGGCTACCCACTCACTCGTTGAGATAGATTCCTGCACCTTGCCGTTGCTTGCTGCTGCGCTCTCACCACCACAAATCTGGACTCTCTCCCATGCCCTAAGAGATGGCTCTGTGTGCCATAGGTTCACCATCACTGCTCTAGACCGTCATATGCACCTAAACTGAAAACTAGGTTTGCCTTGGCATCAGGCTTCTGTTTCATGGATTTTCAAGGCTGCTGTCTGGTCTTCTGTTCACATTAGGGTTGCCACCTTTTCCTCAAGCCAAACCCGAACACTTTAGCGGAGCATGGCAAATTTTTTGTGGTATGCACTATAGGATTCTAGTGAAACGACTGGTACCTTCCACTGCCCTACTGACACCGTCCACTGCCCTACTGACACCGTCCACTGCCCTACTGGTACCGTCCACTGCCCTACTGACACCGTCCACTGCCCTACTGACACTGCCCCACTGGCATCGTCCATTGCCCTACTGACACCGTCCTCTGCCCTACTGACACCGTCCTCTGCCCTACTGACACCGTCCTCTGCCCTACTGACACCGTCCTCTGCCCTACTGACACCGTCCTCTGCCCTACTGACACCGTCCACTGCCCTACTGACACCGTCCACTGCCCTACTGACACCGCCCACTGCCCTACTGACACCGCCCACTGCCCTACTGACACCGCCCACTGCCCTACTGGCATTGTCCACTGCCCTACTGACATGTCTACTGACACCATTCACTTCCCTACTGACACCGTCCACTGCCCCACTGAGATTGTCCACTGCCCCACTGACATCGTCCACCTCCCTCTCCACAGACTCCCCTTCCCTTATATCAGTCCCCCCCTCGATTAGATCTGGGAACCCACCCATCAGTGTCCCCTGCCCCAAAAGACCCCCATTGGACTGCTTTACCGAGAGCCGCTTCGAGCCAGGAAATGTGGGAGCTGGAGTTTGGGGGTGGAGCTCCTGTACTGTAGTGCTGTTTTCCTTCCTTGTGTGGGGATCCTTGGGAGAAGTGTGTCGGAAAGACACAGGATTCAGAACACATGTGAACTGGTGCACTCACTCACAAGGCTGCTGTTAGCAATTATTGGGGTCCCATACAGCTATACTCATGGGGCCCCCATCCCCTGAGGAGGGAAAGAGGTGGGGGAGGTGAGAGAGAGGCGGTGGTGAGAGAAAGGAGGAGGTGGGGTGTGAGAGAGGAGGAGGAGATGAGGGGAGGTTAGCGAAGGGGGGGAGGAGGAGGAGATGAGGGGAGGTTAGCGAAAGGGGGGAGGAGGTAGGAGAGAGAGGGGGTGAAAGTGAGATGGTGGGGGTGTGAGAGGGGGGATTAGAAAGAGAGTGGTGGGAAGGGGAGGGGAGAGGAAGGGGAGCTGACACAGAGGATAAGGGGGTGACACAGGAGGAGGGGGTGATGCAGGAGGAGGAGGGGGTGACACAGGAGAGGAGAGGGTGACACAGGAGGAGGGGGTGATGCAGGAGGAGGAGGGGGTGACACAGGAGAGGAGGGGGTGACACAGAGGATGAGGAGGTGACATGGGAGGGGGTGACACAGAGAAGGAGGGGGTGACACAGAGGAGGAGGAGTGACACAGAGGAGGAGGAGTGACACAGAAGAAGCGGGGTGACACACAGGAGGGGGGGTCACACAGAGGAGGGGCGACGCAGAGGAAGAGGGGGCGACGCAGAGGAAGAGGGGGCGACACAGAGGAAGGGGGGGTGACACATAGGAAGGGGGGGTGACACAGGAGGAGGGGCGACACAGAGGAGGAGGAGTGACACAGGAGGGGGTGATACAGAAGAAGCGGGATGACACAGAGGAGGGGGAGTGACACAGGAGGGGGTGATACAGAAGAAGCGGGGTGACGGGAGGAGGAGGAGTGACACAGGAGGGGGTGATACAGAAGAAGCAGGGTGACACGGAGGAGGAGGAGTGACACAGGAGGGGGTGATTGCTGTTTTCCTTCCTTGTGTGGGGAGCCTTGGGAGAAGAACACATGTGAACTGGTGCACTCACTCAAGGCTGCTGTTAGCAATTATTGGGGTCCCATACAGCTATACTCATGGGGTCCCCATCCCCTGAAGAGGGAAAGAGGTGGGGGAGGTGAAAGAGTGGCGGTGGTGAGAGAGAGGAGGAGGTGGGGTGTGAGAGAGGAGGAGGAGATGAGGGGCGGTTAGCGAAAGGGGAGGAGGTAGGAGAGAGAGGGGGTGAAAGTGAGATGGTGGGGGTGTGAGAGGGGGGATTAGAAAGAGAGTGGTGGGTGAGAGAGAGAGAGGGGGGAGAGGAAAGGGAGCTGACACAGAGGATAAGGGGGTGACACAGGAGGAGGGGGGTGACGCAGGAGGAGGAGGGGGTGACGCAGGAGGAGGAGGGGGTGACACAGAGGAGGAGGGGGTGACACAGAGGAGGAGGGGTGACACAGGAGGGGGTGATACAGAAGAAGCGGGGTGACACACAGGAGGGGGGGTGACACAGGAGGGGAGTCACACAGAGGAGGGGAGACGCAGAGGAAGAGGGGGTGACACAGAGGAGGGGGGCGACACAGAGGAGGAGGGGCGACACAGAGGAGGAGGGGCGACACAGAGGAAGGGGGGGTGACACAGAGGAAGGGGGGGTGACACAGAGGAGGAGGGGCGACACAGAGGAGGAGGAGCGACACAGAGGAGGAGGAGTGACACAGGAGGGGGTGATACAGAAGAAGTGGGGTGACACAGAGGAGGAGGAGTGACACAGGAGGGGGTGATACAGAAGAAGCGGGATGACACAGAGGAGGGGGAGTGACACAGGAGGGGGTGATACAGAAGAAGCGTGG
Source organism: Lithobates pipiens (assembly GCF_037356315.1). Taxonomy (NCBI): domain Eukaryota; kingdom Metazoa; phylum Chordata; class Amphibia; order Anura; family Ranidae; genus Lithobates; species Lithobates pipiens. The sequence continues at coordinate 373,926,661 of NW_027507764.1, read as the reverse complement.
TGACACAACGAGGAGGGGGAGTGACACAGGAGGGGGTGATACAGAAGAAGCGGAGTGACACAGGAGGAGTGACACAGGAGGGGGTGATACAGAAGAAGCGGGGTGATACAGAAGAAGCGGGGTGACACAGAAGAAGCAGGGTGACACAGAAGAAGCGGGGTGACACAGAGGAGGGGGAGTGACACAGGAGGGGGTGATACAGAAGAAGCGGGATGACACAGAGGAGGAGGAGTGACACAGGAGGGGGGTCACACAGAGGAAGGGGGGTCACACAGAGGAGGAGGGGGCGACACAGAGGAAGGGGGGGGCGACACGATTATCAAATCCACAGTGCAGCCCCGCCTCTACCTCCACACATGACCAGCACCAGCTCCGCAGGGCCATTCACAGACCCCCATGTCTGCCGCCTGGACCACCCCGCCCCGCACATGGCCCGTTCGGCCAATCGCAGGGCACCCGCTGGCTCAGAGCGCCCCGCTGTGTGATAGTGATAGCGGGCAGGAGATCGTGCGCGCAGCTCCTCTAGATGTTGCGGCCGGGGACAGAGATTCAGCTGCCACTGGCCATAGGACCATGGAATGTTTGCCCGGGTTTCCAGCAGGCGGAAACCCGGGCACATGTGTCAAAACCGGACAGGTGGCAACCCTAGTTCACATGTTTAACATTTACCAGGCCTTAGCTAATATCCAGGCCTCAGCTAATGCCAAGCTAATCTGTCAATCTGTATGTTAAGGCCTGTTAGCCTTTGTTTTGCTGTGTTGCTCACGCCTCAGTTGATCTTCTTTTGGATGTATCTAGATACCTGACTGCTTCTGCTATAATGTACTATTAAGAAAATATAATTTTTTTATTTGCTCTAAATTCTATTTCTTGGAGTACATTACAGGACACAGGTCCCTCCCATCTGTTTCCTATGACCCAGTCTTAAATTTGCTTGGTACAAAACTGATGCATGCTGGGAGAAGGAACTAGGGTTATACTGGGATGTCCCTACAGCTGTTGGTTGCCAGTGTCCATTTTTGTGAAAGCAGCTGCTTTACTATATGAATTAGCAATGATAAAATAGTGTTAAAAAAGATAAATGTTTTCTTAGCCCTTGTACACACGGTCGGAGAATCCGTCGGAATGTGTCCTATCGGACCGTGTCGTCGGATAATCCGACTGTGTGTGGTATGCATCGGACTGATTCTGTCGGAATATCCGTCGGACCCAATTTTCCAACATGTTGGAAATATTTCCTGACCAACTGGGCCGGTCGGACATACTCCGATCATGTGTAGCAAATTTTGATCGGACCAAGTGCCACGCATGCTCAGATCAAATTCCTACATCAAAGCTATTGGCTACTAGCCTGAATGTAGTCCCATCGTAACAAAATTACGTCATCACGTTCTGAAAGATCGGATTTTTCGACAACTTAGTCCGACCGTGTGTATGCAACAGTTTCGGACAAGATCCGAAGGACAAAATCTGACGGATTTGGTTGTCGAAATCTCCGACCGTGTGTACAGGGGCTTACAGCTACCAATCAACTACTAATTTTCAATGAAAAATATATGAATATTTTAGTCAAGGTAATTAATTTAAATACCCTTATGGGTTTAGGGAGTTTTTTGTTCTTATGAGTGGTACAATTGGCAAGAGTTGAGCAAAAGCTTTTTGTGTTGCCTTCCCATAGATCAAAACAGCAGATGCAATGTGGTATCTGATGATGGATGAGGAGTGAAGAGAGAGGAGGCAGAATGACAGCTGAATATAGACTTGGGAAAGGTAAGGAAAGAGAGGGTAAGGGGCCAGAATGCAACACTACGAGAAGTAAAAAAGGCAGAATATGAGCTGACATGTGATAAAAAAAATTCTCAATTCTCTTACAATAATGAACTAAATCACTTCATACTGAAAAAAGCACCAGACAAAAATAATACTTTACAGCATTACTTATGTAAGCAGAATATTTACTAGCCGATTAAAGCATCTAGAGACCCAGGACTCCACCAATCCATAACAATACAGAGAAATATGCTTCTGCAGATAGACCCCTGCTCATATTCTTCAAATCCATTTTTGGTGAATGGTGAATTTGGTTTATGGAACATGTTTTTCTTGATGAAAAATCCCCAAATTCTAAACTTGAATTCAACTTTAAAGTAAATCTATTGGCATATAAATAAGAGAGCAAATGTAATATTGGTGAGGGGACACACTGGACACCTTTGCGGGCGGTCGGCTCTATTGTGCAAAACAACGTACCTGTATGTCATTTAATGCAATAGACAGCGGGGGTAGCCAGAGGGGGATCAATCGACCTCCACAGAGGGGCAGAATGGGAATCTGCCCATGTAAACACGGCAGATCCCCGTTTTGACAGGGAAGAACACAGTGCTCTTGTGTTCCTGCTAAGCAGGAACATTGATCTCTGTGTTTATTCAGTGGGTCCATCCCCCAAACAGTTAGCACCCCCTAGAGACACACTTAACCCTTTGATCGCCGCTGGTGTTAACCCTCTTCCCTGCCAGTGTCATTAGTACAGTAACAGTGCATATTTTTAGAAGAAAAGTGTCAGGTAAGTGTTTGATTTTTCCACCGCAATGTCGCAGTCCCGCTAAAAATCTCTGATTGCTGCCATTATTAGTAAAAAAAAAAGTCATAAAAATATCTCACAGTTTGTAGACACAATAACTTTAGCGCAAACCAATCTATATATACGCTTTTTGGGATTTTTTTTAACAAAAATATGTAGCAGAATACATATTGGCCTAAATTAATGAAGAAATTAGTTTTTTTACATTTTTTTTATTGGATATGTTTTATAACAGAAAGTAAAAAATATTTTTTTATTTTATTGTCGGTATTTATTTGTCTATAGCACAAAAAATAAAATCCGCAGAGTTGATCAAATAACACAAAAAAAAGCTCTATTTGTGGGAAAAAAAGGACATCAATTGTATTTGTGTACAGCATCGCACTACCACTTATCAGTTAAAGTAACGCAGTGCCATATCGCAAAAAATGGCCTGGTCATTAAGGAGGCAAAACCTTCCGAGGCTGAAGTCGTTAAGGAGGATTGGGCTACCTCCAGGCCCACCTATCTAACCATTAGAAAGCATGTGCTTCCACTCAAATTTGCACTCAAATTTAAACAGAGGATGCCGTGAAGAGGCCTTGCAGCTTATGCATGCGTTTGCGAATGTGTGCTAACTAAACCCTTGTTTTTAAGGCATACTGTTAGCCAGGTTAGTTCGGTTGGTAAGCAGACTGGTTGGTGAGTTGAGCTGGGAATTTCTCTGGTTTTGTCTTTCATATAAATAAGAGAGCAGCCATTGCTAACTGGTGGTGCATGCTTCAGGAGTTGCCTTTCTTCATTTTTCTATTTTTGTGAAGATCCATGGGGTCATTATCCCTAGCCAACCCAAGGTAATTTTTTTTAATAACCTTTAATTAGGTAATTCATTTTATACTGGACACAATTTTTCTCCCACCTTTTATTGTCCTCATCTTTCCACTTTCACTCACAGAGTAAGGACAACAATTCATCATCTTCCTCACTGGTTTCCTGGACTGAGGCTTCTCCCCTCCCCCATCCTAAGAAAGATATGCCAAGCAGCACATGGAAGCTGTTTTCTGGCATCCTGCCTGCTCAGTCCATCTGTCACGTGACTACTGCTGTAGTTGTTTCCATTCACAGGCTCTCTGGAAAATTAACCCCATTTTATTGCCAGTCTAAATGTAGCTGGTGTTCCTGTATCAGGTATGAAATAAGTCCCTAAGCTTCAGAGTATCGCAATGGTGTTTTAAACCTGGAAGGGATATTGACAACAGCACACAAGTTGGTATCAGTCTGTAAGGTCCTTTCTTTCATGTAGTATACTATAGAAAATTCATATTCTTGCCTGTGCTGCAAGACCGCATACACATACAGTATCTCACAAAAGTGAGTACAACCCTCATATTTTTGTAAATATTTTATTATAACTTTTCATGTGACAACACTGAAGAAATGACACTTTGCTACAATGTAAAATAGTGAGTGTACAGTTTGTATAAAAGGGCAAATTTGCTGTCCCCTCAAAATAACTCAACACACAGTCATGTCTAAACCGCAGGCAGCAAAAGTATATACACCCCTAAGTGAAAATTTTCAATTTGGGCCCAAAGTGTCAATGTTTTGTGTGACCACCATTATTTTCCAGCACTGCATTAACCCTCTTGGGCGTGGAGTTCACCAGAGCTTCACAGGTTGCCACTGAAGTCCTCTTCCACTCCTCCATGACGACATCACGGAGCTGGTGGATGTTAGAGACCTTGCGCTACTCCACCTTCCATTTGATGCTCAATAGGGTTTAGGTCTGGAGACATGCTTGGCCAGTCCATCATCTTTACCCTCAGCTTTTTTATCAAGGCAGTGGTCATCTTGGAGGTGTGTTTGGGGTCGTTATCATGTTGGAACATTGCCCTGCGGCCCAGTCTCCGAAGGTAGGAGATCATGCTCTGCTTCAGTATCTCACTGTACATGTTGGCATTCAAGCTCCCCAGTGCCGATAGCACTAATGCAGCCCCAGACCAAGACACTCCCACCACCATGTTTGACTGTAGGCAAAACACACTTGCCTACCGAGCTTGTACTCCTCACCTGTTTGCCGCCACACACGCTTGACACCATCTGAACCAAATAAGTTTATCTTGGTCTCATCAAACCACAGGACATGGTTCCAGTAATTATAAAAAAGAAAAACTGTGCTATTAACTAAAAAAAAATTTGCCAAGCTGCAACTCCAAAATGTTATACAACACTAAACAAAAATAAAAACCAAGGAGAGCTGTGCTGAACTGATTGACCTGTGAAGCAATATTTCATATACTCACAATAAAAAAAAGGCCAGTGCACCACAACCAGTGAGACCATGAAAAAAAGAAAAAACTTGACTCCACCCAGTATGGATGCACTTACTGATAAATACAAAGAATAAATGTCTGTGAATCAATATCAAGTGCCCTAATACTGAAGTGACTAAATAAAAAAATGATAGATTCAAATCACAAAGAATTCCAAAAATAAACCAAAGACTACAAAATGCAGATATAAGCATAAAATATTAAGTGACTAAAGTTCAATAGTGATGATGGTGACCCAAAGCAGGGTTAATAAACAAATAATGAGTTAAAAAGTAAAAAAGTCCATATAAATTGATGGTAAGTTGTGATTTCTTCAAAGGTGATGAAAATAAAAACACCCCAAGGAAATGTGACCAAAGTAGAAGTGCCTCCACCACAGCAAACACTGGCGCTTACCAGATAATAATGGTTCCTTATTACAGGGTACCACAAGTGAGTATATGAAATATTACCTCACAGGTCAATCAGTTCTGCGCAACTCTCCTTGGTATTTATTATGGTTCCAGTAATCCATGTCCTTGGCCTGCTGGGCTTCAGAAAACTGTTTGCAGGCTTTCTTGTGCATCATCTTCAGAAGAGGCTTCCTTCTGGGATGACAGCCATGCACACCAATTTGATGCAGTGTGCGGCGTATGGTCTGAGCACTGACAGGCTGATTCTCCACCCTTTCAACCTCTTCAGCAATGCTGGTAGCACTCATATGTCTATTTCCCAAAGACAACCTTTGGATATGACGCTGAGCACATGCATTCAATTTGTTTTGGTAGACCATGGCGAGGCCTGCTCTGAGTTGAATCTGTCCTGTTAAACCACTGCATGGTCGTGGTCACCATGCTGCAGCTCAGTTTCAGGGTCTTGACAATCTTTTTTTATAGCTAGGCCATATTTACGTATAGCAACAATTCTTTTTTCAGATCCTCGGGGAGTTCTTTGCCATGAGGTGCCATGTTGAATTTCCAGTGATCGGTATAAGAGAGTGAGAGCGATAACACTAAATTTAACACACCTGCTCCCCATTCACTCCTGAGACCTTGTAACACTAACGAGTCACATGACATCGGGGAATGAAAATGGCTAATTGGGCCCAATTTGGACATTTTTACTTAGGGGTGTACTCATCTTTGTTGCCAGCAGTTTAGACATTAAGCCCCCTTTCACACTGAGGTGTTTTCTCAGGCCTTTTTGTGCTAAAAATTGCACCTGAAATCCGCCTTTAGCTGCCTCTTCTGCAGCCCCAGTCTGAAAGTCAGAGTGCTTTCACACTAGGGCGGTGCTCTTGCAGGACAGTAAAAAGTCCTACAAGCAGCATCTTTGGGGTAGTGCAGGAGTGGTGTATACACCGCTCGTCCACTGCCCCTGCCCATTGAAATTAATAGACAACGCTGTCGAAGTGCTGCAAAATGGACACTATTAACCCTTTCCTTGGCCGCTAGAGGGGGTTAAACGTGTCCCACTAGTATCCAAAAAGTGCCCCTATAACAGTGGTAAAGCGCCGCTAAAACTAGGTGCGCTTTACCGCTAATTCACCCGCCGCTTCAGTGTGAAAGTGGCCTAATGGCTGTGTGTTCAGTTATTTTGAGGGGACAGCAAATTTACACTGTTATACAAGCTGTACACTCACTACTTTACATTGTAGCAAAGTGTCATTTCTTCAGTGTTGTCACATGAAAAGATATAATTCAATATTTACAAAAATGTGAGGGGTGTACTCACTTTTGTGAGATACCGTAACAAAACAACACTAGGGTGCATAGAAAACAATTGTTTTCTATGTGCCCTTGTTACACTACAGCTCTGGGGTGAAGGGTGGTGCGCTGCCTATATGCATTTTTTTTATTTAATGAGACTCATTTTGTGACACTTCAATAAAGTTTAAAAATAATGTAGCAGGGCATCACATTACCCCTCTCTGCCCCGAAAACAATGGAGACCCGTCAGCACATATTAGCATGCAGACTGGTGTGAATGTGCGGTTCATTTTTATTTTTAAATCTGAACTCCAGGAATTACATTGGGGTAGAGAAAAACACTATAATGCTTACTTTATCCCTCACTCCAACAGGCTTTGGGCAAGCACCTTTTCTGTCTAAAGCTGTGGATGGGCCCTCGTCTGTTTCCTGTACAATACAGGGCTACTGGCTGACTTTTAATATAAGGACACTTACCTGTCCAGGGATCCAGTGATGTCCTCGCCCAAACCGATTCTTCAGTCAGTATTAGGTGCAGGCACCGGCATCTCTAGTAAGGGAAAAAGAAAGTGAAGCCTGTTTACTACTGTGAATGCGTGCACCTTGTCAGTGGTCCCGTAGTCTTCTGGGACCTGTGAATGTGTCCCAGAAGACTGCAAGAGAAGGAGTGGGGCACAAACACCTGGATCAGATGTCATTGGCGATCTGAGCCAGAAGTGGGAGCAGGTACCTGTCAAAACCAGGTGCCCGCTCCCACCCCCCAAAAGGTATCAAATGTGAAGAGGGGGAGGGTGCAAACAAGCAGAGCTTCCCCTTTTGGGTGGAGGTCCGATTTAAGGTTAGTGTTACAGCTTATTTCTCTACCCCTAGACTTAACAATCATTTAACCCATGTAGCTGAGCCCCACTGTTCAAGATGATTTAAAGGCAACAGTAAAGCAAATAACCACTCATTGCAACCAAGGTATGCAGAATACCATCTCTGAACGCACAACATATCGAACCTTGAAGTAGATGGGCTACAGCAGCAGAAGACCACACCAGGTGTCACTCCTGTCAGCTAAGTGCAGGAAACTGCGGGGGGGGGGGGGGGCTACAATTTGCACAGGCTCACCAAAATTGGACAATAGAAGATTGGAAAAAACGTTGCCTGGTCTGATGAGACTCAATTTCAACTGCCGCATCCAGATGGTAGGGTCAGAATTTGGCGTAAAAAACAGGAAAGCATGGATCCATCCAGCATTGTATGGTTCAGGCTGATGGTGTAATGGTGTGGGGGATATTTTCTTGGCACACTTTGGGCCCCTTAGTACCATGTCACAAAGCTCAAATCTTCTTACCACTGGTTTCTTGGACATGACAATAAGTTCACTGTACTCCAATGGCCTCCACATTCACCAGATCTTAATCCAATAGAGCACCTTTAGGATGTGGCCGACAAATCTTTAGTAACTGCGTGATGCTATCATGTCAACGTGGACCAAAATCTCTGAGGAATGTTTCCAACATCTTGTTGAATCTATTAAGGTAGTTCCGAATGCAAAAGGGGATCCAACCTGGTACTAGCAAAGTGTACCTAATAAAGTGGTCGGTGGGTTTACATTTGCATAAGTGGCATAGACCCAGGGGCGGATCCAGGGGGGGCAACGGGTCAATTGCCCCCTCCGAGAATACCGCCAGCTGATGACAGCACGGCCGGTTCCGCGGGTGGCAGCGCGGCCGGTTCCGCGGGTACCCGCGCTGAGTGGACGGGTGAGGGGGGGGCAGCTGGGCGGCTTAGGAGGGCTGCTGGCCAATCAGGAAGCCGGCAGGCAGGGGAGCAGGGAGATGACATCATCTCTCACTGCCCTGCATCCCTCCAGTTCCGCCCTCACTGTGCAGGAAGCTGTGTGCAGCAGAGAGATTACATCATCTCTCTGCTGCCTATCTTCACTCTGGACTCAACAAAAGACCACCTTAGCAGAAAAGTGACACAGTAGGTGACAATACGCAATGTGTGGCAGGCTACGTGGCAATCCGCAATGTGTGGCAGACTACGTGGCAAGTGACAATCCGCAATGTGTGGCAGGCTATGTGGCAAGTGACAATCCGCAATGTGTGGCAGACTACGTGACAAGTGGCAATCCGCAATGTGTGGCAAGTGACAATCCCCAATGTGTGGCAGGTGATGTGGCAATCCGCAATGTGTGGCAGGCAACGTGGCAAGTGACAATCCACAATGTGTGGCAGGTGACGTGGCAAGTGGCAATCCGCAATGTGTGGCAGGCTACGTGGCAATCCGCATCTGGTGGCAGGCGACATGGCAAGTGACAATCCGCAATGTGTGGCAGGTGACGTGCCAAGTGACAATCCGCAATGTGTGGCAGGCTACGTTGCAAGTGGCAATCCTCAATGTGTGGCAGGTACGTGGCAAGTGACAATCTGCAATGTGTGGCAGGTGACGTGGCAAGTAACAATCCGCATTTGGTGACAAGTGACGTGGCAAGTGACAATCCGCATTTGGTGGCAGGCGACATGGCAAATGACACCTTTAGGGCTCCAACTGATTCTGCATTATGGTGAGTTGAACCATTTAATTTTATATTATAATGTATTAATAGAAATAATGCGCTTCAATCATCTTGACACCATAACAACCATGGTGCCGTAATGATTGAAGCGCCAATACCAGCCATTTCCCATATAAACTGCCCCCAAAAAACATATTTTATAGCAGTGCCCCTCCCGAGATTAGACTCTGGATCCGCCCCTGCATAGACCATCACTGAACAGGACGGTGTGGCTCCTCACAGTCTTGTCTTGTGTTCTCCTTTCTCATTTGATTGAGAGCTTCATTGATTTACCCTCGCCATTTGGGATGTGATGTTGGCAGACTCAGAGCTTCATTCCTCTCCCGGCTGCCACATAAAAGATTATAGAGGAAAGTGAGGGAAGAGTCAGGCTGGGTTCACACTTACGCAAACTGGATGCATCCCTGCATCCAATTCTCATGACAGGAGAGTGTGCCTGGCACGCAATAGCTGGTTCACACAACTCCGGGTTGGCCGGGGTCTGGATTTGAGGGTCCTGTGTCCTTGGTTCTGATTCAGGTGCAATTCAGGCAAACGTTTGAACCTGATTTGCCCCTTAATTGGCAACATATTTGAGCACACAGGTAATTAAACACTCCCAGAAGAGTAGAGGACTATAAGGTGCAAGGAGGGAGGATGCTTTGTTAGAGAGTTGACACTTTCTAGTGTATTGTTTTCCCTTGCAAATTAATAAAAAAATTGTTTACAGAAAGGAAAATGGTGGAAATAAGAATTCAAAATACTGGATTGTTTGTGCTTCTAGCTGCAGATTAAAGAGGAGCTCCAGTCTTTCTATGTTTATTAACCACGTCAGCTTGGAAGGATATACCCACTTCCTGACCAGGCCATTTTTTGCAATACGGCACTGCGTCGTTTTAACTGACAATTGCGCTGTCATGTAAAGCTGTACCCAAACAAAATTGAGGTCCCTTTTCTCCCACAAATAGAGCTTTCTTTTGGTGTTATTTGATCACCTCTGCGTTTTTTTTTTTTTTTGTGCTATAAACAAAAAAAGACCCACAATTTGGAAAAAAAAATGCTATATTTTTTACTTTTTGCTATAATAAATATCCCCCAAAAATATATAAAAAAAACAAATTTCTTCCTCAGTTTAGACCGATATGTATTCTTCTACATATTTTTGGTTAAAAAAATCACAATTAGTGTATAGTGTTTCAAAAACTGATTGTAAACAAGTTGAGCCCTCCTATACTTGTATTCCAACCACTGCGCTCCTGGATCAAACTACTGTAATACCTGAACCTGCCACTTCAACTAGATAGAAATGTAAACAGTATTGTATCCTCTATTAAACCAACATAAAAATAGTGGACCCAATAGTGGCGCTAAAAAACGAATAAACTATAAATAAATCCAAAAAAATGTGTAACAAAATATAGATATATATAGAGTAATGTTTTAAGTGTTCACCCCACCCTCTGAAAAGTAATCAATATCAAACTTATTAATTTGCAATAACAAGTAAGACTCCTCTGTGAGCAAGGGTTATTGTCACACTCTGAGTGAACAAAAAGTCTTAGGCCGCGTACACACGCGGGGACTGTTCGCTCAACTTTGTCCGTCAAACAGTTTCAGCGAACAGTCCGCTCAAAATTAGCATGGACGGACTTGCCCACACACGACGAACGAACAGTTTGCTGAAACCGTGCGCGATGACGTGAACGGCACGTACGACGGGACGGAAAATACGACGTCCTATACACTGCATTACAACTTTCGGCGTGTAAATCCTTTCTGAGCATGCGCGGAACTTAGTTTGACGAACAAGCCTACACACGAGGGGACCGTTCGCTGAAACCAAGTTTCAGCGGACAGTTTTTCGGAATTTCCGAAAAACTTTGTTCAGCAGACTGTTCGTTGAAACTGTCCGCTGAAAGCCCACACACGGGCGGACTGTCCGCCGAAACACTGTTCAGCGGACAAAGTTGGGCAAACAGTCCCCGCGTGTGTACGCGGCCTTAATGTGAACAGTTCCTGTGTAAACAAAAAGTCCTTATAAGAAAATAACAATCCAATAAAGTGAATACGGTAATTTTTTCTTCTATGCTTCCACCACACCTCTGTGCAATGACTCCACTCCCCGTAAGAAATGCACTCACCAGCTTAATCCGCCTCACATTCTCGTGTTTGGCTGAAATCACCTTTAAACCACAACAAAGGGGTTATAATAATCTCCAGCCTCCAGCTGTGAATTTTTCAGAGTTGCTCCACATGTAAATAATAAAAAAGTGCTCCACTAGTGTAATAAAGAAAAAACAATTTTAATAAAATATTCCGTAAACTATCACTATTGCACTCACATGAATCAAATTTAAACCAAGCAGAAATTTATCACAGCAAAAGAAACTTCCATGCAATTTCAAAGTGATGTATTGCGGTTGCGGAGGACCCAAGGTGTGCAGTAGCCGAAGATACTCTCACCCACTCCTCAGACCCGAGCTCCCACTTCCAGGTGCGGCATCTCATATCACAGCGTATTACGTCACATGTTATTGATTGCCATACAGCCACCCCCCTGACACAGAGACTTACTCATGGGACTAGCGCCCCCTATACTCCTTAAAGCTCCCACCGTACAGCTACTGTGATTCACTGTCGGTCGGCAAGTGGTTAAAAGTCAGCAGCTACAGTGTAGTGCAGTGAAGTGTAGCTATTGACTTTTAATAAACACACACTCACCTGTTCCATGATCCAGCGATGTGCTCACCCAAGCCATCATTTCTCTCCCTCCTCTCCCGGTGCCGGCATTTCAGCTGCGAACACCCGGCTGGGACAGCTTGCAGCTTTACAGCCGGGTGCACACTGCGCATACACGAGTCGAGTTGTGTGTCCTGAACGGTCCGTCAGTCATTGGGGACCTGTGTCCCTGATGACTGCAGGGAGGGAGGAGGAGAGGAGAACTTCCACTCAGATCTCCACCCCAAATGATTACATTCCAAAAGTGGCAGGAGAGTACTTAAACTGGAACTTCCCATTTTGGGTAGAGCTCAAGTTGGTGGCAGGGAAAGCCTGATGTGGGCGTCTTGCAGGTGCAGCTGCTAGACCCGAAGACCCGAGAAGCTCCCTCTGACATGCAGCGGTGAAGGATGACACTAATCCCTGTCCAGTTAACCCCCTGTAAAAGCTCCAATTAAGAGGATTGGGTGCGCTGGCCCCCTACCGTTTGTCCCCACTAGGCGGACGGCGTTGCAGGTGATTTTGGCCGGTGGAGTGGAGCGAGCATTGGCATGGAGGCAGGGAGTCGGGCGAGAAGCGATTGAGAGGGGCAGTCCCAGGACACAAGCCTATGGACTATTGGCTCCCTATCCTCCACCTGAACGAAGCAAGCCGTCCATAGCCGCACTGTCATTTAATACAGATATACCCAATGGAGAGAGTCCCTGGACCCACCTGTCTATGGATTTCATTGTGGAGTTACCCGACTCCCAGGGCAACATAGTTATCCTTATGGTGGTTGACCGGGTCTCATGTAATAAAGGTTTCTCAGGAGGAGCATGGACCTGAGCAGCAAGAATTTTGTCACCCAAAGGAGACGTGAGACTGGTGCGAACCCTAGCCAGAATACGATCCGGAGGAATCACAGAAACCGGAACCGACTCCATCTTGGAATTGGAGGAAAATTGTCATGACAAAGCGTCAGTCCTTACATTCACCGGGTAAGAATGAGACAATGAAAAACAAATGGTCAGCAAGTTCCCTATGTCTAAACTTGAAGTACCACCACTGCGCCAATGGATAAGATGAACCTCTACACTTGGCTGTTACTTTAAATAATACAAAAGTGTGAAAAAATATTTCTTAAACCTCTATGGTGAAAAAAATATAGTAACGCTTAACACAATAATAAAACAAACGTGAATTATCCCATTTGCATCAAATGATTAAATATAAACCACCCTGTGCCAGAAGCGGAAAAAAACTATATAATGGAAAAAGTGATTTCTTATTATCGCAAAAAAAATTCACAAAAGTGACAAGTTCATCAGTGGTTTCTCCAAAAAATTAAGACTGTGTATAATCTTCTTAAATCTTCCACCACACCATATGTGACAGTGACTCCTCTCCCTTCAAAGGGTGCACTCACCAACTCCCAGTGCCTTACACTCTCGTGCTCGGCTACAGCGATTTCAACAACACACCAAGGGGTTAAATGGATTTTCAAACTCCAACCGTGAACATCAATCAAGATCACTCCACATGTAAATAAAGAAGTGCTCCCAATAGTGTAGTAATGTAAACAAGTTTAATTATAGGAGGCTTCCGTAAGTACTCCTTAAAAGAGTCTTTCTCTGAGTCTGGAGTCAATGAGGATGGCAAACATGATCAACTTCTCCAGCTCGGTGGGTATATCTTGGGCTGCTATCTCATGCTTGATGGTATCTGAGAGATCATGAGAAAAAGCAGCCACGAGGGCCTCATTGTTCCACTCAATCTCTGCTGCCAAAGTACTGCATTCAATGGCGTAGTCGGCAACAGTTCTCGTACTTTGTTTGATGGACCTGAGGCACTTGGCAGCAGAAGTGGAGCATGTGGGAATGTCAAATACCCTTTTAAACAAAGCCACCATCTCAGGGTAGCTCAAGACAACAGGTTCTTGCATCTCCCATAGAGGGTTTGCCCAGGCCAAGGCTCTCTCACAAAGCAAAGGTATCACAAAACCTTTTGTCTGTGGGAAACACCTGGGGCAACATCTCAAAGTATATCTTAACCTGGTTGAGAAACCCTCTGCATTGGACTGGATTGCCCCCAAATCACTGGGGAAGCACAGAGACTGAAGCAGCAACAGGGACGGTCTGCAACATAACATTCCAGATGAGCTGTGTGACTCAAAAGTGTTTCTAATGCCACAGCAAACTGATCCATGCGGTGATCCAGTTCCTCCAATCTGGAAAAAATATTACCAACAAGTGGATTGACTGCATCATCTGAATTCAGGGTCTTCGCCTACTGTCAGAAACCATGAAATCAGACCGAGACAGAAGTACAGTTAAATCACACTTGTGTAATAATAAAAGTAAGCACCAGACAAGGGTGCCCATCCTCACCGGGCTTATGTGCATTGGTCATGGAAACCTCTAGCGATTGCACTGTGCTCCTCCTCTCAAATTCAGGGTTTTAGGATGGGCACCCTTACCGAAATGACAGCCTTTTATGCAGACGACCCAGTCCTATTCATTAGAGATACTGGACCTTCTCAACAGGCTGCACTGGCACTACTGAAGCGATTTACTTGGGTCTCTGGACTCAGTGTCAACTGGAACAAATCCAAGATACTTCTGCTGCGTTCCCACATGGCAACTAGACAGGCAGAACCTAGTAATCCCTTGCAATGGGTAACACAAATGAAATACCTGGGTCTTCAAATTACAAATTCGGTGACGGAATTCATCAGTCTTAACGTGTCCCCATTACTAGACACAATTACACTCCTAGAAAAACCTCCCATTGTCCCTTAAATCTAATCAAAATGAAAATTCTACTGTTAATCCTGTATACACTTAGAAATTCTCCAGTGTGGATACCAAAAACAATTTTCAAGTCAATAGACAGTATGATCTCTACCTTTCTGTGGCAGGGAGGAATCCCCCGCAGTAAACTGACCATCTTACAGCAACCGTGGGGGAGGGAGGCCTAGCAGTAGAAAATTTCCATAAATATTTTTTAGCTGGCCAATTAGCAGTGGTGCACCGCTGGTTGACCACACCTTCGGATGATGCTGCGGTGTCATTAGAGGCAGCATGTATGGGTTCATATGAAGCGCTATCCCACTTGGTATACAGGGGTTTACGAGCCCCCTACCCTCTGACGTCCTCCATGCGCTCTGTAATTAGGGCATGGTCTGTGACTCAGGGACTCCGGCCTTCTAGTCATGATACATTTTCTCCAAACCTCCCCTTGTGGAGGAATCCCAATCTACCACACTTCTTTGATTACCAGACCCAATAGTGTGGATGAAATACGGAATTAAGACACTAAATCACACTGTAGTGAATGGCACCCTAATGTCCTTTGATGTTTTGAAATCACATTATGAACTACCAGATACACATTTTTTTTGGTACATTCAATTAAGGCATGCCTTTCAATCACAGTTTGGTGGAGGACCTCTTGACCTTGAGTCCAGTGATTTAGAACTGCTGACTTGCAGTGACTCTTTAGCTAAATCAGTTTATACAAAGACCTCTTTCAGGAAATTGCAAAACTATTGGAACTTTGCAGACATGTGTGGGAGGCTGCCACCTTGGGGTTAGACAGAGATGACTGGGACGATGTATGGGGAATTGCAAGTCAGACCCTGGTCTCTACTAGGGACAGACTAATTCACTACAAATTCCTGCACAGGATCTATCTGACCCCAGCTAGACTTGCTAGAATGTTTGGGAATCAACAATCCTCTTGCTGGAGGTGCTCCTTGCCACTACAAAATTTTATGCATATCTTTTAGGAATGCCTACAGGTCAAAGCATACTGGTAGGCTGTAGCAAGCTGTATAAGGTCGGTCACCTTTATTTCAATTTCCATGACAGTTGAGGTATGCTTACTGCATCTGGTGGAGCCCCTGTCTACTACCAGAGCTATTAAAACTCTTCTTCTATTGCTGTTTTATGCCAAAAAGCGGATTATTCTCTCCTGGAAAAGTTCCTCAACCCCAACCTTGGAATCCTGGAAAGCATTGGTTAATAAGGCAGTACCATTTTATAAAGCCACTTATTTGAGTAGGGGGCCGCTGACCAAATTTGACAAGGTGTGGGAGGGTTGGATGGCATCGGTGGATACGGTATCAGACTAATTACAGATAACCTATAGCTATTGACATTGGTGTGCTAGGCCATAACAGGAGATGTATATGACTGGCATACAGGAGAAATATTGATAATTCTGCATTAGGATAAATGGTAACTTTTGTAGGGGGGGCAAGTTATTTCTTCATATTAAATTGTTGGTGCTGGGGGGGGGAGGGGGAGCTGGGCCATACTTTGGACTGTATTTAGCATCATGGCCCAAAATGTCGGACAACACGGGTGCTGTGTCACCTAGTGCCTTTCTCCAGCTTGGAGGCCAACTTAGATGGTATATATCTAGGCAAAAGTTCTATTGTTTTTGGGGGGGGGGGATTTAACTCCACGCTTGATTTTTGTTTTATGTTTTGTATGTAAATGTCCACCGGCAACTGTGTTATAGCTGGTGGCTGTCAGCGACAAGTGTGGCCTGTTTGTATGCTTAAAAACTGAATAAAAATAATAAAAGTAAATAGAACAAACGTCACCTCATGTTTGTGGATGGACATTCGGGAAGGACGGGTTTGTCCGCGTGTGTGTCGGCCGACGCACCAGACTTAAGGCTCTGGAACTTGTTATTTTTTGTAACTGCAATTGCTTTATTTATACTTAATAAATTGTGGGTTTTACACTATTGGAGCTTTTTTATTTTTCATGCCATGGTCACATACCGATAAGCTTTTGAGTTCATGAGAGGTGGATCAGAGAGTGCTATTTTTGCCTATAGTTTGGAGGCTGTGCAGTAAAGAGATCAGTAAGATCGTTTGGCATCTCAGGAGAAGATCTATTGGTATTGCAAGCTTTCTGTGACCCTCTGTAACGGGGGGGGGGGGGGGGGGGGGGGGGTCATAGACTTCTGGTAAGAAGTAAATCTGGATTGAATACGGCACACACTTTTGAAGATTTTTCACTCACGGATGGACTTTATATAATTTTTCCTTGGTATTTTTAACTTATTGTGCATGGGTGCTGGTGTTTGAATCAACACATGGAGGGGTTATTTAAGAAAGGCAAATCCACTTTGCATTACAAGTGCACTTAAAGAGGAAGTAAACCCTAATGGGTTTACTTCCTCTTTTTTTCCCTGCAAAGGTAAAGCATAATGGACTACTATGCATTGCATAGTAGCTCATTATGTGTCACTTACCTGACACAGGAGCCAGCGAAGTCGCCGCTGTCCCCTGTAGTCTGCCGCATCCATCTTGCTGGTGGCGTCTCGCAGCTTCGACGAATGACAGCGGCGAAGCCGCGATGACGTCACTCCCGCGCATGCGCACGGGAGTTGCGTCTCGCAGCTCCGCCGCTGCCATTCGGCGAAGCCGCGATGACGTCACTCCCGCGCATGCGCACGGGAGTCGACAAATTAGGCAGATCCATTCTTGGACTTGCCGCATTTAGTGCGCCTGCGCGCCGCTGTCTACGGCGCATGCGCCGTAGACAGCGGTGCCCATTTTCGGGCAAATATCTCCTAAACCATATAGGTTTAGGAGATATTGCTTGGACCTACAGGTAAGCCTTAATCTAGGCTTACCTGTAGGTCAAAGTGGTTTGAAAGGGTTTACTTCCTCTTTAAAAGTGCACTTGGAAGTGCAGTCGTTGTAAATCTGAAGAGTAGAGCTGAAATGAGCGGAAGCTCTGCTGATTTTAACATCCAATCATGTGCAAGCTAAAATGCTGTTTTTTATTTCCCTTCCATGTCCTCCTCAGATCTACATCGACTGCACTTCCAAGTGCACTTTGTAGTATCCTTTCGTAAATAACACCCACGGACTCTCTATTATTGGATTTATTATCATTATTTTTGTGAGGACTTTTTTAAGTATGGTTTTCACTATATAACATATATATAGCACATATATGTATAAGTTTGTGTTTTAATCATTTCTGTATTTATGGTATATACTATTGTATTTCTTTATTGATGACACAATTTTGGGGTATTTTTCACATGATTTAATTATTCTTTGTCACTGGTTTAGCACAATTCTTTTACATATCCATTTACCCTTACTGTATTTGTGTTATACAGCAGAGTTCGAGCTTCCAATAGATCTCTATAGAAGATCTATTTTTTCAGTCATTTATGCACCTGGGTGCAATTTTCCCGTAGTGCAGTTTCTTTTTTCCATAATTTTTGTAGTCAAAACATAGCCAGAGTTCAGGAACCAGAACGGATAGTCAGACAAGCCAAATGTCAGGGAGCCGGAGATGAGCATAGTAAAAGAGCAAGCAGGATTTGAAGCCAGAAGGGATGCCAGCCAAGCAAGTATTTTAACAGGAATGCAGGAGATAGTCTCTGTGATGTTGACTAAGGTGAAGGCAGAGATCCTCTGGGCTGGATGGCTTAAGCAGGCAGGACTGACGAGCAGGATATCCTCAGCAGCTGAGTAACTGTGGAGAGATAGGAGCTGGCAATTAGCCGACAGCTGAGTGGCCAGCTCAGAGAAGGAAGGGCTGAGCCCAGCCCTGACACTCTCCCTGGATTCTGATCTGCTGCTGGGGAGTGACTGACACCCTGGGCCTCCGGAACTGCCGGAGGTGTGGGGCAGAGGTCTTGGACCCTCTGTCCAGTTGTCAGAACTTCAGCTGGAGAAGTTTCTTGTAACTCCACAGATGCTGCTGGCAGAAAATCCAACTGTCAGTGTTGTGGGAGAAAGGCTGGCTGCCCCTTCTCTCAGTAAGGCTGAAGCTGTTGGTGGAGGAAGGGCTGAGCCCAGCCCTGACACAGTGCTCATCAGTGTCAGTCGATATTGTGCTTTGAAAACTGTCACATCACCTTAAAAAAAAGTATTGGTATCGGCGAGTACTTGAAAAAAGGTATCAGTACTTGTCTTAAAAAAGTGGTATCAGTGCAACCCTAATTGCAAACCAAGAACCAGGCAAGACTAGCTCAGTTACAAAACTGGAACAATTTATTTGAAACTCAGACACATACTTTCATATGCCACAGGAGGACATCCCCCCCCCCCCCCTTATGATCATATAACCCTAACAATACAAACTGTAACCAGAAACATAATTACAACAAGTGACATACTATAAACATTATGTTAATTAGCAACCTGGATGACTCATTGCAGGCCAACTTCAAGCTCAGACGGTACAATACACATTAACATAAGTATAAACACAGAACACCTGCCGACAATAGCAGGAGACCTCAGTAGCGGACTGTCCGGCTGCTACACAGTTCCAGAAGCCAATGTAATCAGCTCTTTCAATTAACATGTATAGTTCAGAATCAAATAAACTTTACATATTTTCTGGGAGATATTGTGGATAAATTTTACTGTCCCATCTGAAGTAATCCACCAAATTCTCAGTGTCCATAAAGTGGTTGTCCATCATTAGAGAATAATCTGCTCTCTCCCTGAGCCATAGTCAATGGGTAAGAGGCTTGCTCCTAGTCCTCTCCAGAAGCCCCTATCTTCGTTAGGTCTGTCACAAGTGGGATAAAGAATGCCCCAGTATTGTTGTCCAAGGTAGGAAGATTGCCTTTAGGTCAGTAGTGTGGAGAGAAGAATGCCTTGGCATTGGCGGTCAGCAGGAGGAAGAAAAATACTCTGGTGTCAATGTGGGAAATAGGAAGAATGCTCCAATGTTTGTATAAATGGGAGGAAAAATGCTGCAATGGCTGTGTTTGTGTAAGGAAGAATGCTACAAGGAGCAATGACCACTCAATGGGATTAAGAATGTCCCAGCATGCATGACCATGGGAGGAAGATTGCCCTGGTGCTAATGTCCATAGGAGGAGGAATGCCCAACTGTCTATGATCCATGAGATAAAGAATGCCCTAAAGCTAATGTCCTTAGAAGGAAGGATGCCCTGATATCAGTGTTCGTAAGAAGAATAAATCCCTTGTTTTAGTGTTTCGGGGGATAGACGTATGTCCTGGTATTAATGTCTAGGGGAGAAAGAGTGCCCTGTTATTGGTGTTCGTGGATGGAAGAATGCCCTGGCATCAGTGTCCATATGAGAAAGAATTAAGTCTGCATTCACACCTGAGCGTATCGTTTTTAGGCTTTTTTTCGGGTGGTTTTTTTTTTACATTTTTTTCAGGCGTTTTTGCAGTGTTTTTATACAGGCATTTTGAGGTCCAAAGGTCACAAATGTAGCAGTAAAATGCCTGTAATCTGCCTAAAAAGAAGCTCATGTACTTTTTTGAGCTTCAGGCATTTTGGTTTAGGAGACAGGGGCCATTTAAATTAATGTGATTTTGCTTGTTGGGCATTTTGGAACTTTTAAGATGAGTGTTTTACGAGCGTTTTATGAGCTGAAAATGCTCAGGTGTGAATGCAGCCTAAGCTTAATGTTGTGTACACACGACCGGAATTCCCCTGAAACTGTCTTGCGTATACACGATCACACCAAAGTCCGACCGTCAAGAATGCGGTGACGTACAACACATATGACTGGACTAGAAAAAGGAAGTTCAATACCCAATGCGCCACTCTTTGGGTTCCTTCTGCTAATCTTGTGTTAGTAGAAGTTTGGTTAGAGACGATTTGCGCTTTTCAGATCGTTTGAACTGCTGTTCAGTTTGTGCTTGTGGGTTTGTATCTGTTCTTCAGTGCGTGCAGTCAGTTTGTATCTGTTTTTCAGTGCGTTCTTGTCCGCTCGTTGCTGATTTTCAGCTCGCTCTTCACAGGCCTTGCTCTTCTTCAGTGCGTTCTGTTAAGTTCATTCTGACCAGCCGACCATTTTGAAACCATGTTGCGGTTACGTACTTGTCGTACAGTTCGTACTGTGTGGGGGCTTGGTGTTGGGGTTCATACTTTGACCCAAGCCCAGTCCATGAACAGGGCGAGGAGGAGTTCATGGACCAAGAATTGGTTACTCCAGCATGACCAATTCTCTCACATGCCTCTGCTGTGTGAGATCCAGGAGAATAATCCTGATGATTTCAGGAATTTTCTCCGGATGACGGACCCCATTTTTCACCATCTGTTGGTTTTGCTCACCCCTTATATTATGAAGCAGGACACCTGCATGCGGCAAGCCATCACTCCGGAGCAAAGGCTTGTCGCCACCTTGCGGTACTTGGCGACTGGGAAAAGTCTACAGGACCTCAAGTTCTCTACAGGCATCTCCCCCAGGCTCCGGGGATCATTATTCCAGAGACCTGTTCTGCTATCATTCAGGTCCTGCAGAAGGATTATATTAGGGTAAGTTTTATCCTTTAACATCACATTATATGTATTTAATGTTTGCTAATGTATTGTATTTATTTCATCGTTCCCTAATTACCATGATTGCAATATGCTGTGAATGCCCCCATTATCCTCATGCATGCTGTAAGTTTTTAAAATACTCCTTTTTTGGCCTACATGCATATTTGCCTTCACTAACCTCCCCAGCGTGCTATCCTGGGCCCATATAGCCTAGTCCCTTAACAATGTATTTTGTCTTTTGTCAGCTCCATTGGGCAGCGTGCCAAAGGCTTTTTTTGGTTCCCAAACTCAGCTTGAACCCCCCCCCCCTAAAATTTTTACAATGGGCCATCAGAGGGGGTGAGGAATCTGATAAGTGGACCTTAGATTTTTGTCTTGAAATACTCATTAAAATAAATGTTATACTGATGTCAGCCAAGAATGTTTGTGTCTAATCTGCTTTCAATGTTATGTGCAAAAGTACTTTTCTTTTTTTCTGTTTTGACTCCACAGTTTCCTTCAATGCCACAGGAATGGCAGACTGCGGCATCCCATTTTGCCGACCATTGGGACTTTCCCAACTGTGGAGGGGCTATAGATGGGAAGCACGTCCACATCGTGCCACCACCCCATTCGGGGTCTTACTATTATATTTATAAGGGGTTTAATAGTATAGTGTTAATGGCAGTGGTGTCGGCACAATATGAGTTCCTCTATGTGGATGTGGGGAAGAATGGCCGGATGGAGGATGGAGGAGTCTTTACCCAGATGAAGTTTTACAGACATCTCCAGACTGGTGGCCTGGCATTGCCACCTGATGCGGACAATGTGGAAGGACTCCCGTTTGTCTTTATTGCTGATGAAGCATTCGGTCTGGGCAAACACCTGATGAGGCCATTCCCCCAAAGGACCCTCACCCCGGAGAGGAGGGTTTTTAACTACCGTCTGGCCAGAGCGAGAAGAGTCATTGAAAATACCTTTGGGATAATGGCCAGTCGGTTCCGCCTGTTTCTGACAGCAATCCATATGGCGGAGTACAAAATCAACAACATCATCTTATCCTGCTGCATATTGCACAATTTTTTAAGGAAAAATTCCCAAAATTATATTGCCTCCGTTGGGCCTGAGGCGGGACTTCCTTAGAGTCCCCTGACGGGCCTGGATACTGGCCGTCCTGGGTTGACACCCCAAAGCGCCCGTGAAGTTTGGCAGAAATTTGTAAATTATTTTACAGGTAGGCGGGCCATTGCTATGCCAGACAATGTGTAAATATTTTTTTAATAAAAAAAAAAGATCTGATAACATTTTGAATTTTCTTTATTGCTTGTGTTTGTTTTGGCTGTCTCTTAGGTTCTCCTAGTGCACTTATAGTGCCAAGTGGATTTTCCATTAGTAAATAAGCCCCATTGTCACTGTAAAAACAAAATTACTTCAAAAACTAGTATTGAGCATTGAAAGAGGAAGCCGCACATTGTTGATTAGCAAAGTTTTTACTCTATGCACATTCACATGTACGTTATAAAATTTAGAGTTAAAAAAAAATTTTTTTACAACTTTTTGTTTGTTTTTGGTATAAACACGAATGTTTAGAAACATAACATACCAAACTCTGGAACTTACAAAGTTCAACGTAGAAAAACTGAAGTCAATATCAGACATTATAGTGTCAAAAATGTCTTGATATTGCCTTCATCAGATGAGGTGATGTCACCCCTGTAAAAGCCAAATTTTGAAGATGCACACAATTTTGGAATCAAAATGGGTCTTTTCCTCCTGATCCCATACCTAATGTCAACATGTGCTATCTCCCATCATGGGGGGATCAATTGACTTGTTTTGGGAGTGCAACCCCTTCCACTCACTTACTAGAGTTACTAGGAAGTGGTTGCACCCACAAAATGCGTACATTGATATCCCCTAATGGCAAATAGCACATGTTGACCATATGCATCTTCAAAATTTGGCTTTTAACCACTTGCCGCCCGCCCTATAGGGAATTGACGGTGGCAAAGTGGTTTCATAATCCTGACCGGACGTCATATGACGTGATCAGGATTATGAGCCGCTGCGCGCCCCCGGGGGCGCGCATCGCGGCGATCGTTGTTGCGGGGTGTCAGTCTGACACCCGGCAACTACGATCTCGGTAAAGAGTCTCCGACGGAGACTCTTTACCATGTGATCAGCCGTGTCCAATCACGGCTGATCACAGTGTAAATGGGAAGAGCCGGTGATCGGCTTTCCCTCACTCGCGTCTGTCAGACGCGAGTAGAGGAGAGCCGATCGGCTGCTCCTCTGACAGGGGGGGTCTGTGCTGATCGATTATCAGCACAGCCCCCCCCCCGAGGATGCCCACACTGGACCACCAGGGACGCCACTAGACCACCAGGGAAAAGGTAATAAAGGCCATAATCCTCCCTAGACCACCAGGGATGCCAGTCAGCACAATGGGTGCCAATCAGTGCCCATAATGGATGCCAATCAGTGCCCACAATGGGCATCACTGATTGGCATGCATTATCGTTTGGCACTGTTTGTTATCCATTACTATAACACCGATGCCGCCTATGAGTGCCCACCTGTGCCGCCTATGAGTGCCCATCTTTGCCCACCCGTGCCGCCTATCCATGCCCACCTGTGCCGCCTATCCATTCCCACCTGTGCCGCCTATCCATGCCCATCCGTGCTGCCCATCCGTGCCAGCTATCAGTGCCAATTTGTGCCACCTATCAGTGTCCGTCCGTGTTGCCCATCCGTGTCGCCCATCAGTGCCGCCTATCAGTGCCACTTCATTGGTGCCACATTGGTGCCCATCAGTGCCGCCTTATCAGTGCCCATCAGTGTAGCCCCATCAGTGCCCATCAGTGAAGGAGAAAACGTACTTATTTACAAAGTTTTGAAACTGAAACAAAAAAAAAACATTTTTTTTTTTCAAAATTTTCGGTATTTTTTTATTTGTAGCGCAAAAAATAAAAACCGTAGAGGTGATCAAATACCACCAAAAGAAAGCTCTATTTGTGGGAAAAAAATGATAAAAATTTCATTTGGGTACAGTGTAGCATGACCGCGCAATTGTCATTCAAAGTGCGACAGCGCTGAAAGCTCAAAATTGGTCTGGGCAGGAAGGTGTTTAAGTGCCCTGTATTGAAGTGGTTAAAATTAAAAAAAAAAAGTTTTAGGAATGTCCACAAAAAGTGAAACTGGTGGCATTTGGAAGAAATTCAGATTCTACCCAACACATCAAACATGTTCTTCATTTGCTGTTCCATAACATCAAGTTTCTGCCTTATGCTGTCAATTTCCCCATTCTACACCATGATGTTGTTGATTAGCCTTTGTGCACTTGCATTTGTGAAATGTTCAACTTGCTCTTCAACAACCAGCACATCACCTAAAAATTTGAGTAAAAACATGTATTTAGAAATATGCAGGCATACATATACCTGAAGCTAGGGTGTCAGACACTCACCTGTTGTGACAATCTCACCGATTTCCTCCACCTCTCCTTCCTCCAGATCCTCGAGGTGTGTTTTTTTCGGAGTTCCCCTTCTTTCTCATGTGGGGGGTTCCTGGTGTCCTCTAAGTCAGTGGTCATCAACCCTGTCCTCAGGGCCCATCAACAGGCCAGGTTTGCAAGATAACTGAGATACATCACAGGTGATATAATTTGCTACTCAGTGATTGCAGTATTCTGGTCTGGATCTCCCCAAGGTAATACATAAAACCTGGCCTGTTATGCCGCGTACACACGAGCGGACTTTTCAACATCCAAAGTCCGAAGGACTGAGTCCGTCAGACTATCCGATCGTGTGTGGGCTGCAACGGACTTTTGACTCGCCAAAGTCCGAAGGACTTTAGAATATGGAACATGCTTCAAATTTTTCCGAAGGAACTCCGCCGGACCCGGTCCCCTTCGAAAAATCCGCTCGTGTGTATGCTACTCCGACGGACTAAAACCGACGCTAGAGCAGCTATTGGCTACTGGCTATGAACTTCCTTTTTTTAAATCAAATAAGTTTTTATTGTAAAACACTTATGGTACAAACCAAACATAGGAGTGAGATACAGTCTTACAGTAGCATTGGTTTTTACATCCAAAAGTATACAGGAAATATAAAAATACAAATAGGTTCGGTTTGAAGACTGTTGAGGCATGGAGAATAACAATAAAACCAAAAAATAAAGAAGAAAGGAGGTAAGAAGAAGGAACCAAAAGTAAAAACAAAAGTAACGTTCTCTCATAGACCACTCCGAATCAGGAAACAGCCACATAGGTACCTTAAATATATACTACGGCCCACAGCCCATCACACAGTCCCACTGGTGTCTCCCTACACCCCGTACAATTACCGGATAAGGGAGAGACATAGAAGTAGACCCATCCTGGAAACAGGACCATTTATGTACCTCCATGTACCGGTCTTAGGACCGTCAGTCAACCCTGTAGAAGTCTGTCCTGTATAAGTTGGTGGGGAGCTAGTCCTGGGACCTCAAGCCAGCCCCCCCACATGGCATTAAATTTGTGCGGTGCGTTTCTATGTTGGTATGTTATCTTTTCTCTGATCAACATCTGGTTCACCTGTTCTATCCATTGCTGCCTGGTGGGAACCCTGTGGGTCATCCACAATCTCGCTATCAATTTTCTAGCTACATATAGTAACCTGATAATGGCTGTATGGGCCGAGGGCGTCAATGATTCCTCATCCAGGGCCCCCAACAAGCAGACCAACGGACACTGCGGAATACCAACAGAGAACACTGAGGATATAGTGTCAAAAATTCCCGCCCAATATCGTTTTAGTTTTGGGCACCTCCAGAACATGTGCATAAGATCCCCATGGTCCCGCATACATTTAGGGCAAAGGGGAGACTCTCTAACACCCCAACTGTGCAGTTTAACTGGAGTTCTATAGGTCCTATGTAGTAAATATAGGTGGGAGAGCCTATGGGAGGCCGATACCGACACCAACGGAGCGGAGGACAAGCAAAGGTTCCAGGTCTCCGCGTCCACGGGCCCCAGGGCCGCCTCCCACCTCTGTCGACATGGAAGACGCGCCGGGTCCTGCACCGCGTCAAGAAGCATAGCATACCCCCTAGAGATCATGCCTTTACGGTCAATCTGCATAAATATTCCCTGCACCACAGGGTGGTCTGTTAGGGAGAGCTGCACACTCCGTGCCTGTGTCTGCAGCGCATGACGTAACTGTAAATATTTATAAAAATCCCTACGTGGGATGTCAAACTCGGCTTGTATTTCCATGAAGGACTTCAGTACCCGTCCACTATACAGTTGCGAGAGATACTGAAGACCACTCCTACTCCAGTTACCAAATCCCTTGAGCTTAAAAAGTTCACCATAATTAGCATTCCGCCAAATAGGGGTGAGGGCAAGAAAGCCACGTATTCGTAGCAGTTTTCTAACGTGAGACCACAGGGTATTCAGCAGTATAATAGTCGGGGAACCCCTGTCCATATGAGGGAAGCCTGCCTCCAATCTAGACAATGCTGTGTCCGAGGTGACCGTGTCAGCCAGTATCCTCCGGATCGGGTCTAATGGGTCATCCACCCCCCACCCACCCAGGTGCTGGAGCTGCGAAGCCAAAAAATACATCCTAGCGTGTGGAAGTGCCAACCCCCCTTCGTCCTTATTATATTGTAAGGTAAGTAAACTAAGTCTTGCCGTCTTTCTACACCATATTAATTCCCTAAACTGAGAGTCAATTTTATCGAACCAACGTTTCGGGATCCAGGTCGGGGAGTTGTGACAAATATAGAGCAACTGCGGGGCCCACACCATTTTAATGAGGTTTACCCTGCCCACCACCGATAACGGTAGTTTACACCAGATCTTACATTTATCCCTGAACTTAAGTAACAATGGCATAAGATTCAGTTTGGCATATTCCGTCACCTCGGGGGATATCTGCACCCCCAGATACTTAAAGGATGTAACCGTCTGGATCATACTTGCACAAGGGGGTAAGGGAGCCGTTAGAGGGGACAAGGGCATCAGTACAGATTTGTCCCAGTTAATCTTAAAACCTGACAATGTACCAAATAGGGTAATCAGGTTCATGGTGGCCGTAAGGGAGCCCTGGGTGTCCCCCAGGTATATAAGCGTGTCATCAGCGTATAGCGATACCACATCCATTCCAGTGGGCCTGCAGAAACCCACAATATCCGGAGCCGATCTCATTCTGGCTGCTAGTGGCTCAAGCGCCATGGCAAAGAGCAGGGGCGACAGAGGGCACCCCTGTCTCGTGCCTCTATACAGCACAAATGGTTCGGAGAGCTCCGCATTAGCTCTGATTCTAGCCGTAGGCTTGGCATATAACAGTCGGACCCAGCTAATAAATGTGCTGCCCAGCCCCATCCGCTCCATCACTTTCCACAGATAAGGCCACTCAACACTATCAAAGGCCTTAGCCGCGTCCAGCGAGAGGATGGCCTGATTACCGGGGTTATCCACAGGGACCTGTAGGTTTAAGAATAAACGGCGAATATTTAGGGCAGTGGAACGTGAGGGAATAAATCCTGATTGATCCCTATGGATCAGTTTGTGTATTACCAGAGATAATCTCGTTGCCAAGACCCGAGCCAATAGTTTAACGTCTGTCGTGAGCAAGGAGATGGGCCTATATGCGTCCGGTGATGTTGCTACCTTACCCGGTTTCAGAAGTACAATTATAATTGCTTCATTCATAGAAGCAGGTAGGACCCCCGTCTCTAAGGCGTTGTTAAACACTTTTAAAAGGGTTGGCAAGAGAACACCGGCATAACGCTTGTATACCTCGGATGGGAGACCATCCGCCCCCGGAGCTTTGTTATTATGAGAATGTTCCAATGCAGAAGCCAATTCCTCCTCCGTTAAGGGGGCATTCAACAGCTCTCCATCCGACGCAGACAGGCATGGAATATCACAACCATTTAAAAAGTCCACAATCTCCCCATCACCGGGCTGCACCTTAGAGGAGTACAGATCTGCATAAAAGGAACGAAATACCTGCAAGATCCCAGGGGTGTCCGAATGGGTCACTCCCTGCGAATCGCACAGTGAGTGAGTCATAGGCGCGGAACCCTGGGCCCTCGCCAGCAGAGCCAGCATATGGCCTGTCGATTCCCCCTCCTCAAAGTGTGT
The DNA here is from genome assembly GCF_037356315.1 of Lithobates pipiens. NCBI lineage: Eukaryota > Metazoa > Chordata > Amphibia > Anura > Ranidae > Lithobates > Lithobates pipiens. The sequence continues at coordinate 373,898,425 of NW_027507764.1, read as the reverse complement.
TTGTTGTAGGAAAAACCTTTTATTTTCTGCCAGTTGTAAAGTTACCTGTCTAGACATAGATTGCGCCCCCAACCAAGCTCTCTTAGTGTCCTCCGAGGGGTTATCAACATAGGCCTGCTCCGACTCTCTAAGTGCTCTACCGACCTCCATTTCCCAAGCTTTAGTGTTCCGTTTTATATCAGTTATAGTAGTGATAAATTGCCCCCTAAGGAAGGCCTTAGCTGCATCCCAGACTACATCTATAGATGCCGAGCCTAAATTGTCCTGCAGGAAAAGTTTAAGGGCACTTGCAATGGGGTCAGGCTGCGGGAATAATGCAAGCCAAAAGGGGTTAAGCTTCCAACTCCTAGGTGCGAGGTCAGTAGACAGGGACATCTCAATCCACAAAGAGGAGTGGTCGGATACATGTCGAACCCCATAACCAGAATCTCTAATTAGGGGGAGAAGGGCGGAGTTTCCCAGTCCCAGGTCTATTCTGGACAAGCTCCCAAACGCTGGAGAGCAACAGGAATATAAACGGGAGTGGGGGTGGGCTTTCCGCCAGACATCAACCAACCCAAGTTCAGCTAACAGAGCCACAAAAGGAGTGTCGCCATTAGGGCGTGAGGGGACTACCGGAGGAGTTGGAATCTTATCCCACAGGCCGTTGACATAGTTGTTAAAATCACCCATCGCCAACAGGGGTATGCCAGGGAACTGTGCCATGAACCCAGCTAAGCGCCTAAGAACCTCTGCCGAATACGGCGGCGGGATATAAACATTGGCAATAATGCATTGTATAGTAGCAAGCTTACATAGCAAAAAAATGTACCTCCCCCCGGATCAATAACCTGTTGGGAGCAAGAGAAACGTGCATGCTGTCTAATTAGGATACTCACTCCTCTTGCATAAGCAGAGTATGTGGAATGGTATTGGTGGATATACAGTCTAGAACCCAGGCTAGGAGTACCAGCAGGAGCAAAATGTGTCTCCTGCAGACACACAATGTCAGCTTTCATATCTTTAAGGTGTCTAAGCACCGCCAGCCTCTTCACCGGACTGCCCAACCCCCTAACATTCCAAGAAAGAAATCTAATCTTAGCCATCAGGAATACAAAACATAAGTGCAAGTAGGAGTAACCATAATAACAGTCGTAAACCACCTGGGAGGAAAAAGGCAATGAGCACACATTTATCAGCAACTAGCGACTGGGAAGCCGCATCACCTGAGAAGTCCCAAAACTGGAGAGAAAAAAGTCCGACCGGAGCTGTCGCAGCTAGGAAGAGGAACCCAGAGGGGTGCAGACTGGCCGGAAAATAGTCCCTGTCCGTTGCGATCCTGAGAGAGAAAAAATGAACCAAAAAGAAAAAGAAAGGAAAAACAGTTAAACAGCAAAAAACCGTAGCATCTTCTGTATTAAAGCCCATGGGGCTCACACACGGGAAAGACAGCAGAATAATAGGCCCCATCCGAAACTTGGGGGCTGGGGGAAGGCCATGGAAACACCCAGAGAGGACTCTCCCAGATGACAAGCGGGGTTTCACATATAAAGGCATGTTGTAGTTCTAGTAGGGTTACAGTGGAACCACAAACCTCAGCCTTCTGCCGGTCTTGTAAAAGTGGAAGTCCAGTCAGCCTGTCTGAAAGTGCCGTTAGCGTGGAGGAGATCTTTGAAGTTTGGCGGCTTTGAGTGCGTTGTACTCCTGGTCAAGCCACTGTGCTGCCGCCGCGGGGCGATCAAAAAAGTGCGTTGAGCCCAGGGCCGTAACTCTGAGCCTGGCTGGATATAGCATTCCATATTGAACGTTAAGGTCCCGAAGGCGTCTCTTAACTTCAAGAAATGTTGCACGCTTTTTCTGGAGCTCTGCTGAAAAATCCGGAAATAGTGAAATCCTGGAATTCTCAATCTCCATCTTGTCCGACAACCCCCGCGCTTTAGAAAGAATGGTGTCTCTGTCTCTATAGTTGAGGAGTTTAAACAAAAAGGGCCTGGGACGATTGCCCGGAGGTAGGGGGCGAGACGGCACTCTGTGGGCACGTTCCACTGCAAAAAGCGGTGACAAGGATTCTTTACCAAAGGTGGCAAGCAACCAATTTTCAATAAAGTCTACCGGGTTTTTACCCTCAACACGTTCCGGAATCCCCAAAGCGCGAATATTATTGCGTCTCATGCGATTTTCCATCTCATCTAGTCGCATAGCGTGCTGTTCAGTAAGATGGCAATTATATTTTAGATCCCTTTGCATGGGGGCCAGGTCATCCTCTACTGTGCTCAGTCTGCCTTCCAATGCAGCCGTTCTCTCCCTGAGCTTTTGCATGTCATGGCGGACAAACGTTATTTCAGCTTTAACCCCCCCAAATGTCCTCAGAGAGGGCTGCAATAGAGTGATTACAGGAGGTGACAGCAGTGAATATGTCCCTGAGTGTAGGCTCATTTTCCAGCGCTGGGGAGGGGATGGTCTGTGTTTCAGGCCTAACACTGTCCCTGGGTGTACTCACTGTTTGCCATGCTGCAGATAATCCATCCTCATCCTCCAAGGGGACTGTGTCATCTGCCTCGGGAGAGCCTCCGGGGGTAGCTTGAGGAGAGGGCTGGCCCGCCAGGGCATCCTTGTATGATTTACCGCCATAGAGGAGCTTCTGTGCTGCTTCCTTGTATTGATCTTTGGCTGCACGCCGCGCGCCGGCGCCATCTTGGCCTGGGGGGTCCGTCAGCCCCTTCCCTCCGGTATGGCATCTGGACATCTCAGCGGGGGTCCCGGGATGTACCGCGGTGGTCCGGGATGCTTCACCTAGCGTGGCAGGAGGTAGGGGCCCCGAAAACGGCGTTTCAGGGCAGACTGGAAGGATGGAATCACGGATGGCCGGCGGAGCTCAAGGTAAGCACGTCTTCCTACATCCGCCGCTAAGCCACGCCCCCATATGAACTTCCTTATTCGAGCCGAGTCGTACGTCATCATGTTCGAATCCGTCGGAGTTTAGTGTGATCGTGTGTGGCCAAGTCCGCTCAGCCGAAAAGTCTGTCAGAACTCCGTCGGAATTCCAGCAGAACTCCGACGGAACTCCTTCGGAAATCTGTCGGACATAAGTCCTCTCGTGTGTAAGGGGCTTTAGTGGGCCCTGAGGACAGGGTTGATGACCACTGCTCTAAGTGGTGTCCTCTGAGTCTTTTCTCCCCTATGAGAATGAAACAAAAGGTATACTTAGCACACAGATATTTGAGTCACAAAATAGGAATATGAAACATTGCTGGGAAGTGGGGTACAATTGTCCAAGCTGAAAACCTGATTTTTTACCTTACCCAAGCTGGAATACTTACCTTTTTCTGTCAATTTTCACAGATGGAGACACCCTAAGTATCCACTGGAGCACCAGTGTGGAACACCTTCAAAAGTTTGTTCTTGTGTCCCACACTAGTGCTTCTGAGTCCAGATGTGTAAACAGCTGCTGAGTGTCCTCTCCTTACATTACACTGAATCAAGCTTGCATTTCATTCTAGTTACAAACACATCTAGACATCAATGTCCCAAACGTATTTTTAGACAAATAGGCATGACCAAATGTATTTAACCTGTATCTGACCAAAACATCATACTTAATGAAAGAACAATGTTTCCTACGACCGATTAATGTGCCCACGAACATGAAAGTTGCCATATTAAACTGTACAACAGTAACGAAAATAACATGGCACAGCATACAAGTAATAATAATAATCAGAACACATGACAACTACTTACCTTTCAGAAGAACTTTCTTGATCCTTATATACTGAGCCTGCTCCCTTAGTTTCAGGTCGTTTTCTTATTTGCTCCTTTAATCGTCGTATCCCAAAATTTGTGTGCAGACTCTTCACAACTTTCGTCATGATTTTGTCCTTTCTCACATTCGGGTTGGTGTACGACGGTCCATTCTTGCCATCATAGCCCTTTCTCCTCAAGATGTTGACCATCTCCACCATCTCAAGAAAGGCCATATGTGAAGCCTTAAATCTTCGCTTCCGAGATCGGGACGTTTCGGCCTCCAGGATTTCCTCTTCTTCATTCTGACTCCAACCACACACCTGCTCTATCTCCGCCATGTTGCTCCTACTGTGCACTGAAGAAAAGGGGCGGGAATATTCTCAAAAGAATGTCAGGGGCGGGCGACGCGCGTGTGTCGTACGTGCGTTCTGTGTGCGGAGGAAGGAGGACTAATGTTCTAACAAAGGAAACAATTTAACTTGGGCCATCAGTGGCCTATACTGATTGAAGATTGAGGCCTATATTGGGATAAAATTTGGAGAGTTTAGGCTGACATTAGTGTTTTGGTCTTGTGTATTGTCTTACAGCAAATATGACTCATTTTAAGGACTCAGATTTCATGGCCAGTTTCATAGACAAATACAGGGAGATGAGGAATTTGTGGGAGGTGAAACACATCTTATATTATAATAAACAAGCTAGGAAGTCAACACTGGAGAAACTTCTGGAATTTGTGAAGACTCGGGTCCCAGATGCAACCATCCAGTTCTTGGAAAAGAAAATTGGGATCTTGAGTAACATGTATAAGAAAGAGCATAATAAGATCCATAAATCACACCGATCAGGAGCATCACCAGAGAATGTGTATATCCCCAGGCTGTGGTACTTCAACAAACTGCAGTTTTTGGACGACCAGACGGAAGCCAGGTAATCACTTTCGACCCTTCCCTGCAGCCTTCCCTCCACCCTTCACTCAACCCCAGCAGAGGCTGACGAGGAACAACCTGGGCCTTTCATCCTGGAAGAAGTGGATGTGCCAGGCTGGATTAATTTTATTATTTTTAGACATATTTATTGTGCTAATATTAATGATATTAACTAGATGTGATAATTGATTACAAATTAATGATTTTATCCAAAAAATAATGTATACATATCAATTGACAGTAGTGGCCAAAAATGTCTGTGACCAGCTTGAAAAATGCTGGGGTCAGAATGATAGTCATTTTCTATTTATTAACATTGAATTTGCAAGTCATGAGCTGATTGATGAAGCAAAAACTAAAACTATGTATCTTTTTTATACATAGGATGAGCTCAGCTAGGAGGAGGGTCTGAAAAGTGGCAACCAGGAGGAGACTGTGCCCAGTGGCAGCCAGGAGGTGAGCGGGCCCAGTAGGAGCCTCACTAATCCCATGTGCCACCCCTCTGCCTTACCACCAAATGGCCCAGGAAGGGGACGATGACGGAGGAGGCAGCACTGGGCCTCAATAGGGAAACAAGTGATATCCTCAGAAGCCCCCACATGCTGAAGAGGCCTATGGCTGCTATCTAGCCACAAGATTGCTGGAATTGGAGGAGGGCCAACGCCCCCTCTGTGAGGGAATTATTGGTGAGGCCCATCAGAAGGGGTTGAGGGGCCAACTGACTGAGAACAGCCACATATATGAGCTCGCCGATCCTCCTCCTCCTGCCACAAGTCCACCACCAGAGGCACAGCCTCCAAGGAAGGCTGCAGGGAAGGGTGCAGGGAAGGCTGCAGGGAAGCGTGGAGGGAAGGCTGCAGCGAAGAGAAGAAAGTGATGACCTGGCCTCAGTAAGGTCCACAGCCTGGGGACAGATATGTCATCTGCTGCTGGTCCTAATCTCAGGGATTCCTGGACTAGATTATGGTCCAAATTATAGGGACTCCTCAAGCTAACAATTTTAGTTTCCACAGAATTGATGTGTGCCCTGGGGGCCAAAAGGCTCTGCAAATTCCAAACGTTTCTCCACCGTTGCCTTCCTCTTTATTTTGTTGTCAGCCAGAATAAATGGAGATTTTATTTTCTGAAAATACTTGCTTTGGGTTTGTCTACAAAAAGGACAGTTTGTGAGTAGGCAGGTACATTTCTAAAGCACAATCTCAAATTAACAAGGGACACCAACCTCTTTGAGGTTAATAAAAAATACAAGATAATAATGTTATTGTGGTAACTTGACACACAAAAAATAAAATTGTATATGGAGATCACTAGAAATTTTTTTTTCAATTATCCAAAAAAAAGGAGATCTTGATGAAATAAAAAAAAGAAGACTATAAAAGCTAATTCTAAACATTATTAAGGGGATCGGTCTTTTAAAAATTAAAAGATTATTCATGAGATCAGGAGAAATAATCAAGAAATAAGTTTGTGAAAACTTTGTGTGAATATGAGCAGCAAAACAACGTCATTATTCTAGCATTAAAAGAAGAAAAGAATGAGCTGCATTAAAAGATCACAGAATTTGCTGCGTGACAAATGTGCTAGCTCCATTATGAATGCTAGTTTTACCACACCGAGCGCTTCCGTCTCATACTTGCTTCAGAGCATGCGTTGTTTTTGGTACGTCAGAACAGCATACAGACGAGCGGTTTTCCCAATAGGAATTGGTTCCCTCAGAAAATATTTAGAACATGTTCTATTTCTAGGTCTGTCAGAATTTTTGACGTAAAAAGTCCAATGGGGCATAAACCGATCAGAATATATGATGAAAAGCTCCAATCTGACTTTTTCTGTCGGACATTCCGCTCTTTTTTTTTTTTTAGGCGTTTTTGGGGCTTTTTTAATGGTTTTTTTCGGGCATTTTTTCGGGTGTTTTTGCAAACTTTTTGCTGCGTTTTTGTACAGGCGTTTTGCGGTTCAAAGGTCACCGATGTAAAAAGCAGTAAAACGCTTGTAATCTGCCTAAAAATAAGCTCATGTACTTTTTTGAGCTTTAGGCGTTTTGCTTCAGGTGACAGAATGCTCAGATGTGATTAGGGGCATTTAAATTATTGGGATTTTGCTTGTTGGGTGTTTTGGAACTTTTGAGATGAGCGTTTTACGAGCTGACTGTGCCATCTGGCAGATCTTTGTATATCTCCAGACTGGATATGCAGAAATATAAATCCATTTACCAATAAGACAATTCCCATATGTATATTTCAATAGGTATTTCACTGTTTGTCTGGAGTTAAGCTTTAGGCCCGGTTCACACTAGTGCGATACGAGAAACCTGCGAATACAGTGTGGGTTCCCGCATTGTTCCTGAATCACACAGTGGTTCACACTGAGATCTGCAAACTGCTGCAGGTGTCAATGTAAAGTTAAAGTGGAGGGCCACCCTGAAAAAAAAAAAGAGCATTAATATTATAAAAAAAAATGTAAAAAAAAAAATGTGAAAAAACATTATTTTTTTTACCTGGTCAGAAATGCCTGTTGCTAGGCAGTCTTCCTAATCTGCCTTTTTCCTGCTCCTCTGTGATCTTCGGTCTTCTGGGTAATGGGGCGCGCTGTGTTCTGGGAACTGTGTGTTCCCTAACACAGTGCGTCCCATTCACAAAGCGCCGCACGACTCGCGCATGCGCAGTAAGAAACGGGCAGTGAAGCCGCAAGGCTCCACTGCCTGTTTCCCTTAGTATGAATGGCGGCGCCGGGACCCGAGAGCTGAGGGACATGTCTGCCTCTGCGGCCGACATCGCGGGCGCCCTGGAAAGGTAAGTCTGCTTATTAAAAGTCAACAGCTACTTTTTTTTTAGCTGTTGACTTTTAAAAAAAAATTTTTACAGCTGAAACACCGCTTTAATGTCACCCCAGATTAAATTGCAGAATAAATGGCATCGCACAGACATCGCATGTGATCTGAACAGCAATGCGGTGCAAATTAAATGTGATGTCTGGCATTGCACTAGTGTGAATCGGGCCTTAATGTGAAACTGTATAGGCTATTTTCACGTGGCTGCACAGTGACAGGCAGGGGGAAATCAGTAGATTCTTACCGGCAGTTCCAAACACTGCCAGCACACACTGTGGACGACCAGCAGCAGCTGTTGGCTGTGGGTGTCAGATTAGTACTCAGTGCAAATCAAAGGCCAGCGCCACCACTGTTTGTATATAACCATCATCTGAGTGGTTAAACGCGAATAGAGCCTCTAGCTGACCCTGGATGCAGACAATGAATGTCCAGGGTCAGTGTTTCTGCAGAGCCATAGCGCAGAGTGTTGCTGCATTTAGCCACCTCTGAACCTGGAAAACTATCTGCACCCCAATGCCCAAGTGAATGGAGCCTTATTAACAAAGCTAAACTGTGATAAAAGGGTGCCTGGCTTGCTTTCCCCATGCAAATTAATCAGAATCCAAAATCAGCTTGAAGCAGGTTTATATAGTTTCCAGGAAGGTGAACTGCAGGTCAGAAGAAAGTTGAATGCAGACCAAATGCTTTTGACACCAACACTCAGTGCCGGTTCACACTTGTGCGATGCGATTGTGATGGTCATTTTTTCATTGCGTGTTTGGTTATTACCAGCGCGATTGTATTGCGAATTTAATGCGAATTCAATGCGCTTAGAATGTAAATGAGGTACAGGTGCGTTTTGTGCTCAGGCCAATCGAAAAGGCAAGAAAAAAATGGGTGTGAATTTCCTGTGCTCCTCCCGGTTTTCTTTTGTGGGAAAAGTATTGTCATTGAGGAGTGTGGTTTCTTTGTGTGTGGTGAGAGAGGATTTTGATTTTAGGCCATTATGTTTCATCATATGCCGTTAATCAGCAGCAGTTTTTATTGCTACTGCTGCAGTGCTGATGAACAAAGCCAGGAGGAAAAGGAGCAGGAGGAGGAAGAGACTGATGAGTACAAGAAGATATTGGGTCCATCCAATTATCCAAAATAGGGAAGAGAGAGGCCAGTTCAGGATCCTCTATAATGATCTCAGGCAGCATGAGGAGAAGTTCTTCAACTATTCCCAGATGTCAGTAAATAGGTTAATAACTGTACCTCTTTTCCTTCTCCTCCTCCCTCCTTCTTTCTATCACTGACATGCATCCCACTGACCACCAATGTAAGGGCATGCATCCCACTGATCACCAATCCCACAGACCACCAATCCCACTGACCACCAATGTAAGGGCATGCATCCCACTGACCACCAATCCCACTCACCACCAATGTAAGGGCATGCATCCCACTGACCACCAATCCCACTCACCACCAATCCCACAGACCACCAATCCCACTCACCACCAATGTAAGGGCATGCATCCCACTGACTACCAATCTCACTCACCACCAATCCCACTCACCACCAATGTAAGGGCATGCATCCCACTCACCACCAATCCCACTCACCACCAATGTAAGGGCATGCATCCTACTGACCACCAATCCCACTCACCACCAATCCACAGATCACCAATCCCACTCACCACCAATGTAAGGGCATGCATCCCACTGACCACCAATCCCACTCACCACCAATGTAAGGGCATGCATCCCACTCACCACCAATCGCACTCACCACCAATCCCACAGACCACCTATCCCACTCACCACTGTTCCATTGGTTTTGCTACAGGAGGGAATTGTTTTGGCAGAGACGTTATTTGCTCGTATCGCTGTGGTGGTCTGTTTTGTGTCAGGACATGGTAAGATATTGAGTCAAGTGGTCTCATATCCATTTGTCTGCTAATATCTGTGGTTCTACTTGGGGGTTAAATTAGAGAGGCAACTGGTGAAGGAATGGGATATGGTATTCGTGATCTGGGGGTCTCATACATACTAGAGGGTTTGGCAAAACTAGAGGGATAAGGGTTTGGCACGGTGTCTGAGGCAGAAGACATGGGAGGAATTATTTGGGTATTAGGACAGTCGTGTGTTGGCACAGAAACATGGCGTGGCACAGTGAATGAATGGATGCAATGTTGCACTGCAATCCTCATATTAAAGTATTGGTCTGGCAAGACCTCTTTGAGAAGAGGCACCAAACTAATGGCAAACATAGTGTGGGGGCATCGCTGGGCATCGATTTGTTCAGTGATCCCTGACACTATGTGTAGTAATTTTTTGGTCTGGTCTTGGTCTTCAACCTGTTCTACTGCCCTGCTGCTTTTCTTCCTGCGGAAAGTAGAGGTTTGCCTTGGCCTTCTGATGGAAGGTGTTGAAACGTCGGTATCCTCATTTTCCGGCTCATGAGCAGAGGACTCATGTACCTCGATCTGCTCACCCTGGAGCTCCATAGATGACTCCTCCTGATATGTGCAAGCAAATGATACTCCTTCATCATCGTCAACACTAGCAGCATGCTCCTCCTCCTCCCAACTTGCTTCCGTGCTGCAATACAAAAAAATATATATATTGAATCTGTGTTATGAATTAAAAAGTATAAAGCTGATAGGGGGAGTAAAGGTTAGGTGTAGGACAGGTTAATTAGATAGAGATGGTAGAGTGACCGATTCATGTATGATAACTTACTTCCTCAATTCTAAAACTGGCTTCAAAAAATCCATGTATCTGGCGAAGGCATAGGGACGCTTTGGGGCAGCACCAGACCCACTCCTTGCTTCACGCTGCAGTCTCTGGTGTCTCTGAAGTGTGTCCTTGAGGCTCCGCCACCTAGTGCGTATGAGACCTTCTGTAATAAAAAAAAACATAGCTAAGTAATTTCATATTATTTTTCAGGTACCTAGCAACTGGAAATTAATTTGCCAGCTTACACTACGAGTTCAAATTGGGAAAATCGTGCGGGACACCTGTATCGCCATCTGGGAGGTCCTAAGAGATGTGGTCCTGAGAAAACCAATCCAAGAGGAATGGAACACCAAAGCTGAGTTGTTTTGGGAGCGCTGCAACTTCCCTAACTGTGTTGGTGTCATAGACGGCAAGCACATCAGAATTGTGAGGCCAGTCGGTAGTGGGACAAAAAATTTTAATTATAAAAAATATTTTTCTTTTGTTCTTCTGGCAGTGGCTGATGCAAACTGCTCGTTCATCTACATAGAGATTGGTTCTTATGGGAGCAGTTCTGACTCCAGCATTTTTTCCCACTCCAGTTTTGGAAGAATGATTCGGGAGAACACACTTGACCTCCCGAATGAACGACCACTCCCTGGAACATCTGAACCCTCTCTCCCTTTAATATTTGTCGGTGATGAGGCTTTTGCTCTGTCAGAAAAAATGCTCAGGCCATATGCTAACCGGTCACTCTCTCTGGAGAAAAGGGTATTTAATTACCGGTTAACAAGAGCAAGAAGAGTTGTGGAGTGTACATTTGGAATAATGGCAAACAAATGGCGTTTTCTTCACACCCCAATAACTCTGAGCATGGACAACGGCATAATTGCCATAAAAGCTGCCTGTGCACTCCACAATTTTGTCCGTGAAAGGGATGGATACCTTTTTGAGGACTCTTTAATGGATGAGATGGAAGGCGCAGATTGGACACATACAAGGGGCAATTACAGAGGGGCCAGCATCCGTGATAAATATACTTCTTTATGAGTCCTGCCGGTCAGGTATCATGGCAGCTTGATGCAATTCAATAAACACCAAAACTTTTTTGCTGCATTGTCTACTATCTGTACTTTTTTCAATAAATGTGATTAAGTTTTATTGTTCAACAGTGCGTCCATCTATTTTTTGCACTTACTGTGTCAACATACTGAGCTTGCAATATCATTCCACAACATTACATTGGTGGTGAGTGGGATTGGTGGTCAGTGGGATGCATGCCCTTACATTGGTGGTGAGTGGGATTGGTGGTGGGTGGGATTGGTGGTCAGTGGGATGCATGCCCTTACATTGGTGGTGAGTGGGATTGGTGGTCTGTGGGATTGGTGGTCAGTGGGATGCATGCCCTTACATTGGTGGTGAGTGGGATTGGTGGTCAGTGAGATTGGTGGTCAGTGGGATGCATGCCCTTACATTAGTGGTGAGTGGGATTGGTGGTCTGTGGGATTGGTGGTCAGTGGGATGCATGCCCTTACATTGGTGGTGAGTGGGATTTGTGGTCTGTGGGATTGGTGGTCAATGGGATGCATGCCCTTACATTGGTGGTGAGTGGGATTGGTGGTCAGTGGGATACATGCCCTTACATTGGTGGTGAGTGGGATTGGTGGTCTGTGGGATTGGTGGTCAGTGGGATGCATGCCCTTACATTGGCGGTGAGTGGGATTGGTGGTCTGTGGGATTGGTGGTCAGTGGGATGCATGCCCTTACATTGGTGGTCTGTGGGATCGGTGGTCAATGGGATAAGTAAATGTAAATATACTTATGTTTTCGAACCTGAGGTGTGAAGTCATCCCAGTCTGCAAACAGACTCCTGCAAATCTCATCCCAGCCTCTGCTCTTCCTGGCATTATTTTTGTATTCTTCTATCCGGCTGTCCCATATATATGGCCTGTCACGGACGAGTCTGATGAGCTCCTCATTGTCTACACTGTTCCGACGCTTGGGGGCCATCTTGACTGATTACCGATTGACATGTGACAGGAAACAGGAAGTGAGGGGGCGGAACTTGAAGGAGATGCTGGAGGTGAAGAATTTGCATATATCTGAACCAACAATGCGATTCCAGAACGATTTTACATTGATGTCTATGGAAATTAAATTCGCAACGCAACGATGTAAACTCGCACAAGCCCCTTTCAGAAAGGAATCGCAACGCATATATGTGAACGACCGTAATAAAAAACAATAACTTTTTGGATGACATGCGAATCTAGTTTTTGTTTAACGCATCGCATTCGTTATCAACTCACACAAGTGTGAACCGACACTAAAGGAAATCAACTGGAAGTCATAGAATCTGCACAAACAGAATATAGAGATGATGAATTTGTATATAATGTGCGCGAGGTCACTAAAAAGCGGGTGTCTTCCACCCATAAACATTTAGAAAGTTAGAAGCAAAAGTGACCCATCGCAACCTTCAGTGACATGCCTCCATCCCTATATATATTGTACAAAGTATGGTAAGGTAAAATAGGACTTTCAATTCATCATCTCTATGTATTTATTGTTATACAATATTCATGACCCCCTAGTTCATGTTTTACTGGTATTTGTATACTTCAAATATATAGTGTATATATATACATATATATAATTTTGTATACTTCAAATATGTTTAGTTTATATTTGTCTGCCAATGTTCAATTTATTTTACCAACCGCCTATAGAGACCTATGTGATCTCTTAACCACTCTTAACCACTTCAATATAGGGCTTTTATACACCCTTCCTTCCCAGACCAATTTTTAGCTTTCAGTGCTCACACTTTGAATGACAATTACTCAGTCATGCTACACTGTACGCAAACAAAACTTTTTAATTTTTTTTCCTCACAAACAGAATTTTCTTTTGGTGGTATTTAACCACTTAACAACCGGCCCATAGCCGATTAAGGGCTGCAGGGCGGTTGTTTAACTCTGAGAGGTTGTTAATTAACGGCCTCCCAGAATTCCACTCTCGTGCACCCCCTGGGGCGCGCACTCGAGAGCATCCGTGACCGCCGGGTCCACAGGACCTGGCGCATCACGGATCATGGTAAATGGGCGCTCATCGCGGCCGTTTACCACGTGATTGCTCTGTCAAATGATGCCGGTTCCTCTCTCCCCTCTCTGTACCGATCGGTACAGCGGAGGGGGAAGAGATCATTGTCAGCAGCGCTGTAGGGCTGCATCTGCAGTGCCCACATCACTGCTCACCGAAATGTAACCCCTCAATTCCCTGCCAATACTCTGCAATACCCAATACCCTGCCAATACTCTGCAATACCTTGCCAATACTCTGCAATACACACACTACCCTGCCAATACACTGCAATACCCGCCAATACTCTGCAATACCCAATACCCTGCCAATACTCTGCCATACCCTGCCAATACTCTGCAATACCCTGCCAATACTCTGCCATACCCTGCCAATACTCTGCAATACCCTACCAATACTCTGCAATACCCTGCCAATACTCTGCCATACCCTGTCAATACTCTGCCATACCCAATACCCTGCCAATACTTCAATACCCTGCCAATACTCTGCCATACCCTGCCAATACCCTGCCAATACTCTGCAATACCCTGACATTTTTTTTTTTTATCAGGCTTCCCAGCCTAGAGGTGAGATGTGGGGTCTTATTGACCCCACATCTCACTGTAAAGTGGACTTGTCATGCCTATTCCTATTACAAGGGATGTTTACATTCCTTGTAATAGGAATAAAAGTGATCAAAAAATTAATTTTTGGGGAAAAAAATGTCAAACTAAAATAAATAAAGTAAAATGAACAATAAAAATGGAAAAAATTTTTTAAAGCGCCCCTGTCCCCATATGCTCGCATGCAGAAGCGAACGCATACGTAAGTCCCGCCCACATATGAAAACGGTGTTCAAACCACACATGTGAGGTATCGCTGCGAACGTTAGAGCGAGAGCAATAATTTTGGTCCTAGACCTCCTCTGTAACTCAAAACATGTAACCATTAAAAAAATTAAAAGCGTCGCCTATGGGGATTTTTAAGTAGCAACGTTTGGCGCCATTCCACGAGTGTGTGCAGTTTTGAAGGGTGACCTGTTAGGTATCTGTTTACTCAGCATAACTTCATCTTTCACATTATGCAAAAACATTGGGCTAACTTTACTGTTTTTCTTTTTTTTAAAGCACAAAACTGTTTGTTTGTTTTTTAAACGCGTTCGAAAAATTGCTGTGCAAATACCGTGCGTGCTAAAAAGTTGCAACGACCACCATTGTATTGTCTAGGGTCTTTGCTAAAAAAAATATATAATGTTTTGGGGTTCTATGTAATTTTCTAACAAATAAATGATGATTTGTACATGTAGGGGAGAAATGTCAGAATTGGCCTTGGTGCTCCAGAAAGCCTGATGGTGCTCTCTGCATGTTGGGCCTCTGTATGTGGCCATGCTGTGTAAAAGTCTCATACATGTGGTATGTGTGGTATGCATATGCTGTGTGTGAGAAATAACCTGATAATATGATAATTTTGTGAAAAAAAAAAGGAAAAAAAAAATCTTAATTTTGTAGGAAAAAATGACAACTTCAAAAACCTCACCATGCCTCTTACTAAATACCTTGGGATGTTTTCTTTCCAAAAAGGGGTCATTTGGGGGATATTTGTACTTTTCTGGCATGTTAGGGTCTCAAGAAATGAGATAGGCCGTCATTCCTTCGGGTGTGATGAATTTTCAGATATTGGCACCATAGCTTGTGGACTCTGTAACTTTCACAAAAACCAAATAATATCCACCAATTTGCCAATTTACCAAAGATATGTAGTAGTATAAATTTTGTCCAAAATGTATGAAGAAAAATTACTAATCTGCTAAATTTTATAACAGAAACTAAGAAAAATTCATTTTTTTACAGAATTCTTTGTCTTTTTTTCTTTTATAGCACAAAAAATTAAAAACCCAGTGGTGATTAAATACCACCAAAAGAAAGCTCTATTTGTGTAAAAATAAAGGGCAAAAATGTCATATGGGTACAGTGTTGCATGACTGAGTAATTGTCATTCAAAATGTGAGAGCACCGAAAGCTGAAAATTGGTCTGGTTAGTAAGGGTGTTTAAGTGCCCAGTGGTCAAGTGGTTAATCACTGCTGGGTTTTTCATTTTTTGCAATATAAGCAAAAAAAAGAGACATTTTTGAAAAAAAAACCACTTTTTTAGTTTCTATTGTAAAATTTTGCAAATATGTCATTTTTCTTCATACATTTGGGCCAAAATGTATACTGCTACATATCTTTAGTAAAAATAATCCAAATTAGTGTATATTATTTGGTCTCTGTGAAAGTTATAGAGTCTACAAGCTATGGTGCAAATCATTGAAAATTTATCAAACCTGATCACACCTGATGCACGGATGGCCTATCTCATTTCTTGAGATCCTAATCCAGGAAAGTACAAATACCCCCTAAGTTACCCCTTTTTGGAAAGCAGACATTCCAAGGTATTTAGTAAGAGGCATGGTGAGTTTTTTGAAGTTGTAATTTTCTCCCACAATTCTTGGGAAAATAAAAAAAAATGTACACAAAATTATCATAATAACAAGTTATTTCTCTCACACAGCACATGCATACTTGCAATGACACCCCAAAATACATTCTGCTACTCCTCCTGAGTATGGCGATACCACATGTGTGAGACTTTTACACAGCCTGGCTACATACAGGGGCCCAACATTGAAGTAGCACCGTCAGGCGTTCTACAAGCATAAATTACACATCTCATTTCTCAACCACCTATTACAGACCCTGGAGCACCATGAAAATGGAAATGCCCACAAAATTACCCCATTTTGGAAAGCTAACACCCCAACGTATAATCTATGAGGCATAATGAGTCTTTTGAATGTTTCATTTGTTTCCAGAAGTTTTTGAAATATGTGGAAAAAAATTAAAGTGCATTTTTTTACACAAATTTGTCCATTTATAAGATATTTCCACCACACAGCATGCATATAGCAAAAAGGACACCCCAAATTACATTCTGCTACTCCTCCTGAGTATAGCGATACCACATGTGTGAGACTTTTACATAGCCTGGCCACATACAGAAGCCCAACATCCAAGTAGCACTGTCAGGTGTTCTAGGAGCATAGATTACACACGTAAATTCCTGCCAACTTATCATATTGTTGAAGGCCCTTCATATTTATAACACATAGCATGTACTATAAATACCAATTACAAACAAAAATACATTCTGCTGAGCAAAGGGTAAAGAAAATATTACCTGTGGTTTTAGCAGTGCAGTCATCCACAGAGGAGAGAATCTGTCCAAGCAGCAGGCAGGAACGTGGACAGCAACAGCAAAACAGGCAGCAGGCAGGAATAGTCAGTACAGGTAGAGATGTTGTCAGCACAGCCAAAGCATTGGTCCAGATATCAGGCAGGGATGTGGTCAGCAGCAGCAAAAGGATCGTCCATGCAGCAGGCAGGAATACTGTCCATAGTTAGTACATGCAGCAGGCAGAGATATTGTCAGCACAGCCAGAGTATTTGTCCAGGGCGCAGGCAGGACCATCAAGCTTAGGGCAGTCAGGAAAGAATGGGGACAGGGGTAGAAGCTTCTCCCACCCAAATCGCTTTGAAGCCTCTGGGCAACCAGACCCTGTTCTGGGAACACAGAAAACTAAAAACTTTTTTTCTCAACTCAGAACAATATTCTGGAGCCCTTCACATATGTGAGACCCCTGTGTAGCAGAGTGAAAGATCAGTCTAAGGGGCAAAACATGGTCAACAGGCCGAGGACAGTGCAGGTTAAAGGCAGAAATAGATGGTAGGCAGAGGCATAGTCGATACAGTCCAGGGTCAGTTCACGTAAAGGGCAGAAACATGGAGGATAAACAATGCAGACGGCAGGCAGAGGCATAGTCAAGAAACAGGCCAAAGTCAGTTCACATGGAAGACAATTATATGGTTGGTTGAGGAACCAGGGAAATATTCAGGACAGAATTTTAAAATGGGGAAATGTCAGTATATTAGAAATATGGGCTAATAGTTTACAAAAGTGTGATAGTGTCTGAAGCATTCTCCGATGCAAAGGCAGTTTGGGAGGGACATTGGAGAGAATAGAAACTGGTGTCTTTCCTAACTCCTCTTTTGGTGCACACTCAACATATTTTTGGCGTCGTCTTCCGGATGGTGGAATATAGTCTGGAAAATGGTGCTCATATAGTCTGCTGACACAATCGGAGCAAATGGTTTCTGGGGGGGGATACTTGTTGATAGATCAGGGCAGTGACAATGTCTTCAATAAACTTTATGAAGGTGTTTTTGGTAGATGATGAAAGAATTTATAAGGGTCAAATTAAAAAAGTAAATTGTAACTTTTTTGTACCAGAGGAGGGATTTTCGTGTTGATAAATAGGGCTGCAACATTTGATCATTTAAATCCACCCCCCATTAATGTACTGTACTCAATGATACAGGAAGGCTTTCGAACAGGACCATGTCTTCTGCGAAGTTCCACTGAGGTGTCATCATGGATGGTGTACACATCTTTCCTATTCCTTCAACTTCACAGCCAATACTTCCTCGTTCCTCAAGCTTGTTGATTCCCCCCTTTGTAGCGTTGTGGTGACTAGACTCTGTGGAAAGCCCTTTCTGTTTTTCCTTGCTGTACCGCAGGCCAGAGTATTTTTC
The DNA here is from genome assembly GCF_037356315.1 of Lithobates pipiens. NCBI lineage: Eukaryota > Metazoa > Chordata > Amphibia > Anura > Ranidae > Lithobates > Lithobates pipiens. Next base: position 373,880,549 of record NW_027507764.1, on the reverse strand, counting down.
AGGTGTAGGTGGTGGAAAAGGGACAAACAGGTGTAGTAGTTGTCCATGTAAATGTGATACCCATTTTGGAGGAGTGGGAATGCCAACTCCCAAACAATTTTTCTGCTTATTCCCATGTACGATGGACACTCAAGGGGCTGGAGCTGGGAGTCTTTACCTTTGTACACGCGGAATGAGTGTACATATCCGGAGGAGCTTTCACAGAGCTTGTTGAGCTTCAATCCATACCTCGCCCTCTTACTGGGGATATATTGCTTGATTCCCAGCCGGCCTATGAAATGGACCAGGGATTTGTCCACAGAGATGTTTTTGTCAGGGATATAAAGTTTGGCAAACCTCTCGCAGAAAAAATCAATTAGGGGGAGAATTTTATATAGTTTATCAAAGTTTGGGTGATTTCGGGGGGGGGGGGGCACTGTGAGTTATCACTGAAATGCAGGAACCGCATTATAATTTCATATCGGAACCTGGACATGACCGATGAAAAAATTGGCATGTGGTGGATAGGGTTGGTCGACCAATATTTATGCACTTTATTTTTTTGTAAGCCGCATGTTGAACGTTAGGCCTAAAAACAATTTAAGCTCCTCCACTGTTGGGGGTCTCCATTCAAAAGGGTGGGCATAACTTGAGCTGGGGTTGTTTTCAATGAATTGTCAGGGAAATATAAATAAAAAAAAATTGGGAAAAACCTGCAGTGTTGACCTGCACGCCTGGCTGTGCTGTGAAAGGGGGGATCATTGCTGACCCTGTGCTAGAAGGCAGCCACAATGGGTTTGCCAAGGCACCTGGAAGCTGGGTTTGGGCCCTAATTCTTTGGCATGCACTTGTACTGGGCCTTTCCTCCTGGGGTCTAGCAGTGCTTGTACTGGGCCTCTCCTCCTGGTGTCTAGCACCGTTGGCACTGCTGGTAGCTGCCTGGTGTTCAGACCATCTTCTTTTTGGACGTACTACTTCTTACTCTGATTTGGATCCTGATGTGCTGCTGTCGGGGGGCCCATATTCCGAACCAGAATCAAAACCAGAACTGGGTGGTGAGAGCTCCCCGTTGCTCTCATCGGTCAGACTCAGAATTTGATATGCCTCCTCAGGGGTATATAACTTTCTGGACATAGTGGCTGTATGACGGGTACTCTGGTGGCAGGTACTCTGGTGGCGGGTACTCTGATGAGGTGGCAAGTACACTGGTGGCGGGTACTCTGATGAGGTGGCTGGTACTCTGGTGGCGGGTACTCTGGTGAGGTGGTGGGGGGCACTCTGGGCACAGTAGTATAGTAGTATATATAGATCTGTAACTCACTGTTAGCTGATCTCCTCCTCACACTGGATCGGTGTGTGAAGAGGAGAACCCAGCAACAGCAGTTACACCTCAGGTTTGTTTAGATTTAGTGACCGGTTGTGAATGGACATAGCTGGTCACACGGTAAAGAGCCAATTTCATTGGCTCTTTACCCTGATCGGGGCTGGGCTGTATCAGAGGGGAAAGCCTCAGCCCCCGGGGGCGAGCACGAGCGCCGTGCACGCCGCTTCACTTGCTGCTCTGCATAGTGACTGGCTTGGATAGAGCTGGTCGCGCTGCTCCTCACACTCCGCCAACTGCTCATTACCCATAATGGGGGAATGGCTGTGTCCCGAGGGAAACGCCGGATTCCCAATTGCCACGTTGCGGTTCCCCCGGTGGCCCGCAGTGGCGGCGGTAAGTCGAGGACGTCATATGACTATGACTAGGTAATGAAGTGGTTAAGGATACTCCCCTTCACCATCTCTCAGCCAGCCCAGACTATGGGCGGCAGGGCTGGACACTCGATTGTCTCATTTCTGTGGTTGCGATGCGCTCAGCTCTCTCCCCTCCATTCATCTGAGCTGCATGATGGAGGCAGGGTCTGATCTCAGTGCATCGGCATCATGTTCAAATGTGCCCCACGAGCAGTGCCAATTGATGCTGCTGGGTGGTGGCATTTTTGTTTTTCCACCTCATGCCGCAGCGGAAGTGGGCGGGTACCTACTGGGGTACTTCATACCCCAAGTGGTGTGTTCCCTCACCACCTGCACGCCAAGGTGGCGTCACATGACGTTGGTGGGGACACATCTAGGACCGGGGTATATCAGCTGTGGCCAGCTGACAGTTAACTCCTCCAAAATGTATCTTAAGGAAGGGATCACTTTGAGCCACATGCATACCACATGGGAATATGGTAGGTTTATTCACATTCTCATACATTCATACTATTTGCTATGCAGTTGATTCTCACTTACACCATCAGGGGTGTGTCAATTTCCTCATTTACTCACACACATTTTTCCTTGTTGCATTTGTTGTTTACTTTCACACTCTTTCTAGGTGTGCGATCTACTCTCCTAATCTCCATACACATCTCATCACACATACTGTACACTTTGGTCCCACATATGGGATCACTCTACACACACCTCTTTCACACACATACAATCCCTTATTTAAACATCTACATGTTTGACTTGTGTCACAATTTTTCAGTTTCCTCACAGTCCTTGTTTTCATTCACACTTTTTTTTACAGATTTGGGTCAGATATGTACACTTGATATCTTTTGGACATGTGGCGTAACTGTCTGGATTATTCCATGGCTGCTGTTCCTCCTGGCCCTTTCTCCGATTCCTTTCAGAAGGGTGGGTGTTATCCTGTCTGTTGGCACAATCACTTCCAGACCACCATGCTGTTCCCCCACTGGAGCTAGGTCTTACTTGCAGATCTTTCTGTAAGTATTTTTAGGAAAGGGTGTGTATTGGACGTTTCCCTCTTACCTGAGGGCTTTGTATATTAATAGTCATTTTATTTATTAGATTTTTCAGTATACATGTGCATCTTATCCCTGATGATTGGCAGTCAGCCATGAAATGCGTTGGATATACAACTAAGGGTGCCCAGACAAGTCTATTTCAATTATGAATTTTATTCTTATCATCATCTACTGTTTTCATATATTTATTATGTGATTTCTGCATTTATGATCTGTCATTGTATTAATACATTTATTTGTATGTACTGTATTAATTATGTCCATTGATTGCTTGCATTAAATCTTTAATTACAATTATGTTAAAAATTATCTTATGATTATATTTAAAATTATACATTATATATTAATTTATTCATTATGCCTACAAAACTCCCTTAGGGGATTATGACACAAAACAAATTTAATTTATCAAAAATAATTCTCAGATCTATATACATATTTCAAAGAAATCACATTGACATGCCTCATTTAAAGTCCCATTTCCCTTCCCATACTTTGTTGCAAAATATTTAGGGATGGAGGCATGTCACTGTTTAAACTAAGGTTATATTTTAGGAGCTTTCTCCTGGTAGCAAATGACAATCTGAACGAAAAGAGCAATCAAATGATTCAGGGTAGCAGGAGTTGATCTTCCAGATAATTCTGCCTTTATGCATCCAGATATACCATCCCAAAAGGTAGAAATTCAAGCCTCTTGGTTTTCAAGAAGGTTCTGAAGCCAGGGTGTGAAATTGGGTCACGTATTGAACATGGTCATACCTTCTTGACAATGTCCGAGTGCACCATCTTGTCATTCCCAGAGTGGAGAGGCCTCAGCCATGGTGAGATCATATACTCTACCTTAAAGCGGTCAGTAGGAAAATGGTGGTCAGAAAGTTGGAAATGAATATAGCAGTGATTTATGAAGCCACAACATGCCTTAGGATCACCAAAAAAATTAAGCAGTGGATTAATGAAGACTGAAAGCGTTAGGGTGGTGTGTCGGCTGTTGGGGCTAGAGCCAAGGTAACTTAGACTTGCAGATGGTCCAAGTGGGCAGAGAGATCCTGTAGGAAAAGCATAATCCACTCTTGGATGTCCTGCTGGCAGTCCATCCTCCTAGCCATGTGTTGCATTTGGGCCTTCTACTGCAGAGTTTCTGATGAGTTCATTACCAAGCAAATTATCACAGTACCAAAGGGAGTGAGAATGTGGCCTTGGGGGAGAATTACAAAGTCTGGTTTGTGTTCTACAAGGGATCCCCTCAAGAAGTTGAACTTTGGAGTGTGCTGACTCCAAGGGGGTGACACCCAGGTTCACCCCTCTCTAGCAAGTGGAGGCTAACCAGCATAAACTGAAGGAGAAGCACATGGAAGTATTCAGGAAGTACTGGCAAAGACAAAAAATATGCTGCAGAAATTAAAAAGATCCAGAAAAAAGACCAAGGGTCAGGACAGGCAGCAAAAAAGCCAATCTAATTGAACAAGCCAGACTTGGTACATGAGCAGTTAGTCCTAACAGACAGGAAACAAGTCTCTGGAAAGGAGCTCAGAGGCTAACTGAAATTTCAGATGCCAGACACCTGAAGGGAGATCTTATAAATAGGCATGGTCTTGCAAGAGGTTCATGTCGATGATGTAAATAACTGCAACATCAGCTGAGGATCCTGAAAATGCTGCAGGCTGAGGGAGATGGAAAGCCTTGCAGCTTGGAATGAATAAGGTAAGTGACCATCCCTAAAAGAAAGCTCTGACTGTATAAATAAAGAGGTATTACAGGCCAGTATTAAAGTGGTTAAAATCAATGATCCCAGCATCCTTTTCTTTTTTTCACTTCATTAGTAACATTTTAAAGGGTCTGACATTTTACCTGACAAATAGTTCCTTAGTAAACAAAAAGCAGAGTGCAATCATGCGTAACCCACCAATTTAAAATTCATTCAAATCACCATTTGGATAGTACTTCTGAAAACCAAGCCGCAACCTCAAATGTTTTGAAACCTAAAAACATAACAAAGGAAATTCTAAAAATACATACAAATGCTTAATACGCTAAAAAAAGGATGAAACTTGTGGTCAGGAATCATGACAACATATGAAACTTCACTGCCTTTGAAGTACTTTACTGAGGTTTACACTTCTGGACTTTACTTTCTATACTGCTGATAAACAATTACTGATGCAATTCCATCTGTAAAATAATGAAATAGAACTAATAACATGTGCTGACACTTAAAGGAGCAGACAAAATTTGCAGTTAAAGGAAACTTTCAATGAGAAAAATAAAAGGCTGTCAGGGATTGTGTGTATATACACATACAAAATTAAATAAAGTAATTCCAACAATATCAAACAATGCATCACCACCAAACAGCTAAAGTAAAAATTGGTATTGAAACAACAATACATCTCTGAGAAGTTTGGGCAAAGCAACTGCAAAAAAAAAAAAAATATATATATAGTGTGTGTGTGTGTGTGTGTGTGTGTATATATATATATATATATATATATATATATATATATATATATATATATATATATATATATAGTGCTGTGAAAAAGTATTTGTCCCTTCCTGATTTTTTCTTTTTTTGCATATCTCTCACACTTAAATGATTCAGATCATCAAACTAATTTTAATATTACACAAAAATAATCAGAGTAAATCCAAAATTCAGTTTTTTAATTATTATTTAATTTATTAAGGTGAAAATGCTGTTTAAACCTGCCTGGTCCTATGTGAAAAAGTAATTGCCTACTCCCATGCTGAACCATGAATGAACTGTGATTAACTGCAATTTTTTGGAAATCTGAGTTAAATTTCACTTGCCACACCCAGGCCTGATCACTGTCAGACTGTCATGGTTATGGCCAGGCAGGTTTGGACAGCTTTTTTGCCTCAATAAATGAAACCATCATTTAAAAACTGCATTTTGTATTTACTATCTTTGTGTAATAATAAAATATTTTGATGATCTAAGTGATTTAAGTGTGACAAATATGCAAAAAAAAACTAAATCTGAAAGAGGGCAAATACTTTTTCACAGCATTGTGTGTGTGTGCGTGTGTGTGTGTGTGTGTGTGTGTGTGTGTGTGTGTGTGTGTGTGTGTATATATATATATATATATATATATATATATATATATATAATTTTTTTTAATTATTATTATTATTATACAGGATTTATATAGCGACAAAAGTTTGAGCAGCGCTTTACAACATGGGGAAGACAGAACAGTTACAATACAAATCAATACAGGAGGGATCAAAGGGCCCTGCTCATTAGTAGAGCTTACAATCTAGAAGGGAGGGTCAAGTGGAAGGATTGGCGAGGCTCTGGAAAAGTCCTGGAGGTGATCACCGGAGGAGGCAACGAGGGAGCTAGAGAGGAGGAGGTCTGGAGAGGAATGAAAAGAATGAATAGGTTGGTATTTAGAGACTAGGCTAGTGATGTAGCTGGGGGCTAAGTTGTGGATGGCTTTGTAAGTAGTTGTTAATATTTTGAGTTTAATTTGTTAAGGGAGCAGAAGCCAGTGGAGGGATTGACAGAGAGGAGTAGCAGACACAGAGCGATTGGTAAGGTGGATGAGTCTGGCGGCAGAATTCATGATCGATTTAAGGTGGGATTGACTATGTAGAGGTAAGACAATGAGAAGGGAGTTGCAGTAGTTGAGGCAAGAGATGACCAGGGAGTGAATTAAGAGCTTTACTGTGTCATTGGTTAGAAAGAGGCATATTTTGGAGATGTTGCAGAGGTTGAGGTGGCAAGATTTGGACAGTGATTGGAAGTGGGGCTTAAAGGAGAGTTCAGAGTCCAGGACTACACCTAGGACCTTTGCATGCGGGGATGAGCTTATAGTTGTGGCATCAATTTTGACAGAGAGATCAGGGGAAGGGGCACATGGGGGAGGAAAATGTATATGTTCAGTTTTGGATAGATTGAGTTTGAGGAAGTGGTGTGACATCCAGACTGATATGTCTGTTAGTAAATTAGTGAGACGGGAGGAGACGGACAGAGTGAGCTGAGGGGTAGAGAAGTAGATTTGGGTGTCGTCTGCGAAGAGGTGGTATTGGAAGCCATGTGATGCTATTAGCTGACCCAGGGAGGAGGTGTAGATTGAAAATAAGAGAGGTCCAAGAACAGAACCTTGGGGGACCCCAACAGAGAAGGGAAGAGGAGAGGAGGAAGTAAAATTGTAAGTAACGTTAAAGCTGCAGTTAGATAAGTAGAAAGAGAACCACCAATGAGTAAAGTCAAGGAGACCAAAGGCGGGGAGTTTTTTGAGGAGGAGGGGGTGGTCAACCGTGTCAAAGGTAGCAGAAAGGTCCAAGAGTAGGAGTACAGAATAGTGTCCATTGGTTTTGGCCATTAGTAGATAGTTTGTTAGTTTTAATAGAGCAGTTTCTGTAGAGTGTTGAGGACGAAATCCAGACTAAAGGGGATCAAGAAGGCTATTATCAGCAAGGTGGTTGCTCAGTTGGTTGTAGACCAGACGTTCAAGGAGTTTGGATCAAAAAAAAGACTGGATTAGACCAGTGAGGGCTTTTTAAGTATGGGGCTGACAAGTGCATACTTTAGAGAGTTGGGGAAGATGCCAGAAGAGAGGGAGAGATTGAAGATGTGGGTTAGAAAGTGTAGAATAGAACCAGAGGGTGAATGTAGCATTAGCGAGGGAACAGGATCCAGAAGGCAGGTGGTAAGGTGGACGTTAGCAAGCTTTGTCTATAGTGGTAGGGTTGAAAGAGGGAAGTAATGATTGTACATGTGTGCATGAAGTGTAAAGCGTGAAGGGTACCTGAACAGTCCAGATCTCCTCGCAAATTGTATCAATCTTCTGTTTGAAGTGATTTAGCGATCTCCTGGGCAGTGAGTGAGTTGGGAGGGTAGAGGCAGTGGAGGACAAAGTAGAGAGTTAAAGGTAGAGAAGAGTTGGTGGGGGCGGGATGATAAGTTGTTAATGAAAGTGATAAAATAGGTCTGCTTGGCAGTGAGGAGGCTGGAATTGTATTTTTGGAGGGCAGATTTATATTGGTTGAAATCTTTCTGAGACTTAGTCTTACACCACAGGCACTCATGAGCATGACTAGGTTTTTTCAGACTTCTAGTATCATCTGTTTGCCAAGGTTGGAGGGGTCCGGCCTGATTCTGTGTGTAGTGAGGGGGGCCAGTGAGTTCAGTGAAGCTAGAAGTGAAGCATGGTAGACAGAATTTTCTAGGTCGGTGCAGGATAGGGGTGAGATTTTGTCATAGAGGTCATTGGTAGCAGAGTAGAGAAGAGAAGGGTTGAGATGACAGGTCTCTGTGGGTAACTTTTAGGTGCTTGGAGAAAGAGGAGGGTAGAGGACAGGGAGAGAGTGAAACTAATAAGGTGATTATCAGAGAGAGGGAATGGATAGTTATCCATCCAAATCTGAGTTAAATTTCACTTGCCACACCCAGGCCTGATTACTGTCAGACTGTCATGGTTATACAATAGAGTTTGCCTGCTTACCTGTCTCCATGTGTTCATCTCTAGAGACCAGCCGACCCTCACCTGACTGCTTTTGTAATCCATCCTCTGGCATTGCTCCACCCTAGCTCCTATCAGAGAACTCTATATTAACCTGTGCACTGCAGGCCAACCCTGCTGATCAACCTTTGTGTGTTTGGCTTCCTGTTACCTGTCGTGTGCTCTTCTGTTGTTCTGTTACCGACTTTGGAGTGTCCCTGACTATCCCTGTTTGCCTGTGATCCTGACCTTTTGGCGTGTCCCTGACTATCCCTGTCTGCTTGTGGTCCTGACCTTTCGCTTTATTCCTCACTATCCCTATCCTCCAGTTGCCTACTGTGGGTGTGAGCTGGGGGACCCTGGGGGTCGCAACCTGGAGCTAGTTGCAGCCCAGTCCATCCTCACCTCTAGAGGCTCTGGTGAACACCTGCTGGCTCTTAGACTCTGCGCCCCAGGGAATCTTAGGCTCTAACCCCAATGGGATCCATCTTGGTGTTCCGGCGGCCCTGCCTTCCTTATCACCTTGACTCCCGTCCACAGCAATCAACCATAGGGTCCACAACCTTGCAGTGCACTCCTGATCCCTACGGTGTGCATCTGTCACCTGGCCTCAAGGTGACCTGACACAGACCTGTTGAATCAAGAAATCACATAAATAGAAGCTGTCTGACAAAGTGAAGCACACTAACAGATCACAAAAACCACACATCATACCACAATCTAAAATAAATTAAGAACAGATTAGAAACAAAGTAATGTACATGTATCGGTCTAGGAGGAGTTTCAAAGCCATATGTAAGGCTTTGGAACTCCAGTGAACCATGGGGAGAGCCATTATCCACAAATGGAGATAACTTGGAACAGTGGTGAACCTTACAAGGAGTGGCCATCCTACAAAAATTACTCCAAGAGCATGATGGCAACTCATCCAGGAGGTCATAAAAGAACCCAGAGCAACATCTAAAGCACTGCAGGCCTCACTTGCCTCAGGTAAGATCAGTGTTCATGATTCAACAATAAGAAAGAGACTGTGCAAAAATGGAAGAGTTCCAAGGCCAAAGCCACTGCTGACCAAAAAGAACACAAAGGCTCATCTCACATTTACCAAAAAACATTTTGATTATCCCCAAGACTTTTAGTTTACTTTTAATATTCTGTGGACTGATGAGACAAAAGTTTCACTTTTTGGAAGGTGTGTGTCCCGTTACATCTGGCATAAAACTCATCCAGCATTTCATAACAAGAACATCATACCAACACTCAGACATGATGATGGTAGCGTGATGGTCTGGGGCTGCTTTGCAGCTTCAGGACCTGGATGACTTGCCATAATTGATGGAACCATGAATTCTGAGCTCTACCAGAAAAGGAGAATGTCCGGCCATCAGTTTGCTACTTCAAGCTCAAGTGCACTTGGATTATGCAGCAGGACAATGATCTGCAACACAACAGCATGTCCACCTCCAAATGGTTCAAACAAAGCAAAATTTAGGTTTTGGAGTGGCCTAATCAAAGCCCGGACTTAAATCCCATTGCGATGCTGTATCATGACCTTACACAGGCTGTTCATGCTGGAAAACCCTCCAATGTGGCTGAATTAAAACAATTCTGCAAAGAGGAGTGGGCCAAAATTGCTCACCAGCAACATCAAAGACTCATTGCCAGTTATCGCAAACGCTTGATTGCAGTTGTTGCCGCCAAGGGTGACACAACCAGTTATTAGGTTTAGGGGGAAATTACTTTTTACGCAAAGCCAGGCAGGTTTGGACAGCTTTTTTGCCTCAATAAATGAAACCATCATTTAAAAACTGCATTTTGTATTTACTATCTTTGTGTAATAATAAAATATTTTGATGATCTAAGTGATTTAAGTGTGACAAATATGCAAAAAAAAACTAAATCTGAAAGAGGGCAAATACTTTTTCACAGCATTGTGTGTGTGTGTGTGTGTGTGTGTGTGTGTGTGTGTGTGTGTGTGTGTGTGTGTGTGTGTGTGTGTGTGTGTGTGTGTATATATATATATATATATTTTTTTTTTTATTATTATTATTATTATTATACAGGATTTATATAGCGACAAAAGTTTGAGCAGCGCTTTACAACATGGGGAAGACAGAACAGTTACAATACAAATCAATACAGGAGGGATCAGAGGGCCTTGCTCATTAGTAGAGCTTACAATCTAGAAGGGAGGGTCAAGTGGAAGGATTGCCGAGGCTCTGGAAAAGTCCTGAAGGTGATCACCGGAGGAGGCGACGAGGGAGCTAGATAGGAGGAGGTCTGGAGAGGAATGAAAAGAATGAATAGGTTGGTATTTAGAGACTAGGCTAGTGATGTAGCTGGGGGCTAAGTTGTGGATGGCTTTGTAAGTAGTTAATATTTTGAGTTTAATTTGTTGAGGGAGCAGAAGCCAAGGGAGGGATTGACAGAGAGGAGTAGCAGACACAGAGCGATTGGTAAGGTGGATGAGTCTGGCGGCAGAATTCGTGATCGATTTAAGGTGGGATTGACTATATAGAGGTAAGACAAGAAGAAGGGAGTTGCAGTACTTGAGGCAAGAGATGACCAGGGAGTGAATTAAGAGCTTTGCTGTGTCATTGGTTAGAAAGAGGCATATTTTGGAGATGTTGCAGAGGTTGAGGTGGCAAGATTTGGACAGTGATTGGAAGTGGGGCTTAACCCCTTCCCGCCGAGCGTACGCAGATCTGCGTACTCGGCTTCCGGGGGGTATACCGGGATGATGCCCGCACCTGCAGGCATCATCCCGGTACTGTTTTTTACAGCGGGCGATTGGCTTTCCAGCCATAACAACCGATGCGGCTAAAAGCCGCTCGGCTGTTATGCCGGAGGAGCGGGAGGGGACGTCCCCCCTCCCGCCGCCTCTCGCCGCTGTTACCGGTGCTCCCGCTCGATCGGGAGCACCGATCAGTGGTCCGACGCCTCCGGCTGCTGCGGAGGAACTGGAACGAAGCCGTAATCGGCTTCGTTCCAGTCTCCTCATCGTAAACACGGAAGCGACGTCATGACGACACTTCCCGTTTACTCGGCTGCCAATGGCGCCGGTTTAAAAAAAATATCCGGTATTCAGAATCGCCGTTTTCGGCGATCTGAATACATTGAAGTGTAAAGGAGGGGTGGGGGGTCTTTTAGACCCCCGATCCCTCCATAAAGAGGACCTGTCACCACCTATTACTGTCACAAGGGATGTTTACATTCCTTGTGACAGCAATAAAAGTGATCAAATTTATTTATTTTTTTTTTAAACAATTTAGTCGTTTTAAAATAAATAAAATAAATAAAAAAATAAAAAAAAATTTTCAAAGCGCCCGCCGTCCCCGCGAGCTCGCGAAGCAAAGAAAACGCATACGGAAGTCGCGCCCGCGTATGTAAACGGTGTTCAAATCACACATGTGAGGTATCGCCGCGATCGTCAGAGCGAGAGCAATAATTCTAGCAGTAGACCTCCTCTGTAACGCTAACCTGGTAACCGTAAAAAAATTTCAAAGCGTCGCCTATTGAGATTTTTAGGTACCGTACTTTGTCGTCAATCTACAAGTGCGCGCAATTATAAAGTGTGACATGTTTGGTATCTATTTACTCGGCGTAACATTATCTTTCACATTACGCAAAAAAATTGGGCTAATTTTACTGTTTTTTTTTTTTTATTCATGAAAGTGTCCCTTTTCCCAAAAAGTTGCGTTTAAAACACCACTGCGCAAATACCGTGTGGCATAAAATATTGCAACAATCGCCGTTTTATTCTCTAGAGCCTCTGCTAAAAAAATATATATAATGTTTGGGGGTTCCAAGTAATTTTCTAGCAAAAAATATGGATTTTAACTTGTAAACACCAAATTCCAAAAATAGGCTTAGTCATGAAAGGGTTAAAGGAGAGTTCAGAGTCCAGGACTACACCTAGGACCTTTGCATGCAGGGATGAGCTTATAGTTGTGGCATCAATTTTGACAGAGAGATCAGGGGAAGGGGCACATGGGGGAGGAAAATGTATATGTTCAGTTTTGGATAGATTGAGTTTGAGGAAGTGGTGTGACATCCAGACTGATATGTCTGTTAGTAAATTAGTGAGACGGGAGGAGACGGACAGAGTGAGCTGAGGGGTAGAGAAGTAGATTTGGGTGTCGTCTGCGAAGAGGTGGTATTGGAAGCCATGTGATGCTATTAGCTGACCCAGGGAGGAGGTGTAGATTGAAAATAAGAGAGGTCCAAGAACAGAACCTTGGGGGACCCCAACAGAGAAGGGAAGAGGAGAGGAGGAAGTAAAATTGTAAGTAACGTTAAAGCTGCAGTTAGATAAGTAGAAAGAGAACCACCAATGAGTAAAGTCAAGGAGACCAAAGGCGGGGAGTTTTTTGAGGAGGAGGGGGTGGTCAACCGTGTCAAAGGTAGCAGAAAGGTCCAGGAGTAGGAGTACAGAATAGTGTCCATTGGTTTTGGCCATTAGTAGATAGTTTGTTAGTTTTAATAGAGCAGTTTCTGTAGAGTGTTGAGGACGAAATCCAGACTGAAGGGGATCAAGAAGGCTATTATCAGCAAGGTGGTTGCTCAGTCGGTTGTAGACCAGACGTTCAAGGAGTTTGGATCAAAAATTGAGCAAGGAGATGGGGCGTAGGTTGTTAAGACTGGATTAGACCAGTGAGGGCTTTTTAAGTATGGGGCTGACAAGTGCATACTTTAGAGAGTTGGGGAAGATGCCAGAAGAGAGGGAGAGATTGAAGATGTGGGTTAGAGAGTGTAGAATAGAACCAGAGGGTGAATGTAGCATTAGCGAGGGAACAGGATCCAGAAGGCAGGTGGTAAGGTGGACGTTAGCAAGCTTTGTCTATAGTGGTGGGGTTGAAAGAGGGAAGTAATGATTGTACATGTGTGCATGAAGTGTAAAGCGTGAAGGGTACCTGAACAGTCCAGATCTCCTCGCAAATTGTATCAATCTTCTGTTTGAAGTGATTGGCGATCTCCGGGGCAGTGAGTGAGTTGGGAGGGTAGAGGCAGTGGAGGACAAAGTAGAGAGTTAAAGGTAGAGAAGAGTTGGTGGGGGCGGGATGATAAGTTGTTAATGAAAGTGATAAAATAGGTCTGCTTGGCAGTGAGGAGGCTGGAATTGTATTTTTGGAGGGCAGATTTATATTGGTTGAAATCTTTCTGAGACTTAGTCTTACACCACAGGCACTCATGAGCATGACTAGGTTTTTTCAGACTTCTAGTATCATCTGTTTGCCAAGGTTGGAGGGGTCGGGCCTGATTCTGTGTGTAGTGAGGGGGGCCAGTGAGTTCAGTGAAGCTAGAAGTGAAGCATGGTAGACAGAATTTTCTAGGTCGGTGCAGGATAGGGGTGAGATTTTGTCACAGAGGTCGTTGGTAGCAGAGTAGAGAAGAGAAGGGTTGAGATGACAGGTCTCTGTGGGTAACTTTTAGGTGCTTGGAGAAAGAGGAGGGTAGAGGACAGGGAGAGAGTGAAACTAATAAGGTGATTATCAGAGAGAGGGAATGGATAGTTGGAGAGGTTGCATGGAGTGCATATATATATATATATATATATATATATATATATATATATATATATATATATATATATTGTTTGCCTCATCCCTTCCTCTACCCTGTTGATGGTCTACAGATACAGGTTCTAATGTATACTGTATATATATTCGTTGTCTCTCGTGACTTGCTCATGTTGTTTTTTGACACACTGTCAAAAAAGAAAAACAGAAAAATATTATTATGTGTTTTTGATGTATCGTAGCTTCCGTAAAGACTAAATCCAAATTGAAAGTTTTCATTCTTTTATGTGTGCTGCCGCAGTGCATTTGTACTAACCACTTTCAGACCGGACCATTTTGCTGGCTTAAGACCAGACCACTTTTTGCGATTTGGCACTGCATCGCTTTAACTGACAATTGCGCGGTCGTGCGACGTAGCTCCCAAACAATATTGATGTCCTTTTTTTTCCCACAAATAGAGCTTTCTTTTAGTGGTATTTGATCACCCCTGCGGTTTTTATTTTTTTATAAACAAAAAAAAGAGCGTCAATTTTGAAAAAAACGCATTATTTTTTACTTTTTGCTATAATAAATATCCCCCAAAAATATATAGAAAAACTTTTTTTTTTCCCTCAGTTTAGGCCGATGCGTATTCTTCTACATATTTTTGGTAAAAAAATTTACAATAAGCAATTATTGATTGGTTTGCACAAAATTTATAGCGTTTACAAAATAGGGGATAGTTTTATGGCATTTTTATTAATATTTTTTTTTTTTACTAGTAATGGTGAACACACTTTTTCCATGTATTGTATGTGACTCATAGAACACCAAAGTCTGAGGATCTATAGCCAGTAGCATAGCCAGACAACAAGCATTTTTTTGGAAAGAGAGGCCCGCAATGGCCACCTATGTATTTCTTTTAATACAGGTGTCCTTTATTCATGAGAAGAGTGATCACACCAAATAATTATTTGCATGTAATTGTGAAGAGATGCCTGTCAAGCTTATCTGCTTGGAAGTTTAAGTGAAGTTTGACCCACATATATATATATATTTTTCAATGGCACCTGTTCTGCTGTTATTAATGTCATTGTCTAAACCAGCCTTTCTCAACCCTTTCAACACAAAGGAACCCTTGAAATATCTTTCCGGTCTCAGAGAACCCCTACTAAAAATGATGATATCTACAACTCATGATAGATTAGTGACTTCTGGTCATTGGGAAGAATTACCCCTTACAGATGGCTAAAAAGATCAATGGTGTCAGTGGGAACTTATCTGAGAGGAAGAAATTGCTGATTGCTCAAAGAACCTCTAGCAACCTCTGGAGGAACCTTAAAGTTCCACGGAACCCTGGTTGTGAAGCTCTGGTCTAAACGATATTTTCAAGAAAACTGACACTGTATTTCCTTTCTTTTTTTTAAACTAACCTTTGTGTTTTCTTTCTAGAGCGCTTCCATCTTGCTTGTGGGCATGTGAAGCCCACTTGGTTCTTTTACGGGATAAGGTGCTGCAGGATGCCCAGCATGCACCTCCTGATCACTCGCATGCGCATTTAACACACGGCGCAGCGTGATGCTGAGACGCGGTGATACCCACTGACTCCTGGGAATCGTGACACACATCTCCCATGAGCCAGTGCGCCACAAGAAATTACGTACATCACATCGGAACTCTGCTTTAAAGATCTGAATGGCGGTTGCTAAGATTGGTCATTTTCCACTGGCAATGATTTAGCAATATGATCACAACTTGAAAAACTTAACATGATCTGTATGCCTGTTCAGCCTGCTCTACAAAGTTGCAATATATATCATAATAATAATAATAATAATAATATGTGTATGTATATATATATATATATATATATATATATATATATATATATATGTATGTATATATATATGTATATATATATATATATATATATATATATATATATATATATATATATATATATAGTAGAAGTGACACTTTTCTATGTTTATGTAATGTTTATGTTAAATGATACAGAGTTTACAATTGTGTATTCAAATAATGTGTGAGCATTAACCTCATAAGTATTCTGCTTGTACTCAATTTGTGAGCAGATAATCCCAGCAGGATGGTGTTTAATGTGCATACAATGTGCAGAAATAAAAAAACAATCATGTATGCAAGTAATGTTTTGGAATGTGTAACATCTGTATGTATAGGTGATGAATACAGCTTCAGTACAGACAATATTCCAGTTTTATAAACAGTTTATAAGCAAGGACAATGTGCATAGAAACCAACACATTACACATATGTGTACCCAGCTTTGTACCCACAAGAACACTCTAAGCCCTTGTACACACGGTCTGACTTTACCGACGGAAAATGTCCGATTTGACCGTGTTGACAGATAATCCGACAGTGTGTGGGCTCCATCTGACTTTTTCTGTCAGAATGTCCGACCCACAAAGTTTGAGAGCTGGATATAAAATTTTCCGACAACATGATCTGATCGGTCTTTGTCCGATTGTTTGTAGAGAATTCCAATCGGACAAAGTGCCAGGTATGCTCAGATCAAATTACGAGACCAAAGTGTTCCGAACGATAATTTTTTTTCCCCGACAACTTTGTCCGACCGTGTGTATGCAACACCAGTATCGGACAAAATTACGGATTTTGTGGTCGGAATTTCCGACCGTGTGTACAAGGGCTAAGAACACCATTCCCAACCAGGATTTCATGGAACCCTAGGGTTCCTTCTGAGATTGCCAGTTGTTTCTTAACCACTTGCTTACTGGGCACTTAAACCCCCCTCCTGCCCAGACCAATTTTCAGCTTTCAGCGCTGATGCACTTTGAATGACAATTGCGCGGTCATACAACACTGTACCCAAATGAAATTTTTATCATTTTTTTCCCCACAAATAGAGCTTTCTTTTGGTGGTATTTAATTACAGCTGGGGGTTTTATTTTTTGCTAAACAAACAAAAAAAGATGCAAGATAATAATAAAATAAAAAAATCATGTTTAATAGTTTGTTATAAAATTTTGCAAACAGGTCATTTTTCTCCTTCATTGAAATGCGCAGATGAGGCGGCACTGGTGGGCACTGATAGGCTGCACTGATGGGCACTGATAGGCTGCACTGGTGGGCACTGATAGGCTGCACTGGTGGGCACTGATAGGCATAGTTAAGGCGGAACTAATAGGCACAGATAAGGTGGCACCGATAGGCACAGATAAGGCAGTACTGATGGGCACAGATAAGGCGGCACTGATGGGCAAAGATGGGTATAGAGAAGATGTCACGGATGGGTGGCACGGATGGGTGGCACTAAGGGGCACTGATAGGTACCACTGATAGATGGGACTGATGGGCACTGATAGGTGGCACTGATAGGTGGCTCTGATAGGTGGTACTGCTGGGCACTGATGGGCAGCACTGATGGGCACTGGTAGATGACACCGATGGGCACGGATATGTGGCACTGGGGTGCAGCACCGTTGTTGAGGTAGACTGTGGGCACTGATGTGTGGCACTGTGGGCACTGATGTGTGGCACTGTGGGCACTGATGGGTGGCACTTTTTTATTACTGAGGTGGCACTGGAAGGGGGCAGGTGGGCACTGGTAAGCTGGCCGTGATCGGGACTAATGTCCCGATCACGGCCGCCGGTGATCGGTTCTTTTTTTTTCTCCTCGCGCTGAAAATAACCGATTACTGGCTCCGTTGTGTCACATGATCAGCTGTCATTGGCTGACAGCTGATCACGTGGTAAGGGGTCGGGATCGACCCCTTGCTTCGATCCGTGATCAGCGAGTCTCATAGACTCGCTGATCACAGAGCGCGCCGCGCGCGCCCCTCAGGGGCAAAGTAGGTCCGCGCTGTAGCCGTCATTCGGCTATAGCACGGATCCCTAGAGGTTAAACAATGACCAAGACAACAATTTTCATTTTTTTTTCCTATTATCATTATGCATTTCATTTCAAGATTATTACTAGAATCATTTTGTTGTACAGTGGAGGGCTTTTTAAGAAAACATCAGACCTACTGACCTGGGTGTAAAATATTCTGAAAATTTCATTCTTTACTCTTTTAATTAAGATGTCCTACAACTTAAGCTGGCCATACACCTATAGATTATCTGCAGATTTTCTATGCTTAGATGGAAAAAGTGGGAGATTCCTCCATCCACATTGTTTGGCGAACATGGAGAAATCTGTTGCACTTTTTCCATCGAACCATAGAAAATCTGCAAATAATCTATAGGTGTATGGCCAGCTTTACTGATCATACCAATGTACCATGAGCTGTAAGCATAATCATGTTTAGCAGGTGTTCTCCAAGATCGTGAGATCTGAAAATTATTTCAAGAGCTTATCTGGGTTGATTAGATTGAGAAAGGCTGTGCTAAATACAATAATTGAAATTGTCAGAGTAGGGTACATTTAAGGTATTTTTTTTATAGAGTAGGCAATGGTTAGAGTATAACTAAAGTATTTATTTTTATTTTTATTTTTGGGTAGCATAAAGAGGGATTCGAACACCTGTCAGGTTTTTATTGTTGTCGGTGTCCCCATTTAGGAGAATGACCCACTTGCCCTGGTGACCACCGAGAGTGAAAGTAAATACCAAAGTTTGAGTTGTCTCCAGAATAAGAAGAAAGGAGAAATGTAGTTCTAATCACACTGGTAGCAACCAGGTATCCCTTCATATTGAGAAATGTTCTCTCACTTCCAGCTTTGGCAATGGGACAGGAAGAGAAAGGAAATCTCCCCTATTGGACACAGAGAGCAAAAAAATGACTAGACAGGGGACAAAAAAAAAAAATCCTTACTGTATCCAAAATAAAAAAATAGTTTGGGGTTTAAAACCCTCTGCCAGATTTAGTATTTGTTATGTCTGTGCCCCATTGGAGAGATTTACCTTCACTTCCTGACCCATTAACACAACAGAATGTGATAGAAAATCTCTCCAAAGTCAGGGAAATTCTCTTTTAGTTGTCACTGCAACAAATATCCCTTTTGGAATATTTCATTCATTCTTGTTCTGATGACAGGTCAAAATGTCATTTTTTTTTCTAGCTTCCTAGAGAGGGGAATTCCTACTACACATGATCAGAAAATCAGACAAAAAAGTCAGCTTTTGGAGCGGTCGTACAATAATCTGATCATTAGTACACAGCTTTCAAGAGCCAATCATGACAGTTAATGCAAAATTATCTGAAGGGACAAACACAAAAATGTTCATACATCATACACAGCTCTCTCTCTCTCACTCTTGTGAGAGTTTGCCTGGAAGGGAGGGGGGAGGGAGAGTCATAAGAGGGCCATAGAGAGCTGTGGGGCTGAAGAGCTGGAGGTGTTTCTGTGTAAATCCAGGATGTGAACAGGCAGCAGCTTCAGCTGCCCACAATTAAAATGGATGCAGCCAGACTTAGCGGAGGGAGATTTCTGCAGTATATGTGGCAAGTACAGAATCACATAATTGTGTGAATATGTTTTTATTAATGAGCTGTATGTTTGTATGATTTTTTTAATAAAAAATGTACAGAATCACAGTATATATAAAATAATATACAAAGTAGTTGGAGGGAAGCTTCAGAATGGCAAAGATGTTTTTGTTACAAATTATGTGAGCACACAGCAGTTCCTCTTTAAGTAACCTCTTCATTTTCAATATGAGACTAGCATGCAAAAGAAAAAACACAGACAATCATTTGTCTGATATTCTCATCATGTGTACGAGGCTTAAATCTCCCCAGTGGGATACAGACAGTAATGAAAACTTGAAAAAGTTGTCAATATTTCCCTTCTTTATCCAAGTATGCTTATCACATACATTTTTTTATGCTGCTCTGTATGATAAGTATACACAAACTATGCATTGTGGAGTGGGATAGAACTGGACAGTCTTTATAGATAATGCCATTGCAATATATGGCAATTTCCTTATTGATTTTGACTTATTGATATTGACTTCCATATAAAAATGTATAAATAGTTCATGTTAGAATTTAATGAATTTAATATAAACAGTAATCTGATGAATTAGTGTAATACACATTTCACTACCTGCTATATAGTGACATTGTCAGCATAAATCACTAGTCCTGAGGAAGGTAGGTGAGTTTGGATGGATTGGAAACCTGGATACACACCAGTTGGGAAAAATCTGCATTCTGAATATTATCATATATATATAGCTATATCTGTATATATATATATATATATATATATATATATATATATATATATATGTGTGTCTAGATATATTTCTTTCTTTCATAGACTTGTTTTATGAACTTTCTTGGTAAGTAACCTTAATTGAACACCTATGTCAGTGATGGAGAACCTTGACACCCCAGATGTTTTGGAACTACATTTCCCATGATGCTCAACTACACTGCACAGTGCATGAGCATCGTGGGAAATGTAGTTCCAAAACATCTGGGGTGCCAAGGTTCACCATCACTGACTTATGTATTATTTTTCTTATCTTTAGGTGAGCTTGGATGGATTGGAAATCATTGGTGTTCGTTGGAGGAAACCTGGATAGACACCAGTTGGGAAACATCTGAATTCTGAACATTATCATATATAGCTATATCTGTGTATGTATATATATAGATATATCTAAATATAATTATTTCTTTCATAGACTTGTTTTATGAACTTTCTTGGTAAGTAACCTTCATTGAACACCTATGTCAGTGATGGAGAACCTTGACACCCCAGATTTTTTGGAACTACATTTCCCATGATGCTCACCTACACTGCACAGTGCATGAGCATTGTGGGAAATGTAGTTCCAAAACATCTGGGGTGCCAAAGTTCGCCATCACTGACTTATGTATTATTTTTCTTATCTTTAGGTGAGCTTGGATGGATTGGAAATCATTGGTGTTCGTTGGAGGAAACCTGGAAACACAACAGTTGTGAAACATCTGAATTTTTAACATCATCCTATATATAATTACATATACAGTATATATATATATATATATCTGTATATATATATATATATATATATATATATATATATATATATATATATATATATATATATATATATATATATATATATATATATATATATATCATAGACTGTTTTTATTCTATTAATGTGAATTGATGTGGAATTTCTTGGTAAGTAACCCTCATTGAACACCTTGGTATTATTTTCTCATCCTTAGGTGAGCTTGGATGGATTGGAAACCATTGATGTTCAATGGATGAAACCTGCATACACAACAGTTGGGAAACATCTGAGTTCTGAACATTGTATCCTATATAGTTAGATATCATAGACTTTTTTTTATTCTATTAATGTAAATGTTCCTATATATTATTTTTCCCATCCATATTTTCAATCCATTGGTTGATGAAAACAAAGTGGTTCCCTCCAATAAAGAAAAAAAAAAAGGAAAGACACTCCCACATTCTTTTTCCTATTGGCCACACAGCTGTGGGCGGGGTTTATTTTCATCACCGCCCATGGAATTTGCATAGGAGGAGCCTGGCTCTGTATGAAGGCAACGTGACTGGAGGCGTCACAGGCTTGTCATTTAGCCCCGCCTCTCGTGACGTCAACTGCTTCAGGAGGCAACGCGAGACTGGCCAAGGTGAGCTCACACCCTTTAGTTGTATAATAGGGGGGGACAGGTGAAAGTCATGGGGTACCCCAAAACTTAGTGAACCCCCTTGTGGACTGAGCTGAACATTCCCAATAGAGACTTATAACCATCCCTGAAAAAAAAAAAATCACAATGGAAAGGGGGCGTGGCCTGACAGTGGACACTTGGTGCATGCAAATTATAGGGTCTGTGACGTCACTTCCTACGTATATAGCCGGCCGCCATTTTCTGGCGGTGAGAGTCGGGGGGAAGGCGTCTCGGTGGCGGGAGAAGAGCGGACACGGCACCACGGCCAGCACGCCCACCCACTCGGTGACTGCGGACGCAGCGTCTCCTCAGGAAAGGCAGGGGGCGGGGACAGCGGCTTGTACCGGCAGGAAGAAGCGACTGTAGGAGGAGGAGGAGGCGGACTCCCCCCGGCCCGGGGCTCTGATAAGCGGAGCTGTAGCCTCTGGCTGTGCCGGGTAAGCGCACCACGTGTGACTATTGTGTGTGAGGGAAGAGGGCGGTGTGCCCGGACCGGCGAGTGTCCCGGCTGTGGCGGAGACTCCTCCCTCCATCCCCTGACGGGGTTAGCCATCGTTCCGTGCTGCCCCCTAGGGGGTTGTGCCCCGAGGAGGAGGCGGTGTGTCCGCCGTGTGTGCGGAGGGGTGATCCTTTATTCCTTCATACACGTGTTCTTCACTCTCACTGTGATCAGAGCGCAGTGTTCTCCTATAGAAGAGCCCCATGCGGGATCAGCCAACAATGACAGGAGCAGATCATCATCATCACTATACCATCCAACCACCTCCCCTCCATAGGATCTGACCACTGCTCCTCCTGCAATCCTTCTATATATAGGGGGCTCACGGGAAATATCTGCTGGGCCACAAACCGTTACAAAAAAACAGCTCTAGGAATTGTAACTGTTCTAAGAATCTACTGGGCCCCTTTCACATGGGCACCCCGATTAGAGAGTCCATGGGAACCTATGGGACAGGTAGATGTAAATGACTTGTCTGGTACACCTGCCTACCTCCCAGTTCTGCATCCTTTTCCATTTTAGGGGGTATTCTTCCTGCCTGATGTAAACAGCAGGGTTTGTTTACACCTGACTACCCATAGAGCCAACAGGCATGGGGGGGGGGGGGGAGGGGTGAACACGCACTGATTGGACACAATCCTAGAGGCGATTCAGTTTGCATTGTGCGCTATACAAGTATTTCATTAATTCACACAGCAAGCCAATCAGTGGGTCTGGCAGATGTGCTGTCCGCTAGCCACACGCAGTCACTCCTGACAGAGATAGAATGGCAGTCTGCTGATGTAAGCAAGGCAGACCGTCGTTCTCTCAGGCATGGACACTGATCTTATGTTTCTGCTAATCGGTAACAGGGATCAGTGTCCATGCAGTGCCCCCCCCCCCCCCCCCCATGTAAGAAAGCACAAACAGGGAACACGCTTAACCCTTTGATCGCCCCGGATGTTAAAAAGGTTGTAAACCTCCAGAAAAATTAAACACCTACAAGACAAAGGCATAATGAGCTAGTATGCATCGCATGCTGGCTCATTATAAAATATTTACCTGTAGAACAAAGCCCTGCAGCAGCACCCTGACACGGCTGACAACTTTCCTGGTGTTACTTCTGGGTTCGCAGGCTCCAGCGTTGATGGGCGGGGGTGGTGGTTTCTTCAGAGCACAAGCGCCAATGATGTAATCGCAGTATACAGTAAATCCAAAATGGTGCAAGTTTAGGAGACATTTACAGTACCTATAGGCTTCTTTCACACTGGGGTGGGCGGGGGTTGACAGTAAAACGCTGCTAGTTTTGGTGGCACTATTTGGTGCTTTTAACTCCTGCTAGTGGCCGAATAAAGGGTTAAATGCACCCATGTAGTGCCACTGCCAAAGTGCTTTGCAAGGGCTTTGGCAGCAATGCCAATTAATTTCAATGGGCCATTCCTTCTTCGCACCAAAGATACTGCTTGCAGGACTTTCGGGCTTTCACACTAGGACTGCAGGGGAGGCACTTTTCAAGTGCTATTTAGCCCAAAAGTGCCTGAAAAAACGTCTGTGTGAAAGGGGTCTTGGGTAAGCCTTAATGTAGGCTTATCTATAGGTACAAAAACACCAGAGGAGTTTACTTCCTCTTTAACCCCTTCCCTGCCAGTGTCACTTATACAGTGTCAATGCATTTTTTTTTTTTTTTAGCACTGATCACTAATAATGTCACTGGTTCCCAAAAAAGTGTCGGGTGTAGGATCTGTCCACCGCAATGTCGCAGTCCTGCTAAAAATTGCTGCTGTTGCTAGTACAAAAATGAAAAAAAAATGCCATAAATGTATCCCCCGTTTTGTATTTTGTATTGCATTTAAGTGACATGGCGACGAGTGAGGGGAAGAAGGCCCACACCCATCTCCATACCATTGCAGGGCAGAAGCGACCTCAAAATGTCACTTCTGCCCATAGCTCTTAAAGGCCCCTGTTTGTTTGTGTGTGTGTGCGCGTGGGTTTTTTTTTTTTTTTTATGACAAATTTTTTATTTTTTGCATTTTAGTGTAAATATGAGATCTGAGGTCTTTTTGACTCCAGATCTCATATTTAAGAGGACCTGTCGTGCTTTTTTCTATTGCAAGGGATGTTTACATTCCTTGTTATAGGAATAAAAGTGATTTTTTTTTTTTTAACTGTAAAAATAAAAGGTAAAATAAGTAAGAAAACCAAAATAAAAATGTTTAAACGCAGAAGCGAACACATACGTGTGTAGCGCCCACATATGAAAACGGTGTTCAAACCACACGTGGGGTATTACCACAATCGGTAGAGCGAGAGAAATCATGCTAGCCCTAGACCTCCTCTGTAACTTAAAACATGCAACCTGTAGAATTTTTTTGTTTCTTTTAATGTTGCCTATGGAGATTTTTAAGGGTAAAAGTTTGTCGCCATCCCATGAGAGGGCGCAATTTGAAGCGTGACATGTTGGGTATCAGTTTACTCGGCGTAACATTATCTTTCACAATATAAAACAAAAATTGGGCTAACTTTACAGTTGTCTTATTTTTTTTTTAATAAAAAAAGTGCGAATGTAAGACCGCTGCGCAAATATGGTGTGACAAAGTATTGCAACTACCGCCATTTTATTCTCTAGGGTGTTAGGGGGAAAAAAAAAAGTATAATGTTTGGGGGTTCTAAAGTAATTTTCTAGCAAAAAAACTGTTTTTAACTTGTAAACACATCTCAAAAAGAGGCTTGGTCCTTAAGTGTTTAAAGCGTAACTGAGTGTAACAGTTTCCATAAAGGTTACATTCAAGTCATGCCACAAATATTAACTGTCATATTTGATTCTGCTCTCAACTGAACTATTAATCCTGTAAGTAACACATTTTTGTCCCAGGCTGGCATAGTTACATTGCTATACTGTATTTATGGGGCAAAAGTGTTATTTTAGGATAGGAAGTGGTAGCCTACAGAACATTTTTCCTTTCACCCCTATAACATAGGTGAAAGTGTTCTGTAGTCCACACAAGTGAGCTCAGCAGGGCCGATGACCTAGTTTGAGATGCCACAGCGCAAATGCCCAAGAGAGAACTGCATTTCTGGCAGTAACAACATTTTTTTTATTGAATAGTTCTAATAAAACACTTTCCATGGTATATTCATCAGACCAAAGGGGAGCAAATATGAGACATTCAGTATTGGGGATTACTTTTTAATCCCAGTGTCCCTTCCTCTGTCAATAGTTTTCACGCTTTAAGGAGCAATGTTCATGTAGTGACCGGAGGATCGTTCTGTGCAACATTCTCTGGGGAATTTAGGCTGGTTTCATGATGCACCACAAGGGGTGTGTCCATGGCATCCTGAGAATACAGGAAATGGGTTGAATGACTCTGGAAAAATGGCTTTCTGTTTTAAGCATATCCACTTTGACAAAGAAGTATTTATTAGATGTAGCTATATTGATGAACATGACAAAATGTAGGTAAATCAATTTAAAAGGAATATACAGTAGCTGTAACGGTAATTGTCAGCTTAGTTGCAGTTGTGATTCTTCATATAGATTTGACACCTGCAAGATAAATGCTATTATGTAGGGAGTTCCGAAAGCATCATGGGGTACCTCAATGGAATTTTTATGCCCCGGAAGAATTTATCCCCTTCCTGACCAGAGCACTTTTTGCGATTCGGCACTGCATCGCTTTAACTGACAATTGTGCGGTTGTGCGACGTGACTCCCAAACAAAATTTACATCCATCCCCCCCCCCCCCACCACAGATAGAGCGTTTTTAAGCCAGGCATGTCCTAAGTCCGGCCTGCGGGGCAATCGCAGTCCGGTTTTGAATGGCCCATCTGGTTATTTAAACATATACATCTTTTGTGGCCCCCAGCGATCTCCCAGCGCTGGGGTCACAGAAGATATATAGTCCGGCTGCCTTGGAGGAAGGAGGCGGGACGAGTGCCGTGCACGCAGGAGAATTTCCTGTATACATGGCAGCAGTAATAGGAAGTCCAATCTCTGCCAACACTCTGGACGACTGTTCTGTCCATCAGAGGAGGACTTTCTCTTAAAAGAGGCCATTGTGTAAACAGGAAATTCTCCTGCAGGATGTCTTTGGCGCTCGTCCTGCCCTCCATGGCTGCACTGATGTAATGGTGGGTGCGTTCCTGGCAATGGTGGGCGCTGCGTTCCTGGCAATTGTGGGTCTGCAGATGGGCACTGACCCTTATTTTGCTTCACAGTTCTTTATTTAAAATTTTAATTTAATTTTTTTTTTTTCGTGAAGGTGCGTGTTATACGCCAATAAATACGGTGTATCCAAATAATACACTTGAGTTCATCTCTTCACCACACACAGCCACAAAGGCATGATAATTCTTGTTGGGACGTGTATTAGAGCTCGGACGAACACACTTAGACCGAATTTTAATGGTTCAAAGAATGTCAGGCAAAATGGTCGGCCCTCGCACATGTTCAGTTCATCAAATCTGGCCCTCTTTGAAAAAAGTTTAGACATCCCTGGTTTAAGCCGATACATATTCTATATATTTTTGGTAAAAAAAAAAAAAAAATCGCAATAAGCAATTGGTTTGCGTAAAAGTCAGTGTTTACAAAATAGGGGATGGTTTTATGGCATTTTTATTAATAATTAATTTTTTTAAATGGCAGCGATCAGCGATTTTTTTTTTTTTTTTTTTTTTTTTTTTTTTTTTTTTTTTTTTCCCTTTTTTTTTTTTTTTTTTTTTAATTTTTTTTTTTTTTTTTTTATCGTGACTGTGACATTATGGTGGACACATCGGACAGTTTTGACACATTTTTGGGACCATTGTCATTTATACAGCAATCGGTGCTATACAAATGCATTGATTCCTGTGTAAATGACACTGGTAGTGAAGGGGTTAACCACTAGGTGGCAGTGTAGGGGTTAAGTGTGTCCTTGGACGTCTTTCTAACTGTGGGGGGCATGGCTGTGTGTGACACGTCACTGATCTTTGCTCCGATCACAGGGAACAGAGATCAGTGACACTCACTAGGCAGAACGGGGAGATGCTTGTTTACATTAGCATCTCCCCATTCTTCCTCCCTGTGAAGTGATCACGGTTATCCCCGTGGCGATCGAGTCCGCGGGACCCGACTATACGGAGCTTGCCATGGGTGTGCCCGCTGGCCGCCTCCTAAAGGGACAATGTACGTGATTCTGCCTGTACGAGCCCTTCTGCTGACGTATATCGGCGTGAGGCAGTCGGCAAGTGGTTAAAGAGGATGCTGGACTCGACAGCTCGGCCTCAAGGTAACCCCATTGGGAGAGCACTTCTCCTAGGGGGTTATCTGATGCGGGGAGGAGCCACCGGGGGATCCCAAAAGAGGATGTTCGGGACCTCTCTGTGCAAAACGAGCTGCACAGTGGAAGTATATGCTTTACAATCACTTTAAGTTCCCTATAAAATGAACAACCTGGTTTCACCCCCTTAGTTCTTGAAGCCCTGTTGGATACTACAAAGCTTTGAGGAAAAAGTAGGCCTTGCCACATCCAGCCACCACTACACCCACATGTCCATTTCTCATAGCAGCTCCACCAATGGGAATGAAGAGTATGGACTCAGACATAGGAGTTTAAAGTCCACTGGCTTTTTACTATTGAACTCTGTTGGTAGAATGTTTTTGAAGAAAAGGACAGGTTAATATTTCACCGCAAAGTTCCTAGTTGGTGATTGGGTACTTCCAAAGGAGTGCAACAGGGGTTTTTGAGAAGCCACCTTACCTTAGACAATGTAGGTGACCAGAGAGCCAAGTTTGGGGGGCCTAAACATGCATTCTGCAAGAGGAAGGAGATTAGGCAGACTTTTCTCTAGACTTTGCGGTGGGAGCTCTTGACTCCAGCAATACCCTTGACATTGTCAAGGGTCAGTTCGGAGAGGCATCCCTTGAAGACCATGTGGGGCAGGTGTTCTTGAACGCAGTGCCTGCATTCCAGCATTCTAATCAGTGTTCTGCATATGTCCATAGAGGAGAACTTTTGTAGAGGGGGTGACATGGAAAGGCCTTAGCAGGAGCCCTGAAAAACCTGAGACAGTGGGCTAATCCTCCAATTTCAGAGTGGCACACACTACATCAATAAGGGTAGAAATGGTTTCTCTCAATTCTAGAGTAATGAAGGAAAAATGACTCCCCCCCCCCCCCCCCCAGGGTGATCTTGTCTGGTAAAGATTAGAGCCAGAAATAGCTGTTAGAGATAACTGTAGAATCTGTGGAGGAACGAGCTTAAAGCGGGAGTCCACCGGGACTCCACGTTTTTTTTAAAGCCAGCAGCTACAAATACTGCAGCTGCTGACTTTTAAAATAGTGACACTTACCTGTCCAGCGCGCCCGCGATGTCGGCACCCGAAGCCGATCTCTAGATCGACACTCGAGTGCTGCCGCCGCCATCTTGGGTATGGGAATCAGGAAATGGAGCCTTTCGGCTTCATTTCCCGGTTCCCTACTGCGCATGCGCGAGCCGCCCTGCGCAATGAGGACGGTCCCCGCTGCCTCTGGGATCTGTGTGTTTCCCAGCAGGCAGCGGGGCACTTGCGGAAAGGGGCGTAAGTTACGCCCCTTTCCGCAGAGAGCTATCCCGGAAGTGGGTGCAATTACCTGGATTATCCAGGTAACTGCACCCCCCTCCCCCCTGAAAGGTGCCGATTGTGGCACCGGAGGGGGGAGGGTTCCGATGAGCGGAAGGTCCACTTTAGGGTGGACCTCCGCTTTAACTTCTGCAAGCAGAATAAGCCAGCAACTGCATTAATTGATCCGAAAAATCATGTTTGACTGCAGTAGAAATCCTAGCTGATAATGTGGGCTTGGCTCCACTTGGCAGAGCTAGGAAGCACTTGAATGACAAGTTGGACCCTATAATCAATGGAGAACAGGATTCCAGAATCTAGGTGTTGCCAACTTCAGGCGGCTCAGAACAAACATCCCCAAAACTGTAAAGTGAGAGTTTGGGTCACCCAAAACGGCAAGACTGTCCCCCTCTGCATCTTGAAACAGATATATTGTAATTGTGTAGTAGTAAGGCAACTCCAGCTTTGAGTATAAGGTAAGGCCTCAAGTACTTGCAAAACCCTGATGGCGAATGAGGATCGCTGGCTGGAAGTAATAGGAAACATTAAGTAGGCAGTAGGAATGAACTTGGAATCCGAGTATTTCAAGAGGCTCCTTGCAATGCAGCAGCGGGGAGATGCTTTCTCAATGATAAATGACGGAAAAGAGCCTGCATAAGACACTCCACCCAGTGAATGAAGGCAGCAACTCCGTTCCTCAGCATTAGGCCTTCTGCTGTAGAAACCAGTGAGGAGGAGGAGTTTTTAAAGGCACCGAGCAATCTGAACGAATGAGGTAGCTCCAGGTGCTGAGCCTGTACAGCTTTTTCGCAAAGTGATATATCAGAAAATGCAAAAGTGCTTCTTCCAGCTCTGGATCTGCAAAGTGATCCACCATGACTATCTTGTTACCGGAACAGAGACAGGAAAGCACTTTTCACAGAACTTGGTGTTCAAAGGGTACTCCCAGGCTAGCCTTGCATTGTCCAGATTTGTGGGATCTGGTTGCAAAACTGCTAAAGCCGTGTTGAATAGCTACAATTGTAGAGGTTAACTAGCAGCTGCTTGCAGAAGAGTCTTGATTTGAAGAAAGTGGGGAGAAATGCTAGAAAACAAATTTGGATAGACTTTGCAGCATAGCTGAAGATGACATCCATCCTTCCTAGGACACAAGCTATGATGCAATAAACCTGATGTGTGCTGCTAGTGGGAGGGATTGCCCTGGGCTGCTCTACAGGGTTTTTTTTTTTTTTTTTGCCAGTCTCCAATCCTCTAGGCAGCAGTATAACCTGAAGGTGAAAGAATGTGACCCTCAATAGACAAAGTAATGTATAGTATTTTGTTTCAGAAAAGAAGCTCACTTGAAGCAGTATTTGTCATATAAAAACACTAAAATGCTTAATCGGAAGCCTTAGTAGTTGTGTTAATATATATTAGACAAAAATATGTTGAATTGTGACAAAACGCACAACGTGCATTTATTTGCCGTGATTGTTGCGTGGGAAAACGCGCATGTAAAATCGTGCTTGGCTCAGCCAAAATTTGTATCTGGAAATAAGGTTAATGACTGTTGAAATATTACACCAGTCACTGCTTGTATACTAACAAGTGGACTTGTTTTGGCATTTACACTAGGTTTGTGGCTACTTTTAATTTCAGCGTGCACTTAAAGCGAATTTGTAAACCCTTAAAAAAAAAATGTATTTAACAAATATGTAATACCTGCTCTGTGTAGTGGTTTTGCCCTGATTCCTTTTTTCTCGGGTTCTCCGTTTGTGCCCTCTGTAGCAAGCCGCATAGCTTGCTATGGTAGGCACTCGACCAATCGGAATGTTTGGGCTGAGCGTTACTCAGCCAGTCAAGGGCAGCTTTGTATTCATTCATAGAATACAAAGCTTCCCCTGATTTTTCTAAAGTTGAAGATTGTGACCTCATCCGCCTGCCTCAGCCAATCCAAAGGAATCTTTGTTTTCATTCATAGAATACATAGCTGCCTATGACTGGCTGAGCACCACTTAGTGCGCTCAAGTGCTTGTCTCACTGCCAAAACACAATACTGTATCATGTATATAGCAGAGTCTACATAGTTTATACAGCTCATACAGTGTACATGCCTAATAATGTAAAAAATAGTTTTGGCACGCTTGGCCCAAACAGACTAGTTAAAGGGACAGTAAACTTGAATTCCAGTAGTGTTTTAACTGATTGGGGGTGATATTGGCCAGCATATGTCATTTCAAGCACAAATGCTTGTTTACACTGTGTACTTGGTGCTTGTGTGAGTATTTAGAGTTACATAATAATTATCTGTACAAGGTACCATGTTGTAGACTTGCCAAAAAACTGACAACAGTGACACATTCCCTCCAAAGCAACAGCAAAGGTATAATAAGTGTTAAGAAATTGTGCGCTCGAGTCCAGCGTTCGCCGTCCATAGCCACGGAATGTATGACTCGGCCCTGGCGCCCATGTCATTGGATTTGATTCACAGCAGCAGGAGCCAATGGCTGCACTGCTATCAATCTGTCCAATCAAGTGCCGAGAACACCGGGCAGAGAGACAGCGCGTCCTCACCATTGGAAATTCCATTGCAAGTAAAAAGGCCCACATACCAGTTTTTTTTTTTTTTTTTCTTTTCACCATAATGCATTAAGGTGGAAAAAAAAACGAGGGTTCACAACCCCTTTAAGGTCCTGGTCACATCAAGTGACTTGCACTGCGATGCTGGCAAAATGCAGCACTCGTGTTTGGGTGTCATTCGTTTTCAATGGCACCCAAGTGCGGTTTTGCTGCGATTGTCCCCCAAAAGAAGCTCCTGCTCCTTCTTTGGGCGACCAGCTTCGTATGATATGGTATTAGCGTGGTTGCCGCACAATTTATCACAGCAAAACCGCACCACGTTTAGGTGCCATTGTAAATGCACTTTTATCTTATTTTTTTTTTTTTGTAGATCATTATGGAGACAAACGTTAATAAAATTTTGTTTATAAATTTAATTGTCTTTTTTCTTCTTTTTTCTTTTTTTTTTTCTTTTCTAGCACTGCAAAAATGTTTCAAACACCTGTCAATAATCTGGAAAAAATAAGAAAGACTAGGAAAAGAGTGAAACAGTTGCTGCTGCAGATTGGTTTGGACACATGCAGAGAAGCATATGAGGTAAGGAGGTTTAAAAAAATAAATAAAAAAATTGCCTCTGTATAGGCTTGAAATCTTGAGGTATGTGTGAACAAAGTAAAACATTTGCCAGCTAAGGTCTTAGTCTGCAGCTGGAATCCTAGTGATGCCAGATTAAATGAGCACTGTAAAAGCCAGTTTGGTGATCAGTCAGTTTTGCATTGTAAAATTGTTACAAAATGTTATACTTCTACAGTCCTGTTAGTGCTTATTATAGGTGTGTTCTTTCTTTATTAACGGGAACTGCACCACACCTGTAAAGTCAGACAATTCTTCCCTTTTTTTTTTTTTTTTTCCCCCCACCCCAATCATCTTCCAGGACAGTTCACTTGAGAGATGATTGGCTTTGCTTTCAACAAGAAACACAAATAAGAAAGATTAAAAGGCCCCTCCCTCCCCTTATCCCTCAGTAGTTTTTTGTTTCCAGACCTCCCAGGAGTACACTTTTTTAGTTCTGTTTATTATATTCCCTCTGGTCTGGTGATTGTGGTAATGGGCTCTTTTAGGCACCTTTCACATTTGTGCGACTTGGGGCTGCCAAGTCGCATCCCATGATTTCCGATGAGTAACATTCATATCTGTGCCACTTCAAAGTAGCCCCTGTACTACTTTGGTCCGACTTTGATGGTAGTTGAGGTCCATAGACCTCAAGGTTTACACAGGCATTCCCTGAAACTGTGGCAAAATTGCAGTAAAATCTTGCAACTTTCAAGTCGCAGCAGTGTGAATGGCGCCTTACTGGTAACTAAGACCTGGTGTGCCAGAGATGTCAAGTCACTTACTGGAAGGCCTTTTCCATGTTTTAAATTACAAGTACTGCCTGGCCTGTAGGTCTCAGGAGGATGCATATGCCTGGAGTATTGTGCTTTGTCGGGTTTACCAAGTTGGCAGTTTTACTATTTTCAGGCTTCTGGTGTGCTTTTCGCCTTCCTGAGTTGTGAGCATGTTCGAGGAGACTTCAAGGTGTCCCAATATGATGCCAGTGCTGGTGACGCACTTTTGGTGCACAAGAAGTGCCCTTCCTCCCGAGAGAGGCACAAAAAAAAAAACTATGACTAAATAGTTGTGGAACGAATCTGGGCTTCCATTATTTCTTATGGTGAAATTCGCTTTGATGTACAACTGCTTTGGATTACAATCATGTTTCTGGAATGAATTATGCTTGCAATCCGAGGAAATACTGTAGATACCCACGCAGCGGTTTCAACTTCACAAAGCAAACAATGAAAATGCAGAGCTACTTGGATCTCTTGTCAGCAGCACTTTTGTTGTCTTTGGTCTCCCAGATCACTGGCTCTTTAGGCTCACTTAGCCCCGAGTTGCAGCACCTCACAGGCCCCCTCCAGATAGGGTTCTCCTAGCACCCTAAACGCACTCCTCCAGTAAATTGTGAATTCCCCCCAGTCCCCTAGACTCCCTACTCTCCTTTTAGTTTTCTGTCTCCCTATACTAAGCTGTTCTGACTCCCGGTCCTGGGAGCTGCCGTTTGTTTTGGTGGACAATGCCTTTAGTGTGCACCGAGAGCCTATTTAAAATAATTGGTCTGCCCTAGTACACTGTAAAATGTTGCATTAATGCAGCACATAGTTTGAAGGTGCCTTAGGAAATGTATACTTCACATTAAATTATATCTTGATATCCTATAGAGGATTGCTAAAAAGCACTCCATGTTTCCTTTTACATTAAATGGCGTGTTTGGGCCAGCTTTGCATACATTTTTTTCATTGGCAGAATGGTTTGGCCGCTTCAGAATGCTGTACTAGACTCTAGCAGTTTGTGCTACATACAGGAAGCTGTGTTGACTTCTTGCATGGGTATGAGCGACTTCCCCTCTTCTGCTGGAAAGAGTTGCTATCTAGGGGCTCCTCTAAAAACCACCATGTGTGTTCCAAAGGTAATACTAAAGTAATTGTAAAGTCTGGTGTGTGTGTGTGGGGGGGGGGGGTGTTATTAACAAATGCGTTATACTTACCTGCTCTGATTTGCACAGAGCAGCCCGAATCCTCCTCTTCTTGGTTGCTCCTGGCCCCTCCCTCCTGTTGAATGCCCCCACAGTAAGCAGCTTGCTATGAGGGGCACCCAAGCTAAGCCTTGGCTCTTTGTCCACTCAGACACAGAACTGCAGCCCCGCCCTCCTTCTCTCTGGATTGGCTGACTGATTTTGATTGACAGTGGGAGCCAATGTCGCCACGCTGCTGTCTCGGCTAATGAGGGGAGTCCTGGGCACCCTTACAACATCGCTGGATCTAGATGGACCTCAGGTAAGTATTAGGGGGGCTGAGGAGGGGCTGCTGCTCACAGGTTTTTTTTTTTTTTTTTTTTTTTTATCTTAAAGTGGTTGTAAACCCTTACAAACCACTTTGACCTACAGGTAAGCCTAGATTAGGGCTTACCTGTAGGTCCAAGAAATATCTCCTAAACCTATACGGTTTAGGAGATATTTGCCTGAAGACAGGCACCGCTGTCTACGGCGACGCGCAGGCGCACTGAGCGCGGCATTTCCAACAATGGATCTGCCGCGCGTGTCGGCTCCCGTGCGCATGCGCGGGAGTGACGTCATCACGGCTCCACCGAATGACAGCGGCGGAGCTGCGAGACGCCACCAGCAAAATGGATGCGGCGGACTACAGGGGACAGCGGCGACTTCGCTGGCTCCTGTGTCAGGTAAGTGACACATAATGGGCTACTATGCGATGCATAGTAGTCCATTATGCTTTGCCTTTGCAGGGAATGAAAGAGGAAGTAAACGCATCAGGGTTTACTTCCTCTTTAATGCAGAGAATGCATTAAGATAAAAAAAAAAAAAAACTGCCTTTACAACTACCTTTTTTTGATCAGAGCTAAAAATAGCCACTAATTACTGTATAAATGTCACCGGCCAAAGGAGGGGTTAACACTAGAGGGCAATCAAACGGTTAAGTGTTCCTAGGGAGGTGTTTCTAACTGGGGGAGTGTAGTGACTGGAGGAGACGGATTGCTGTTCCTAATCACTAGAAACAGCAGATATGTGTCTCCTCTGCTGACAGAACTGTGTTTACAGTGACAGATTCCCGTTCTGTGTCTCAGGAGTGTGTGGCCGGCAGATGTCGTGGCAACGGACATTGGCTCGGGTGCGCCCCCTAGAGGTCTTAAAGCGGGCGATGTACAATGACAGCGATTCACCCAGGAGAGCTCAGATGAAACTGGGCCACCTGTCTGCTTTCATCCAATCTGACTGATGGATGTAAAATCGGGCCACCATCAGTCTGGATTTTGCGGACAGGATTCGATTACTGTGGGTGTCCGCTGACATCTGCCACTCCATAGGGGTGGATGCTCTTAATGTGGTGCTTAAACTAATTGGACTCCTGTGATCCACAGGAGAAGTCCAGCCAAACGAGCTTTGACTGGACTTCTTTAACCACTTCAGCCCCGGAAGATTTGGCTGCTCAATGACCAGAGCACTTTTTTGTGATAAGGCACTGCGTCGCTTTAACTGACAATTGTGCAGTCGTGCAATGTCGTAAACAAACAAAATTGAAGTCCCCCCCCCCCCCCACAAATAGAGCTATTTTTTATTTATTTTTTGGTGGCATTTGATCTTCTCTGCGTTTGTTTATAGCGCAAAAAAAATAAAAAAAGGGCGACAGTTTTGAAAAAAAAACACAATATTTTGTACTTTTTGTTATAATATGCCCTTTTTTTTCCCCCTCATTTTAGGCCGATATGTATTCTTCTACATATTTTGGTAATAAAAATCGCAATAAGTTTATATTGGTTTGTGCAAAAGTTATAGTGCCTACAAAATATGGGATAGATTTATGGCATTTTTAGTATTTTGTTTTGTTAGTAATTTTTTTTTTTAATCATGACTGTCAGTGCTATAAAAATTCACTGACTACTGTATAAATGTGACTGGCAGGGAAGGGGTTAGCACTAGGGGCCGATCAAAGGGTTAACTGTTCACTGACTGTTCTGTGGGGGGCGAGATGACAGATCGTGGCTCCTAGATATTAGGAACTCGCGATCTGCATCTCCTCTCGGAACAGGGATTTGTGTGTTTTACACATACATGTCCCTGTTCTGCCTCTCGTGCCCGCAATCGCTTGTGGCTGGTGGTCCTTGCGACCGCCGGTCACGGGCATCGGCACCCCCCGAGTGCAGCATGCATGCCTGCTATCCCACTTAAAGGAGCCGACGTATAGCTACGACAGCTCCCGGGATCCTGCCGACCTTCCGCAGTATGATGGCGGCTGGTTGAAAGGTGGTTAAGTATCTGCACTGTACTGCAGGGCATAATGTTGCTATCCTTCCACAATGATGCCAAAAAATACCAAAATATTTGACAT
The DNA here is from genome assembly GCF_037356315.1 of Lithobates pipiens. NCBI lineage: Eukaryota > Metazoa > Chordata > Amphibia > Anura > Ranidae > Lithobates > Lithobates pipiens. The sequence goes on along the minus strand of NW_027507764.1, from coordinate 373,844,626 downwards.
TAGCATATTTACAGAGGTACTTGCACATCATCTTGCCCTTCTAAGAATGTAGTGCATTGAGGTAATAGGTTGCCTAGATGACCTTCTGAAGGACTCCTCTTTTTCAACTATCTGCCAATGTCCAAAAGGCTATTTAGGTACTTCAGACATTGTTAGGTAATCAAATTTCAAATCTGCCCTCCCTACCTTCCCTTCAGCTAGAATACTCCGTCCTCATTCTAGAAACGCCACAGGAATAACTTTTTTATTTATTTTAATTTTTTTGTTTTTACTCCTTTTTTTTTTTTTTTTTTTTTTATAGTGTTAGGTGAAGCACTCTGTGCTTCATTAGTTGATTATTTTACTTTGAATTCTTCCAAAAACGCTTTGCTGTTGTCTTCTACAACAATAGACGCAGTACATGCAGATTGCTGCAACTTTGGGAGCCCTACTCCAACCCCTCCCTGTAATGTTGATTTGGGCATTGGATCCTGCTTTTGATGCTCATCTCAGCATTAAGTTCAATGTGTAGTTATCAGCAGGCTGCTATAAAAGTATTAAAATGTATCCTGTTCTCTTTGCATTGCTTCCTTTGTGTGAAACCATTGGTGTTCCTGCCAGTCCCTCTCCTTTCCTATCAAAACCTGACAACATTAGGTATTGGAGCAGTGTGTTTAATTTTTCTGGTTGTGCTGAGAACTCTGCCTGCTCTTCTCCAATGATCAGACTGTCCTGCCACAGCTGTTCATTGGGAAGGTTAGTGTACAGCTCTCATTGACTAAAATGGGATTTCACGTGACATGTGACTTGGGGTCTCAAGTCGAATCCCAAGTTGCGGCAGTGTGAACCGAGCCTCGTACACGCAGTACTATTGTTGGCAGGGGATTGTCTGACAGACTATTGTCCTAAAATCTTACCATTTAGTATGCTCCTTTTGACAATTGTGACATTTTTGCCCAACAAATGTTGGATCATAAGCTAGTACATTTTCAGTAGACAACGGCTTGATGTCAGATTTTCATATGGTCAGTACACAATTCCGTCACACAAGTCAAAAGTACAAACATGCATGCTCGCCAAACATGAAATTAGCAGAAGGGGCCCAAAGGGTGGCGCTCAAGAGCTGAAATTCCTCGTAGTACGTAACAATGTTTGTGGCGCGACAATTGTGTACCGTTAGTATGCAAGACGAGATCCTGGCACACACCCTTTTGACAAAAATCAGGCGCTCGGTTGGTCAACAATCGTACTGTGTGTATGAGGCTTAAGTGTGGTGAGGTTTTTTTGTTTTTATTTTAGGAAAGCAGAAGGACAGACGAGAACACCAGGAATTTCGCAAAAAGGAAGCATTAAAAAACAGACTGGTACAGCAGGCACATTCAACAATATGAATCATTGGGTTTACATATTCTTTAAACCTTTCAAAATTGGTTTATGAAAACATTCTACCATCCAGAGCCTAGTTACAGATGAATGACCAGGTGTTAAAGTTGGGACCTGTGGTGTGATGTAACTTCCTAATGAGCCTAGGAAAGTTAGATTTGCAAACTGCACTGAACCATCTCTTGTCCCAGGAAGTGGTTGTTCCAGTCCCTAGGAAGACTGGTCCAGAGCATCCTGTTCATAGTACCAAAACCCAAAGGGGTTGTTCATCCTATCCTAGACTTAAAACCTTAATACCTGCACATTCCAAAATTTCACATGAAATACACAGGGTTGGGTATTGCCCCTCTGAGAATAGGAATATTTAAAGTGGAGGGCCGCCCTAAAATAAAAAATGGCATTAAAATTCTTTAAAAAATGAAAAATATAAAAACAAAAAATGCACTTACCTGAAACCGCTGTTACTGTGTGTAACAGCGTGCCAGAAAAGAATGGGTCCATTCACAAAGCACTGCGAGTCTTGCACAGTAGGAAACGGGCATTGAAGCCATAAGGCTCCACTGCCTGTTTCCCTTTGTTAAGATGGAGGCGCCAGCAGCCGATCCGATGGATCGGCCTTGGGCGGCCATCATCGCGGGCTCGCTGAACAGGTAAGTGTCCTTATTAAAAGTCAGCAGCTACAGTGTTTTTAGCTGCTGACTTTAAAAAAAAAGTGTCTGGAACGCCCCTTTAACATCAGTAGACATTTAAGATGCTTGTCTATATATTCCCATTTACCCATGTCCTTAGTGCTTTCTGTACTTCACTATTGGAGACAATCCCTTCTAATTTGTTGCCCTGCCATTTGGCCTACCGCGATGCCTAAGGGTATTTTACCGGAGGTACTTGCACATCTTCTTGCCCTTTGAAGAATGTATTGCATTCAGGTAATAGGTTACTTAGATCAGTGCTTCTCAACCCTGTCCTCAAGTACCCCCAACAGGCCATGTTTTGGGAATTTCTCTTAGATAAAATGGCTGTCCAAAATACCAAGCCATTGACTCTCATTAAAAGCACCTGTGCAAGATGAAGGTAAACCTGTAAACATGGCCTGTTGGGGGTACAATTATTTTGAGACCATGACATCTCCCTCATAATATACACACCCCAAAATTTTATAGTGTCCACCCTTTCAACCTCCTCACTGCCTTATATATACACCGGGCAATGATCTTTCTTGCTCTCTTATAATCCACCATTATGTCTTTAGTTTTTGCAATATTAAGGCAGGCCATAGATTATGCAATTTAATCTTTTTCTTCCTCCAGAAGTGGAAGGAAAGAAAAGATTCTCCAACACGGTCGGTGTTGATGGGGGAAGACTCCCACATTGTCCTGCAGAGCACAATGATCAGTGTTGCTAGCTATAGCCAGCAGTGCTAATATTTCAGGAAAAATTCAACAGGCTAGTTGTCTACAAGTCAATCGATAGATCGACTTGTGTACAACTAGGGAGCCCATACATGGATTGAACTTTTGCGGTCCCTGCTCAACCTGCCGAATTTTGAACCATGTATGGCTTAAATATACAATTTTCAGTACACCACTCAACCATTTCTTGCTTATATGCTATCTCATTATCTTGTATGAATCAAACTAAGGTGGTGTCATCGGCAAACTTCAGTGCAGTATTTGACTAATGTATTTGGGCATACAGTCATGTGTAAACAGAGACTGAACACATCCCTGTATTCAATAGAATAGTATTGGACACCTGATGGCGTATTACCACCATTTGTATTTTCGACAGTAATGTCCTGTATTTGGATGTAGTCGCTAAGGATTGGCAAGCTGCCATATTCAATGTTTAGGCAGCATGCGCACTAGAAGTTTTTGCAGCTGCTTCTAGGGGTGTGCTTTGGGGTTTTTTTTTGTCCTGGAGCAGCAGTGTTTTTGGCAGAACAATTGCTTGACACTAGTAAAAATGTTAACGCTAGGCACTTTTAGCACTTGACCATTAAAGGGATTATAAAGTGAATTTTTTTTTTTTTTTTTTTTTTAACAAACATGTTATACTTACCTCCACTGTGCAGCTCGTTTTGCACAGAGGGGTCCCTCGGCGGCTGTCTCGGCTTTCTCCCGCAGGTGCTTCTCACTTTCATGCGAGCTCCCTCACATGGTGAGAAGCATCTGCGGGCGCGCTCCCGTGAGCGGCTATAGCCGCTCGCTGTATCACACGGCCCCGCCCCCGGCGCTCCGCGTCAGTAGATGTGATTTAACATCAGCGCGAGCCAATGGCTGTGCTGCTTTCCATCCATCCACTCCAGCCAATCAGTGGCTAGGCTGAACGGTGGAACGGACGTCGGGGGACGAGCGCGGGACTTTCGAGGGGTGAGGTAAGTAAAACGGGGGGGCTGGGGGTGCAGGCACTGTCAGATGTTTTTTCACCTGCATGCATTAAGGTGAAAAAACATTTACCTTTACAACCCCTTTAATTTGTTTCAGTGGCAAGAATAAATTATTATTCTGGCCAATGAAATTGACACCCAAGTGCTTTAAGTCTTTAACCAGTTCAGCTCCGGAAGGTTTAACTGACAATTGTGCGGTCATGCAATGCTGTACACAGATAAAATGTGTGTTTTTTTTTTTTTTTTTTTTTTTTTTTTTTTTTTCCCCACCACATATAGAGCTTTCTTTTGGTGGTATTTGATCACCTCCTGCGGTTTTTATTTTTTGCGCTATAAACAAAGAAAAAAACTGACCATTTTGAAAAAAGAAAATAAAAACCATTTACTTTCTGCTATAGAACATACCCAATAAAAAAATCTAATTTCTTAATAAATTTGGGCCAGTATGTATGCTGTTACATATGTTTGGTAAAGCAAATCCCAATCCACATATATTGATTGTGGGGTTGCTTTATTTTTTCTTACTACTAGTAATGACGCAGTTATCAGCTACTTTTAGCAGGACTGCGACATTGCAGCAGACAAATCAGACGCCTAACTAACACTCTTCACACATTTGGGGACCGGTGACACTCATCAGTGATAAAAAATGTACTGTCACAGTACTAATGGTGCTGGCAAGCAAGGGGTTAATGGGCAATGAGAGGGTTTAAGTGTGTGTGCTTGTACTGTGGGAAGGCAGGGGTCTGTGTTCCTGACAGGATCACTGCCTTCTCTTGTAACAGAATGGCGATCTGCCTTGTTTACAGAACAATCGGCGGGTCTTGGCAGACATCTTGTCAGACGGACCTACTGTTTGGATTTTGCTGTGTCCGGTCGGCATCTGGTTAAACACATGTTACACATTTTTACAAGCATCCAGGCTTTTTTTTTTTCTCCCAAAACGCTGCTGTCATGAGGAAAGGCTTTAAGGAGAGTTGGCAAAACTTCCTGCATGCATAAGAAGGCCTTCTTATTCAAATGCCCTTAGTTCCCTCTGAATTTTATCTTTATTTTTTTTCTTGCAAGGATGCAGTATGCAAGTCACACATACATGCTGCCATGCAGTTAAAAAAAAACAGCATTTCTAATATATTGTACTGTGTGTTCTATAATGGACTTTAATTGCAGCTCATGGGTCTGCATTCACTGGCAGTGTAAGATTGCTTAAATTTGAATGTGTTCTAAGACATTTATGTGATTACTAAAAGGTATAATGTACATATTTCTCATTTTATATGAAAAATCTGTAACACTCTGACACTGTACAAATCTTGTAGGACCTTCTGATTCCTCCTGTATTTGAATTGTATTGTAACTGTACTGTCTACCCTCCAAGTTGTAACCCTACGTTTTGTGTCATTGACTTCTTTAGGCTAAGACTAAGTCTGATGTTCATTTATTATACTCACATTTTTTATTTTAGTTTTTGTACTGATTCATGAGTTAGAATATTAATTTGATGCAAACACATTTGTAACTACATATTACTTGGCGCATATATTTACTAAGTATTGAGTCAAAGTGTGGTTTTTCTAAAGTATTTTCAAGCAGTACATGCAGAAGTAACAATGTGTAGTAGGGATTTTTCATATAATTTCAGCAGTTATCTTTTATAATGGAACACTTCAGCTCTGAAGTTATGGGTAATTGTGCGAGAGGTTTCTTATTTATATAAATATTTCTCATTGTGTACGGTTACCTATCTGGGGAATCTGCTAAGCATTTTTTTTTTTGTTTGCCAGAATTGCATGGCCTATACCTTAGCAATAGTGAAGCTTGCAAGAAGTTAAATACATTAAGTATCAAAATGTATATTCTTTTGTTTGTTTTTTAGGAAATCAACACTTATAATCCAGGCGACACAAATTTTTCCAGTACATCATGGGAGGATGTCTCGCTTTGGGAAGCTTTTGGACGCAGAAATGTATGTCTAACGCTAGTGGTTGGCAATCAGAGTAGAACAGATTTTTAATCTTATCAAAGTCCTGTGTAGGACTGTCTTTCTTGAGCAATGACCATATTTATTTTTTATTTGCAGAAGGTTAAATGTGCAGGAAGCTATTTTTGTGCCTTATTGTGACTTTGCCTCAGCAACAGCATATTTTTATTTATTTTATTTATTTTTAATATATTTGGCAGGATTTTTTATTGTAAACATGCACGTGAAAACACATTGATGTTCATTTTGTCGTTTTAAAATATTCTTTCTAAAAAATAAAAAAAAATAGAAGTAGGTTTTTGTAATGGGTGCTTGACAACGCTGTCTACCTGTGCAAAATAAAACTTTAATTTTGGGATTCAGACTGCTGGTGGGTGATTAGGAAAAAATATTAATTTCTTGCTGAGCTAAGATCCTCCCTTGATGTCACTGCTTTCTGTAACTTCTTAAGACATTATCCTTCTGAAAAAAGCTTTAGACTGTGTGCATGTTTCTCTTTCCACTTGGTTTATTACACCCAAAACTACAGTTTTTATTTTCCAGGGTGATGTCAGGTTGATGCTTTGAAAGTTTATACCATGAAACTCTAGTACGTGGCTACAAGGAAAAGATGAAAATCTGCACATTTAATAAGGATAATGGAGGGTCCAATCGGGTTTGGCTCAAAAACACAGGTGGACTCGATTGGTCCACCCGTATAAAAGGGGCATTTGTAAAGTCCAGACTCTTTTTTTTTTTTTTTTTTAACTGCCAGAGCCCGGGCGTCGGCGGTAAAGTGCGGCTAGTTTTAGCGACGCCTTACCATCATTTTTGGGGCTCTTTTAACCCCCACTAGTGGCCAAATAAAGTGTTCAAAGTGTCGCTGCTGCTTGACTTCAGGAGCGGTTTATACACTGCTCCTAAAGAGCCTCAAAGATGTTGCTTGCTTGACGTCCTGCCCGTGCAGCGCCCCAGTGTGAAGGCACTCGGGCTTTTACACTGGGATTGCAGATGAGGCTTTTTACAGGCTCTGTTTTGTTTTTAGCGCTAAAGCACCTGGAAAAACACCTCCAGTGTGAAAGGGGTCTACAAGTATGTTGTCCGCTTTTAACAGAGTGCCAAATAGCCCCGTAATTTCTAGATCTGATTTTATACTTGCTCTAACGCAGCGTATCTTTTTATTTGTAGCTGAAAAAGCTATTTATGCTAGTTTTCCAGTTATGTGTGAACAAATTCATATTTTAATCTGGAGGTAAAGAACTGTATATTATTATTATTATTATTATTATTATTATTATTATTATTATTATTATTATTATTTGTGCAAGGGAGTGCTTCCCCTGGTGCTTTTAGTGACCTGTATCTGAATAAAGCTTCAACTATGCTAATGCTAAGGATTGGGAAAACACATTTACATTTGTCTAAGTTGACTGTAGCAAAAGTACATGAAGCAGTGCTTTAGACCCGATGGGTAATTCTGAAAGGTATATTACTGCTTCTGCTTATTATCAAATGTTCTTGCAGCCATTATTTAGCATTATAGGGACATTTCTCTTTAGGCTTCGTTCACACAGACGCCAAAGCTCATTGACTGCGAAAAGGCTTTATTTTTTTTAATTTATTTTTTTGCGTCCCTAGCCTCCAGGTGCTACCTGCAGGCAGCCTGTTGCAGTCTGTTAGGATGTAGCAGTTGCAAGGACACAGCTGCTCGACTAATGGGTCAGGTGCAAGTGAGCAGCTCTGAGCACACTGATTGTTAATGTTCGGGGCTTACAACATTAGGACACGTCTGATTGGGGGGGGGGGGGGTGCAAAAAAATATGTAATTAGGCCGCAGCTTTACCACCCCAAACACTTCCCCTTAAACTGCAATGGCCAGGGGTGTACACCTGCTGTGGCATAAACAAAACCCCATGCTGGGATCAGTGGGCACCACCACCTGCCAAACGTGACCCATTCAAATAGTGTCGTGCTGCAACCGTATGTAATGCATGTGGTTGTGACTTGGTAGCGTGACATTTACAGGGTTAAAACAGGCAGTGAGGAGACATATTGCCTCCTTGCTGACTGTCAAACACCTTTTTAAAAGTGATCTGAGCAAGGATTGCTTTTCAGAGAAGTGGAAGTGCTTGCCGCCTGTGTAAGAGGCCTGTTCACACCAGAATGCAGTTTTGTTAATCTTAAGTCTTACTTTCTAGAAGAGTATATTCAGTAGTACATCCAAGCCAATGCAATTGTAAATTTGTAATTGTTGCCATCTAGGGGTGTCAAACTGACTAAAGTCTCAGTTTGCATCACCTCCTGGGATGTACATCTAAAAAATGTGCAGGGTATCTGCAGGTGGCTGACATGTATTGCCAGCTGGAATTAAAAGCAAACTAAACCCTCCTAGTCTTTACAGACAAGGAAGCGGACATCTCTGATCTGCAGTTACCATGATGCTGCACACGTGAGTTATGACACCAGCCATTTGATGGCTTGACAGTTCAGTTGAGAACACAGGCAACTGTGACCATTATCATTCATGGCATGCCTTGAATGCAACTTTTTTGGAATACAATAAAATAGATGTGTTTTTAGTTCTGCTTTTAATTTTAATAAGTTGACAAAAAGCAACAAAAATTGTTTACTATTTTCACTGTTCGGTTAAATAAAAACATGCTTGCAAGATAAATTTATTTTAAGGCCTGATTTAAATCCATATATTTAAAGCAGACCTTCATTTAAAGGTGTAAGTATTGCTCACCCTCTTTTTCAGACATCAAAAAAAAATATATTGCACAAGAGATATACCGGTAGATGTGGCAATAAAATAAGTCTATAAGGTTAATCCCAGTGTACATAAGCTGCATTGCCTCACAGAAAAATATGCGTAGGGAGAACACAGGAGGGCGACAAACCAATTGCTAAACTTTGGTGCCCTCTTGTGTTCTCTTTTCCAAACATGTCTGGCTTTTGTTCATATTCATCACACTAGGGTAAGGGAATTTGTAGATTACAACAGAACTAAAGTTTTGCTTTCTAATTAGTTCATGGGAATTATAACGTTCTCTGCATTGTTGGTAAAATCAACAAATATTTTATTTTTTTGTACTTGCTGAAAAATATTTTTGGCTTTAAAAAAAAAAAAAAAAAAAAAGCAAAATGCAGTCACCACATCCAAAAGACTGGTAAGCTGCAATATATTACGTTTTTTGTTCTTAGGTTTACTTGTACTTGATTTTGTTCTCATTTATTGAAGTAGAATCCAGAAGTGCAGAAGATCGTTTTTCTTTTAAATTTGCATAGTAAGAAAATATTTGTGTTTTTTGATCAAAAATAAGAACATGACTAATTTCACTTTTCATATTCTTTAGGGTTACAGATCCAAGCAGTTTTGTTGCAGCCTCTGCAGCTTTTCAACAAGACTGCTGACGTCTTTCAAAAGTCATCTGCAGCGCTATCATGAAGATGAGAAAGATCAGGAGATGATGGCAAGTTGTCCAAGATGCCCATTCACATCCCATACAAAGAATGTGGTCAAACACATGCGGATTTTTCACTCAAGTGTTCGAAAAGGCCAAACGCCTGCTACAAAGGATGGCCAAAATCCTGTTTGGACAAAAGATTATCCAAAAGCAGTTCAAATGAAATTTTCTTGTGTAAAGTGTTCCTTTACGGACAGCCTGTATTACACTATAAAGAGACATGTTCTAAGTAGCCACCATAAAAGTGAACTTGAAAAGTATTTTGGGGAAAAGTCAGAAGAGGAGCTTAAAGGGACTCTTGGATCAAAAGTTAATCTTGATAATAGATTTTACTGTAAAAAATGCAATTACACCATTCATAACCATGATGCGTTAATGTACCATATTCTGACATCTGACAAGCATAGAGATTTGGAACAGAAGCTGAGATCTGATATTTCTGATGCTGGTCGATCAAGTATAAAAAGACCCTACAGGAAAGTACTTGGTCCACCTGTAGCACTTTCACCTAAACCAACAGCATTGCCAATCTCCCCAGCTTCAGCTCTTCCATCTGCTCAAGATGCAAAGGTGGCTTCACTTCCTCAAAATGGTCCCAATCAACCCCTTTTGGGAGCATCTACTGCTATCATTTCAAATGTAGTACCATCTATAACATCAGTTCCCGATCCTGCTGGAGGTATAGTGAAGACAACATCTACTACTGTTGCCCCTACTGCTCAAGTTGGATTTGTAACTACTGCCCTTCCTCAAAACCAGAGCATTACTCTACAAGCTTCCCTTCCTCAGTCTATGTTCCTTTCTCCAAGATTTACTCTAAATCAGCCTGTCACTGCAACTGTGCTTCCTTCTGCTTGCAGTGTTGGTGGACAGATCATTCCTGGCGCTCAGGCCAATGTACGACCTACAGTTTTACCAGTTAACCAGCCATTAGCCAGGGGCCTGCTTCCTGTTAACCAGTCAACAATGATTGCGTGCCCACAGCCTTTGCAGTCCAATGTATTACAGATGAATCAAAATATAAGGCCTACAATCATTTCTGTAAATCAACCACTGAAGTCGACTAACGTTGCAGGAAATCAACCTGGAGTTCCCCAAAATACCTTCCTTGCAACACCTATAATAAGGCAACTCATACCAACAGGAAAACAAGTAAATGGAATACCTACATATACCCTTGTAACATTGCCGGTTGCTCCATGTGCTATTCCAGCTGTTAATACACCAAACGTGCCTGTACAGCTGTCCCAGCCAGTAGTATCCACTTCTCCAGCCAGTGCGCCATCTCCCCCTAGTGTACAGTCACCACAAAGCACATCACAAAATAATACAACTCCAAAACCAACTCCTGCCAATAGCCCAGCCACTGCTCCAGGTGATAAGGACAAGACTAGACAATGGAAGACATGTCCAGTATGCAATGAACTATTCCCTTCAAACGTCTATGAAGTTCACATGCAGATTGCTCATATAAAACAGGAAAATAGCCCTGATAAGCCAACAGAGTCTGCCACCAGCAATGACCCAAATCAACCTGTAGTTGCAGCAGCACATGCATCTTTTTTGAAAGTTGTGAAGGAAAAGTCTATTCGATGTGTCACTTGCAGGGCATTTACTCCAGAGACAGAGGTGTTGCAGCACCTTTTAATGCATGGTATGGTATGCCTGTACTGCAAAGCTGTTTTTTACGAACTCAGAAACTTTATCTACCACATGAAAATCCTACATGTAGACAAAAAGAAAATCCATGGAGACTTTGTAAGAAAAGGTATTACAGTCTCATGTGATGCTAATGGTACAGCACTCTTTCCTCATTTTGACCTTACCTTTCATGTTTCCAAGGAAGAGCTTGGAGAAAAAGAAATGCAGATTGCTGTAGTTGCTGGAGCCAATTCTAACACTTCTACTCCCTTGTACATCAAAATACAAACCTCTGAGAGAAGCACACACGATGAGCAGGGCGCTAAATGTTCTTTTTGTGAACATGTTTTATCCAAGTCGGAAGCACTGGAAACACATTACAAGGATAAGCACCACATAATGCCCACAATGCATACTATACTTAAATCCCCTGCATTTAAGTGTATACACTGCTGCGGTGTCTACACTGGTAGTATGACTTTGTCAGCCATTGCAGTACATCTTCAGCGCTGTCGCAATGCTCCTAAAGATAGTATTGCAGCACTTGAGTTGTCTGCAGACAGCAATGCTAAAGGGCAGTCAAAGGGAGGATCAAATGATGGTACAAAAGGAAAACCAAATTCTACTGCAGAAACTCAGGTTCCATCAAATGATACAAAGATTGGCCAGAAAAATGGTCTAGGTGCTTCAAAAGACATGTCTCCTGTGCCTTCTAAAAGAAGAAAAATTGACCCCAAATCCGAATTTTCTGATTATTCTGCTGATCAAAATGTTAGCATGCTTGTGATGGTACCAGATGCTTTTGCAACTGTATCTCATGAAGCTAAAAAGGAATTCCTGCTAAAGTATTTCCATGTGAAACCTTACCCCACCAAAAGGGAAATTGAATTGCTGGCACATGTACTAGATATGTGGAAGAGTGATGTTGCTTCGTTTTTTGGTACAAGGCGATATATATGTATGAAATTTCTCAAACATCATGAACAGCAAGTATTACTTGGATTTAAAATGGCGGATCTTAAGCAACTAAAACATGACATAGACCTGCCTGAAGATTATTAAAGGCTGCTTCAATAGGTTTAACGTTACAGAAAATATGATGCAGCTGGTTAGCTGTCCCATGACTTGCATAACTTCACTTGTAATAAGAAATAATTAAAATGAAAACTGGAACTGGTTTAAAATGTCTGATCCAAAACACTTGCTCGTCAATCCATATTTTTTATGTTTGGTGTTCACTATGGTGCTCCTAACTTCTGGTCCAGTAGTTCCACCAAATTGACCTCTCTGTATAAGTTTGTCAGTTTCATGAGTTTGTTCCTGCATTCAGCACTATATTCTGATGTTTTTTTTTTTTCACAAACTCAGTTTGCGACTATGCGCTGTATGTTTGCCAACGTGCTGTAGGACTAGTCAAGCCCACGCTTTATAAAGCTTGGGGTCTGACTAATCATTGATGATGGTGTTTAAGATTTTCAGACTGTGGCTAACCTTTTTCCCCATCGTTACACAGTGGTTGAAGGAGAATGGAAGATTTGTTGAGGCTCATCTAGGATCATTTGGAATATCTGGTTTAAAAAAAAAAGTCCTATCTACTAGATCAGTGGTTCAACCACCAGCATGTGAACTCTACTTTTCTCTGTCCCCTCCTGTTCAGCAGTTGGCCCCCCATGCTGGGTGAGGAAGTGTGCTTGGAAGGAGGTGCAGACAAGAGGAAAAAACTCTGCAGACACTGGTTAGAGTCTTGAGTGTTTGGCTAGCTGGGGACCCAACTTAAGGAGCACTTAATTTAAAGCTGAGCCTTTATTATATATAGCTGGCTGCATATGCTCCACCATAAAGAGCTGGGAAGGTGATGGCAAGAATGACCAGAGCCCTCTGCTGACAGAACACAATGTTTATTTACTAAAGGCAAATTTACTGTGCACTTGGAAGTGCAGTCACTGTAGATGTGGGTGGAAGCTCTGCTGATTGGGTGATATAAATCATGTGCAAGCAAACATGCTGTTTTTATATTTTCCTCTTCAGATCTACAGTGACTGCACTTCCAAGTGCACTTGTAGTACTCATGGATTTTTCTTTGGTAAATAAACCCGTGTGACCCAGGGCAGCATTCTACATTAGTGGTTCTAAACCACTAGACTGTGCAATGTAGAACATGAGCAGGTTCAGAACACACTCATATGCCACACACAGTATGCAGTACAGGGAGTCCCTATACCTGCTTTTGTGTCAGAGCACATTTTATACTTGCACTCTTGTGTCCCTTTTTTCTACGTTATGAAGTTTGAAGGTATGTATAGTGCAATAATGTTGCGACTTGATTTAAAATGGCTATGGCAGCATTGAAGTATTGTCTGCAGTTTAAGCTGTCACAGGCTGAAATAATTGCTCTTGTGCGAACATACTATTATTTTTTTTTTTTTTGAAAGTTTGGGGGGAAAAAATACGGTCTCACAAAGGTTGGGAACCACTGCCCTAGTTACATTGTTGCTCCTGTACCATGTACTGACCCTTTAGGTAGATTTCATAAGTTCTTGGCTTTGATGTACATTGTTGCGTAAGCCTATTGGCATATATAAGGTTTATGGTTTGGTTTTGTAATTTAGGTGCGATGTACAGGTGTGGTGTGTGTTTTTTTTTTTTTTTTTTTTTTTTTTTTTTTTTTTGTTTATGTGCTGCTCCTTAGACACATCGATAACAATTTCACAGCTGTAGCTCTGTCAGTTTTCAGTTTGTACACTATTTTTTGTTTTCATTTGTAGTTATGTGGTTTGGACCCCAAACCTTTTTCCTTTTTTTTTTTTTTTTTTATACAGGTCTACATCTTTATCCATTTCATCTACGTACTGGATGGAGCATCATTTCTGCATCATTTTAGGTGTACTTAACATGTCGGGTTTTTTTTTTTTTTTTTTTTTTTGTTTATGTGCTGCTCCTTAGACACATCGATAACAATTTCACAGCTGTAGCTCTGTCAGTTTTCAGTTTGTACACTATTTTTTGTTTTCATTTGTAGTTATGTGGTTTGGACCCCAAACCTTTTTCCTTTTTTTTTTTTTTTTTTTATACAGGTCTACATCTTTATCCATTTCATCTACGTACTGGATGGAGCATCATTTCTGCATCATTTTAGGTGTACTTAACATGTCGGGTTTTTTTTTTTTTTTTTTTTTTTTTTCCCAATAAGAAAATAAACATTTCTTCAATTCAGTTTTTAATGTGTGATACAGGACACTTTTATATTCCTATATAAATATTATATAATTTATTAGTAACTTTGGGAAATCAGGAACCCTTAGTCGTAGGAAAGACTTAATGTGGTGCCAGTTGGGCCCCCTCATTTCTACTTTACTGTAATATATCTAGTACAAAGAATATATTGCCTTTGCCAATTTGGACTTGCTTTTGTTCAAAATAAACATTTTAACTACAGATTGACTGACTACTGTGTTTCTTAATGCCAATGCAACATTTGCACTGTCTGAAATGTTTACTATAAATTATTTTTGAAAGGAATAAGGTGCTTTTGATCTTAAAAGAAAGAGTTGCCACTCGCACAGAGCTGTTAGAAAAACAAATACCTCAGGCCTACCCAGGGTGCATATCGCATTCCATTTTTTTAGGAATAACCACTTACGGACTGTTTTTACGTCGCTACTTTGAAGAGGAATATCGTGGCAGCCGCTAGCTGCCATAACCCTGGTATCCTCTTCTGTGGCCAGTCGGCTTTTAGATAAAAGCGGTCTCTGTTGCGGATTCATCCGCCGCATGATCACTTATACAGTCTCCGGTGCCCTCTGCCGCTTACTGGAGCTGTCCGGTAGTGGCACAGGTGATCGGGTTCTTCTTCCTGTTCGGTATGGAGACAAGTGAGTGGAAGATGGCCCCCACTTGGCCATAACGTTGCAGGGTGGAAGCAACGTCAAAATGTCACTTCTGCCCATAGCTCTTAAAGGGACTTTATTACAATTTTTAAATTTAAAAGAACCGCGTAAAAAAAAAAAGTTAAAATACAATTTTTTTTTTTTTTTTTTTTTAATTCGCCCTGTTCCGCCGAGCTTGCGTGCAGAAGCAAATTCATTTTTTGAGTAGCGCCCGCATATGAAAACGGTGTTTAAACCACACATGTGAGGTATTGCCACGATCATTCAAGCGAGAGCAGTTATTCTAGCCATAGACCTCCTCTGTAACTCAAAACATGCAACCTGTAGAATTTTTTTATTTTTTTTAAATGTCTCATGGAGATTAAGGGTAAAAGTGTGTATCATTCCACAAGTGGGTGCAATTTTGAAGCGTAACATGTTGGGCATCAATTTACTCAGGAGATATAAAAAAAATATTTATTATTAATTTTTTCTAAGTTTTTTTTTTTTTTTTTTTTGTTTTTTTTTTTTCTTGTAAACACCAAATTTCAGAGCCTGGTCTTTAAGTGGTTAAATTGGGACCAAACTTTCAAAAACTAGGAACCGACAGCTTTTTATTGAAGAAACATCCTAAGGCCCCTTTCGCACGGAGGCGCTTCTAAACTGCCAGTAAAACAGTGTTTTGGAGAGCTTTTGAAGAGCTTTCCATTCATTTCAATGGAGAGGGATGTTTTTTCACCGCCCTGCCAGCACACATTGATTTCAATGGAAATGAACTTTTCAGGTACACTTTTTATTTTTTGCGTGAAAGTGCCTCAGTGAAAGGGGTCTAAATCTATTCTGCAATAATAAACTTACCTGCCTGCTTAGTTTCCTATTGAAGGTACACTAAGCTGCACAGCTCAGCATGCATTCTGCCAATTCTCTTCAGCTGTGTCTGAATGACTGATTCTTGTGTGCATGTGAGGGATGACGTCACCCAACACTGGCCAATCGGAAAGGCCGAAAAACCCACTGCCCAAGGAAAAGGTGTAACCTCCACATTGCTGGAAGATGGGGGGGATGAGTATCTTTGGGGGGGGGGGGGGGGTTTGGCTTTAAGCATTTTCTGACCATATAACTTAAATATACGGCAGCAAAGTGGCACAGCTGTGCTGGATCACGTACCCAGTACGTGATTCAACACTTCCGGATCTGGGGTGTACATGCGCGCCGCCAGTGGCCCGCTCCCGCTGTGATTATGCACAGCTGGAGCTGATCAGCCGACATCTGCCAATCCTTCAGTACAGAGGGAGAATGGCAGTCTGTCTATGTAATCAAGATCGCTGTTCTGTCAGTACAGAAGGCATGGATCTTGTGTTCCTGTAAAGCAGGGACACAGATCTATGCCTATCTCTACTACAAGTACCTCCCCCACAGTAAGAAAATGCCAGCTAGGCACATATTTAACCCTTTGATCGTCTCCTTCCCAGCTGATGGCTGCCATTACTAGTAAAATAAAAATATCCCATAGTTTGATTTGCGCAAAGGTTATAGCGCCTGCAATCAATATATGCTTATTGGGGATTTTTTTTTTTTACCAAAAATATGCAGCAGAATACATATTGGCGTATTCTGATGACTTTTTTTTTTCTCAAGTCATCTTCCAGGACGGCACACCTGAGAGATGAGAGGCTCCTCCCTATAGGAAACACAATCAATCGACAGCTGTTTTAAGTCCCCACCCTTCCCCTTGATCCTCAGTTTTTGATTGTGGATTGTGTTTCTCCCTACACAGCGAAACTGTTTTTTTCCAAATGACCTGAAGCCTAGGGCTGGTGGTCTCCCCCTGGGAGCCGGACCACAAGCTTAGGAAGCCTCTGGGTCTGGTAGGATATTCTTGTCCTTCCTGGGGGGTTCCCCTATCTTTTCCTCAGGGGGGGCAGCAGAAATTGGAAGAGCCCCCCCCCCCCCTGAGAGCTGAAGGACACTGGGTACAGTGGTGTACCCAGAACTTCAGGGGCTATTATCCTGTCTCCCTTCCTTACCTGTACAGGTGGCTGTTCAGACGGGGGTGCTGGCCATCGGTTCTTTCCAGGGGGATTGTGTCCCCGACTCCTGGGTCCCCGGTAGCTCGCGTTGGCTGCTGGAGAGGGCACGGCAACAAGCACCCGCATCATTTTCAAACTTCGGGAAAATGGCAGCGGCGTTCTTATCCAGGAGGGAAGGCTGAGAGTCAGTAGGAGCAGCCGCCCACATCCTCCTTTCGCTAGAGCGAGGAGGCACCAGTTCACTACGGTGGATGTCTCTCTTAACCACCTTAGATGGGAATGAGGAACGGAAGGCATTGCCCCCCCCCCATGTGTATATACTGACTGCTACAGTGCAGGACACAGCCTAACCTTGTACCTCCCTATGGGGACAGCAGTTGGGGGGGGGGGGGGCACTTTGGCGGCTATCCTCCTTGCGTGTGGACCATAAGGATGGAAAAGCAAGCCCGCTGGCTGTGGCAAAAAGGGGAAGACAACGGTGAGTACTTTCCTTTTTGCCTTGGGAATTTAGCTGCAAAATCCCCAATTCCAGCCAGAGGGTTTCTGGGCATTTGAGATAATCTCCCCTGGGGTCTGGATTCAAATAGCCCTTAAGCTTTTGCTAAAAACACCAGCCGCAGCTCCCTCTTACATCAGAGACGCTGTATGGTGGACAGGTGGTACAGAGAACGAGTGTGCCTAAACCACCTTAGATGGGAAAGAGGTAGGCCATTGCTCCCCCTTCCCTGTGTATATATTGACTGGTGCAGTGCAAAACCTGGAGTTGGGATACAAATAGCCCAGACGCCACTGCTAAAACCACCAGCCACAGCTCCCTCTTACAGCAGAGACACTGTGGTTATCGCAGCAGTAGGTTGCCAGCCTTTCCCTACATGCCCAGTTGTGGTACATTAGTAGGGATGAATATAGCGCACAGAGGGGACCTGGTAGATACAAAGTTACTTACAGGCCAGGTATACCACTGAACAAGTTATTAATTGGGCAGTGGTTGGTGGATTCAGAAGCTCCCCTGGTCAGCAGGTGCACTAGGTTATTGGCCCTATTAGCCCAGCTGCTAGGAATCTGAAGTTGCTTCATGATGCTTAAAAGCTGACCCAACATTCAAGGATGGGCAGGAACCAAGCTTCTGTGTGGCACAGTAGGGGTTCCCTTGTGACAGATCCTCCTTTTGGGGGTTGCTTGCTATAGGTAACTTTCATAAGCTCCAACCTCCCACTCCACCTTTACACTGTGGTTATATTCTAGTGTAGGAGGTAAGAAAAAACTTTTTTGCTGATTTGGGCTACAATCCACTCTGGCAGATCTAAAGGCGATTCACCATAGATCGCTTCCTACATCCTTTTAATTGAGGATTTTCTGTGCAAACCTATGCAAGAGCTACATAATTGCTTATTTGAAGCATGCAAGTAGCTATTTACCCCCAGGCTAAATTGGTAACCACCTACCTCTTCTAGAGGCTGCCTTAAATTGGTCTCTAGGGCTGGGCTCATTGAGACTTTAGTTGCTAATCGGTCCCACCTGGGTATGAGCTGGCTAGCGTTTGCTCAGTCTATGGAGGTAAGGTAGGACAACTACTACTATAGTAGGGTGTCCAACCATTTTAGGATTTGTTCCTTCACTGGTGGTGAAGGTTTAGTAGAAAATTAAAATTAAGCTTTGACGCTGGAACCCTATGTTTGTGCATCTAAGTGCGTACAAATAAGTGCCTTAAAATTATTAGAAAAACTGTATGTGTTTAGCAAAAAATTATTACCGTATTTTCCGGCGTATAAGACGACTTTTTATACTTAAAAAAATCCCCCAAATATCGGGGGTCGTCTTATACGCCGGTATATGGATGTCAGCATTAATGTCCGCGGAGGGAAGAGGAGCCGAGGGGTAGCCGCATTCACACTGTATACAGTATTACAGTGTACCGCGCCGAGCCAATCACGGCAAGCGATGTATTCTTTTAATGAATACAAAGCCTGCACGGATTGGCTTTGAGATTCAGAGAGGCGCGGGTTGATGATCCAACCTGTGCCAATCACGGCGAGCGATGTATTCTATTAATGAATACAAAGCCTGCTCGGATTGGCAGAGGCTGTAATATCATCAGCCCGCGCCTCTCTGAATCTCAAAGCCAATCCGTGCAGGCTTTGTATTCATTAATAGAATACATCGCTTGCCGTGATTGGCTCGGCGCGGTACACTGTAATACTGTATACAGTATGAATGCGGCTACCCCTCGGCTCCTCTTCCCTCCACGGCCACCTCGCCATTCAACACCGGAGATTTGTTTTAAGCACCCGACCCTCCATCTGGCACCCGACCCTCCATCTGGCACATGAGGTATTTAAGGGGGTCGTCTTATAGGGCGAGCATATGTCAAAACCAACGTTTTAGCTGGACAATTAGGGGGTCGCCTTATACGCCCAGTCGCCTTATACGCCGGCAAATACGGTACTTGTATATCCAATATCGGTGTTTGGTTTTCTTATTTCTTATGTGTGTGTTTAACAATAAATATTACTTGTATATCCAGTGTGAATACTGGTTTTCTTATTACATACTATGTATCAGCGTGGGTGCTGATTTGCCATATATATATATATATATATATATATATATATATATATATATATATATATATATATATATGTGTGTGTGTAATGCTGTATATATGTTTTCTGATGAAATGCACACAGTTACCAGATAAACAAAGATAAACAACAAACATTTTTTTACAATTGTGCAAAAAAGTGCTGATTAATAGTCTTAAACAAGTGTCATGCAACTACTAGTGCAAAGAATGATAGTGCGGGATAATCGTGCAAAAAACACAAGAAAAATGTCCTTCAATATGCAAAGAAATTTTCAAAATCGCATCCTGAAGTTGCTAAAAAGTCGCATGTTGCTGTATCTCTAGAGCTGATAGTGGGATAAGGTGACTAGTGCAGGAAGACTAAGGACATTCTTCCCCGGTGTGCCACTCAGTGCTGTGAGGATGTATTTGCGCTCACCAGATGAAATACGCAACATAGAAGTTTGGGTCTTTCTGTCTTTTATATTTATAGCCTTGTTTTGCTGTACATCAGTAAAACACAACAGTAAAGGCGTTCCTGTCCTTTCTGTATTTATATATCAGTTATGACCTAGCTAGCTGCACTTCAGAAATATGCAGCATTTAAGGTTTGCTTGTGTCTTAATGTTTTTACATCTTGGCAGCACATCAGAAAACCAGGCTGTGAGGACTGTTTGTCTACATTGAGGTTCAGATTTGGGTCTCTTCCCATATTTGATATATCGGTTTAGCTAGTCACACTCGGGTACACAACATTGTTGTCTATACTTGTGTCCTTTCTGTCTAAATCTATTGCGCCGTGCCCACAATCTATGATCTTTTTATTTGTGATATTAATACATGTATCACCTTTTTATATTTCAGCCTTCTTTTCCATGGAGGGTCCAGAAGTTCGGGCTGCAGATGCCACATGTCAGAAAACCTTGACCCCTTACATTCAGGGATGCCAGAACCATTTCCTAGGGTTGAAGCCCTGTAGGTTTATGGGACACTGGAGGAAGGGGATAATGAATTGACCTGTTTAGTAAGAAGAGTTCTGTTCAGAGGAGTATTAGGGCCTGAGGATGAAGTATAAAGATGTATACCCGATCAAATAGGTTTTGGCTCGGTGCAATATGGGTAGTCTACTCCTGCTATGGACTTTAATCTGAAGTAGGCTCTCAGGCCTAAGTAAAGCCATAGATTGGGCATGCCTTAAACCCAGGGATCAAGCATCTGTTAATCTATTACCCTTAAGTAGGCTTCCCTTTAGTCTTCTGACGTCTGCTGACGTAAAGATAAAAAGGAACAAAAAAGGTTGTCTGTCAGGCCCCCCCCTCCCCCCCCCTTTTTTTTTTGCAGCTTTACTTCCTTGAACAGGGTAGTGTTAAGACAGGCCCTCTTATTGATTAATGTAGTGTCCTTGTCTTACAACACTGGTCTCTGATTTATCTTTTTAGTGGTTCTAAGTAGCACCTACAGGCACAATAGGCCATGGTTGTTAGATGTGTGAGACAGGCAACATTGCTAACCTACAAGTTTAACTTGTTTTCTGATTCCATCTTTAAGAGCCCATTTCACCTAGATACTGCATCCGAAGCGGAAAAGGCAGGGACATCGGTGGAGCAGACCTGCAGATCAGCCACATGATCCAGCTAAGATACCTTCATCAAGCATATGGAGTGGAGGTAAAGCTCACTGCAGAACCAAGGTTCGCCAAGAGGGTCTTGCAGTGGCCCCAGTGGCAGTGGCCTGAGGTACTTGTTTATCCTCTCAGGTGTGCCGTCCTGGAAGATGACTTGAGAAAGGTACCAGTTACTTACCGGTAGCTGTCTTTCTGGGAAATCTTCCAGGACGGCAGGCCTACTTCCCGCCCGTTGGAGGAGGGAAAAATTGTAGAACACTAGAAGGTGAGTGCCTATGAGGAAGGATTTTCCCTTGTGAACCGGGTTCAGGAGATACTTCTCTACAAACTGAGGTTCAAGGGGAAGGGTGGGGACTTTAAAACAGCTGTCGATTGATTGTGTTTCCTGAAGGGAGGAGCCTCTCATCTCTCAGGTGTGCCGTCCCGGAAGATTTTCCAGAAAGACAGCTCGGCTAAGTAACTGGTACCTTTTAGGTGTGTGGGTGGGGGGGGTTCCCACAGTTCCTTTTTATGTTTTAAGGTGGAGGAAAAACACAATTTTTTTTTTTTTTTGGGGGGGAAAAACAAAAATGCAGAGATGATCAAATACCACCAAACAAAAGATCTTATTAGTGGAGATGGCTAACTGTACATGCTCTTCTGTTTCACTACTGAATCACCTTCTCATCTGCCCCACCACTAACCCGCTTTCTCTTCTCATCTGCCCAACCACTGTACCTCCTGCACATCTGTCCCACCTCTGATCCTGCTGCACATCTGTCCCACCTCTGATCCTGCTGCACATCTGTCCCACCTCTGATCCTGCTGCACATCTGTCCCACCTCTGATCCTGCTGCACATCTGTCCCACCTCTGATCCTGCTGCACATCTGTCCCACCTCTGATCCTGCTGCACATCTGTCCCACCTCTGATCCTGCTGCACATCTGTCCCACCTCTGATCCTGCTGCACATCTGTCCCACCTCTGATGCTGCTGCACATCTGTCCCACCTCTGATGCTGCTGCACATCTGTCCCACCTCTGATGCTGCTGCACATCTGTCCCACCTCTGATGCTGCTGCACATCTGTCCCACCTCTGATGCTGCTGCACATCTGTCCCACCTCTGATGCTGCTGCACATCTGTCCCACCTCTGATGCTGCTGCACATCTGTCCCACCTCTGATGCTGCTGCACATCTGTCCCACCTCTGATGCTGCTGCACATCTGTCCCACCTCTGATGCTGCTGCACATCTGTCCCACCTCTGATGCTGCTGCACATCTGTCCCACCTCTGATGCTGCTGCACATCTGTCCCACCTCTGATGCTGCTGCACATCTGTCCCACCTCTGATGCTGCTGCACATCTGTCCCACCTCTGATGCTGCTGCACATCTGTCCCACCTCTGATGCTGCTGCACATCTGTCCCACCTCTGATGCTGCTGCACATCTGTCCCACCTCTGATGCTGCTGCACATCTGTCCCACCTCTGATGCTGCTGCACATCTGTCCCACCTCTGATCCTGCTGCACATCTGTCCCACCTCTGTTCCTCCTGCTCTTCTGCCCCACCACTGTACCCCCTGCTCATGTGCTCCACTGATGTGCCTCCTTTCTCCTCTGACCCACCGTTGTAACTCCCTGGTCATTTGTCCCACCAATTTACCTCCTTTCGCTTCTGTCCCACCACTGTACCCCCTTCCTCTTCTGTCCCACCACTGTAACCCCCTACTCTTCTGTCCCACCAATACCTCTTTTCACATCTGCCCCAATGCTCTACCCCCCTGCTTTTCTGTCCCACCACTGAACCCCCTTTTCATCTCTACCACCCTGCACAGCTGCCCCACCGCTGTACCTTCCTGCTCTTCTGTCCCACCTCTGAACTCCTCCTGCACATTTTTCCCCACCTGCATATCTATGATATGCAGAGTGTTGGAAAGGAAGCAGAGATGAAACACATCTACTTGCCCTGGCACATTTATCCTGCTGATCCACCTCTCACATCCAGCCCACGTGCTTGTATGGGATGTATGTCTTTTCACATACAAGCATCTGGAATGGATGCTCAGGTCAGGGGCATTTTCTGAAAGCAGTGGCCCTGTGTGCAGGATCATAAGTTGGGCCTCTGCAGCTGAGAGTGCAAATGTTGGGTGTGATTTTCATTGCACTGAACACTGGCTGTGGCTTAAAGGGACACAGCGTGCAGGGGTTCAATAGTAAGTGACGCAACAAAGTTTCAGGAATAATTTCAACAACGTTCCCAGAAGCTCAACAGTAATTCCACAAACTGTCACCTGATTGAGAAAACCACAATCACAGTGAAATCCTTTTTTCTGAGATTGGTAGTGGCAACCAAGCGAGTCATCTTCCTCCAGCTGGTGGGTGGGGCTGGCAGGACTGTGATTGGCTTTAGCAGTGGCCAATGACAGTCCCCCTCCTCCTGGAAACAGGGACTTCCCCCTAGCAGAACTGCACCCAATTGCTTCCCTATCACAAAAGCTGACAATCGCAACTACAGCACAGTTAGAGAACCAAACAATGTTTTTGCAATGTGTGAGGGCACAGTGCCTCCCCCTCAGTGCAGGTGTGGAGTGGGGAATTCTGAAATTGGAATGCATTAGTGTCTCACTGACACTTCCCTGCGCTGCTCTGCTACTGGGGAGGGAGTTGAGTGCTGGCAAGAGAGGCTTTGCGTGCCAGGGGTAGCCTACCCCTGTGATAGACAAGCACAAAGTGGCACATAATTGTGAAGTGGAAGGAAAATGATAAATGGTTTCGAATTTTTTTGCAAATCTCTGAAAAGTGTGGCATGCATTTGTTTTCAGCTCCCCTGAGCCAATACTTAGTGAAACCACTTTTATCTGCAATTACAGCTGCAAGTCTTTTTGAGTATATCTCTACCAGCTTTGCACATCTAGAGAGTGAAATTTTTGCCCATTCTTTGCAAAATAGCTCCAGCTCTGTTGGACTGGATGGAGAGCGTCTGTGAACAGCAATTTTCAAGCCTTGCCACAGATTCTCACTTGGATTCAGGTCTGGACTTTGAATGGGCCATTCTAACACATGAATATGCTTTAATCTAAACCATTCTATTGTAGCTCCAGCTGTATGTTTAGGGTCGTTGTCCTGCTGAAAGGTGAAACTCTGCCCCAGTCTCAAATCTTTTGCAGACTCTAACAGGTTTTCTTCTAAGATTGCCCTGTATTTGGCTCCATCCATTTTCCCATCAATTCTGACCAGTTTTCTTGTCTCTAAACAAAAGCATCCCACAACATGATGATGCTGCCACCACCATATTTCACGGTGGGGGTGGTGTGCTAAGGGTGGTGTGCAGCGTTAGATTTCCGCCACACATAGCGTTTTCCTTTTAGGCCAAAATGTTCAATTTTGGTCACATCTGCCCAGAGCACCTTCTTCCATATATTTCCTGTGTTCCCAAATGGCTTCTTTCAAACTGCAATCAGGATTTCTAATGGCTTTCTTCTTGCCACTCTTCCATAAAGGCCAGATTTGTGGAGTGCACGACTAATAGTTGTCCTGTGGACAGGTTCTCCTACCTGCTCTGTGAATATCTGCAGCTCTTCCAGAGTTACCATGGGCCTCTTTGCTGCTTCTCTGATTAATGCTCTCCTTACCCGGCCTGTCCGTTTAGGTGGATGACCATGTCTTGGTAGGTTTGCAGTTGTGCCATACTCTCCATTTTCAGATGATGGATTGAACAGTACTAGGTGAGATGTTCAAAGCTTGAGATTTTTATATAACCCAACCCTGCTTTAAACGTCTCTACAACTTTATCCCTGACCTGTCTGGTGTGTTCCTTGGCCTTCATGATGCTGTTTGGTCACTAAGGTTCTCTAACAAATGTCTGAGGACTTTACAGAACAGCTGTATTTATACTGAGATTATATTACATACAGGTGAACTTTATTTACTAATTAGGTGACTTCTGAAAGCAATTGGTTTTGCTAGATTTTAGTTAGGGGTATCAGAGTAAAGAGGGCTGAATACAAATGCACACACCACTTTTCACACATTTATTTGTAAACCATTTATCATTTTCCTTCCACTTCACAAAAATGTGCCACTTTATTGGTCTATCACATAAAATACATTTGCAATTTTGGTTGTAACATGACAAAATGTGGAAAAGTTCAAGGGGTATAAATAAATTTTCAAGGTATTACAAGTGCAGTAAGAGTTTTTGCACGTTTCTACAATATAGCCCCAGTGCAGTGATAGCTTCTGCCAAGAGCATTAATAGCTCCTGTAAAGCCAGGACAACAGAGAAATACAAAAGTAGGATTTTTGCACTCACCGTAAAATCCTTTTCTGACAGACACAGCACCTTAATCTTGACCTCAGGGTTATATTGCCACATTTAGGAGAAGATTAGGCAGAACACCAACAAAAACACAGTACCACCCGGGGGGGTCCTACTGGCTATAACCCCTCACTCTGCTCCCAGCAGCTTTGTTCATCAACAAGCAGTACAAACATAAATTGGAGGGGTGGGTGCTATGTCCATCAATGAACATCAGAATAAAGGATTTTACGGTGAGTACAAAAATCGTATCTTCTCTTTCGTTCGTTGACAGACAGAGCGCCTTAATCTTGACCTTAGGGGATGTCCCCAAACAGTGCCAAAAATGAGGAGTGGGAACACAGAAAATAAACTCCACCCATAACAAGAATGCCCCATCAGATGAGTTGCTACCTCAAACGGCCGCCTGCAAAACCTTGCAGCCAAAGCATGCATCTGAAGATGTGCCCACATCGACCTTGTAAAATTTTGTGAAAGTGTGTACGGATGACCAAGTCGCCGCCTTACACACCTGAGAAATGGACGCTTGATGTTGGAAAGCCCAGGAAGCACCAGTTGCCCTGGTAGAATGCACTGTGACAGGAATGGGAGACGCCCTCTCCTTTATGGCATAAGCCTGAACCACAATCTGTCTGATCCACTGGAAAATGGTGGCCAAGGAGACCGTCAGGCCCTTCTTCGGACCAGGCACTGAAACAAACGGAGTCCGACCTCTGGAAAGGAGCCATAGCAGACAGATACACCTGCAGAGCCCAGACCACATCCAAAGAATGTAAAGTAACCTCCTTGGGATGCGACGGCCGAGGACATAAGGACAGAAGCACGATGTCCTCATGAAAGGCCGAAACAACCTTCGGAAGAAAAGAAGGCTGCGGACGCAGCACCGCCTTATCCATGTGGAGGATCAAGTAGGGAGACTTGCAAGACAAGGCCACCAACTCAGAAACCCACCTTGCAGACGTAATAGCCACTAGAAAGACTACTTTCTGAGAGAGCGTCAAAAGAATCTCCCTAATATTTTCAAGCAGCGGTTTCTGAAGCACCGAGATCACCAGATTCAGATTTCACATGGGAAACAGCAGTCGTACCAGAGGGGCCATACGCCGAACCCCCTGAACAAATGTACGCACCAATGAGTGATTCGCCAAGGGACGCTGAAAAAAAAGACAGCCAAAGCTGATGTCTGCCCCTTAATGGTGCTTAATGCAAGCTTCTGATCTACTCCTCGCTGCAAAAACAGCAGAATCCTAGAAACTGAATATGTACACGGACGCTACCCCATCTCGCACATGGAGATGTAGACCTTCCACGTGCCATGATAAATCTTCCGGGAAGAAAACTTCCACGCCCTCAGCATAGTGGAAATTACCGAAGCCGACAGCCCTCGGTCACTCAGCACGTGGCTTGCAAAAGCCATGCTGTTAAAACCAGCGACGGTAAAGCAAGGTGAAGTATCGGCCCTTGCGACAGAAGGTCCTCCTGCATCGGTAGCTTCCAAGGAACACCCGCCACCATTCATACTATGGGTCGGTGTACCAAGGACATCAAGGCCAGTCTGGGGCAATCAGAAGCACCGGAATCCTCTCGACCGCCACTCTGCGTAGCAGACGAGGGAGGAGTCTGAGAGGAGGAAAGGCAAAAATCGGCTGATAATGCCCCCATGGGGCCAACCAGGGATCCTTTGACCTGGCTACAAACCTCTGCACCTTCCGATTAAATCGAGAGGCTAGGAGATCCACATTCAGCATGCCTCACCTTAGGCAAATGAGCCGAAGCAACTGATGACTGAGGTAGTCCACCTGTCAGTTTTCTACACCCGGAATGTGTACGGCTGACAGAGCCGCCACGCGCCGCTCTTCCCACTGTAGGATGTGAGAGACCTCCAGTGCTGCAGCTGAGCTCCTTGTTCCCTCCCTGATGATTGACATACGCCACCGCCGTATTGTCCAACTGGATCCTGACCGGATGCCCCTGCAGCCTCTGCGATCGCCCGAAGATCCAGCACATTGATCAGCAGGCGGGATTCTTCCTGCGTCTAGCAACCCTGAGCCATCTGGATGCCCCAAACCCCCCCCCCCCCCCCCCCCCGGCTGTTCAGGCTGGCGTCCCTCGTAATCGCCTTCCTCTTCATTGGACGTAGCGACTTCCTGGACCTAAGGGCCGGGGACTTCAGCCACCAGAGAAGCGAAGCCCTGGCTAGCTGGCTCACCTGAATCTGACAATCCAGGGATGTTGGAGATTTGTCCCATTTGGACGGGATCTCTTTCTGCAAGACTCGAGTGTGGAACTGAGCTTGGAACCTCTGTTCCAAGCTTAATCAGCTGCCCAGAGCTAGAGTGTAACAGAGACCGTCCCCTGTGGCTACAAGAAAATGACCGCTGGCTGCCTCAGGCAAAAAGTGCCCAAAAACGCTGGGAAAATGGCCGCGGCAACCATTTCCCCCCACATGGCGGCACACAGAAAACACAGGGATTAAACGAGCGAACCAAATGACCACCCAGCGCAGCCCCTGGCCAGGACCCAGAGATTACCCGGAAGACCCCTGGGCCTGGTACGTGCTCTAAACCCCTTATGCCCAGTCACACAGCGCTCCCTTAGAATGGGGAGGAGGAAAATAGGCAGCGAGTGAAGAAAGGGAGATAGTGAGACCCCCTAATCGAACTCCCAGGGAATGCCCAGCTGCTCCATCCTGCCTAAACAGGTGGAACCATACTTACCATTCCTGCAGGGACGCACTCCACAGACAGACCCATCACCCGAGCAGTACGGGGTGGCTGTCAGCCACGGCACACTGTGACTCGGATAGCAGTAGCCCGGTCATATATGTGCCCCGGAGCATATAGCTCACTGGCCGCCACTGGACTAGAATGGGGCCTGTCGCGGCCGACCCAACGTGGAGCTAAGGTCTGCACGTGCTCGATGGCCAGGCTGGGGAGACTACCGGGATCTATATTATCCAGCTTGTCACCCAGCCCGGCTGTTGATTGTAGATCACAGGAAGCAAAAAAAAAAAAAAAAAGATATTTTTTTTTAAAGACCACTAGTCCCCACGGAGAGAGCCAGGTCCTTCTAGACTAGGCAGAAAAAAAACTGAGCTGCTGGGAGAAGAGTGAGGGGTTATAGCCAGTAGGACCGCCTCCTGGGCGGTACTGTGCTTGTTTTTTGTGTTCTGCCTAGTCCTCTCCTAAAGGTGGCGATATAACCCTAAGGTCAAGATTAAGGTGCTGTGTCCATCAATGAACGAAAGAGAAAGTAATTTATGCATGTCCCTGTCACCTATTGTTGCTTTTGATTGAGCTTCATTTAGTAAGGTAGTTACATAGTTGGTAAGGTTGAATAAAGACAACAGTCCAACGTGTGTGTGTTTGAGAAAATCATTTCCCATATCCCCCTATATTGTTTTCGCTTAGATGCATGTCCAAGAGTCTTTTAAAACTATCCATACTTCCTGCTGACACCACCGATTATGGAAGAGTTCCACATCCTTACTGCCCTGACAGAGAAAAAAACCCCTACGCAGCTTAAAGGGATTGTAAAGTGATTTTTTTTTAAAATAACAAACATGTTATACTTACCTCCACTGTGCAGCTCGTTTTGCACAGAGTGGCCCCGAACCTGCTCTTCTGGGGTCCCTCAGCGGCTGTCTCGGCTTCCTCCCGCAGGTGCTTCTCACGTTCATGCGAGCTCCCTCGCATGGTGAGAAGCATCTGCGGGCGCGCTCCTATGATACAGCCGGCGGCTATAGACGCTCGCTGTATCACACGGCCCCGGCGCTCCGCGTCAGTGGATGTGATTGACAGCAGCTCGAGCCAATGGCTGCGCTGCTTTCCATCCATCCACTCCAGCCAATCAGCGCCCAGGCTGAATGGTGGAAAGAACGTCGGGGGACGAGCGCGGGACTTTCGAGGGGTGAGGTAAGTAAAACGGGGGGGGGGGGGGGCACTGGCACTGTCAGATGTTTTTTCACCTTTATGCATAGAATGCATTAAGGTGAAAAAACATTTACCTTTACAACCCCTTAAAGGATAAACCACTTCCTTCCAGTCTCCTCTTATGGCACTGTGTCCACTTACACTCCCTTGGATTGAGAAGTTTCATACTTACACTGGGATCACTGTTGAGATATTTGTATATCGCAATCAAATCTCCTCAAGCGTTTCTTCTCACAAATTTAGCGCTTGTCGTTCCTCATAATTGAGGTCCCCATATTCATTTAGTTGCCCTTCTCTGGGCTCTCTCCAGTTCCAGCACATCCTTTCTGAGGATTGGTGACCAGAACTGGACAGAATACTCTAGATGTGACCAAACCAGAGTTTTATAAAGTGGTGAAATAATCATCTTATCGCTGGAGTAAATTCCTTTTTCAATGCATGCTAATATTCTAGTGGCTTTGGTAGCCGCTGCTTGACACTTCATGCTATTTCTCAGTCTGTCTTCTACTAGAACCCCTATATCCTTCTCCATCCTGGAAGCCCCTAGGGGTTCTCCCCCACAAAGCGTAACTTGCGTTTATATTTTTACCCCCCAAGTGCATTACCTTACATTTACCAGTGTTAAACTTAATTTGCCATGCAGTAGCCCAGTCCAATAATTTATTAAATATGGTTCTATATCCCGCTGTTATTGTCCTGCATATTTTTGTGTCGTCAGCAAACACTGAGATGGACCCATTTACCCTGCATATTATAAATAAGAACACCGGTTAAATTATTTAAGTGGGGTAGGCATGATTCCCCGGAGTCCACGGTGCCAAAAATCACCTGCTGATTTAATACATATGTTATGGAATTGTCCTAACCTGGCTAAATATTGCCGAGCAGTGGTGAATACAATTAATGAAAACTATACACACACACACACACACACACACACACACACACACACACACACACACACACACACACACACACACACACACACACACACACACACAAAAATTTGCTTCTTGGGCAACCTTGATGAAGAACTTATGCCCCATGAGATTCTGATACCAGTTAGCAGATTACTGTTTATGGCACAAAAGCCAATATCCCTAAGGATTTAACTGTGGTTAAATACTTGTTATGAGGTTTAGAGAATATATGTAAGAAAAATAAAGAAAAACTCAGAATTTGCTGTGGATTGACCATATGTAAGGTATTAGAAATAAGGAATTTATGTACAAACTGTATAAGTGACAAGTACTATATCCAATAAGAATGTATTTTGGTTTGTAATGATCAAAAATTTACAATAAAGAAGAAATAAAAAAATAAAAAATGAAGATATTTATCCCACCCTCTATATTTATAAATAAATTAAACAGAATTGGTCCCAGGACAGAGCCTTTGGGTACCCCACTCACCACTCTGAGTATACCTTATTTATCACAACCTACAGACCTCAGCTTGTAGATTAAGCGTTTGTGGGTGACTATATCAAATGGTTTTGCAAAATCCAGATACACCACATCCGCCAGCCTACCTTTGTCCAGATGGCAACTCACTTCTTTGTAGAATGTTAATAGGTTGGTTTGGCAAGAGCGACCTTTCGTAAACACGTGCTGATTACTGCTAATGATGCTGTTGTCCAGCTTCATACCTACCTTAGCTGCCTTTCTTGTCACAATATTATGGCAGTTTGGTTCATGTTTTCCCGAAGCAGATTGGATAAGTGTGTGTGTGTGCGCATACACAATTTGTTTGTCATGACACAAAAAAAATACCAGCACTACATGCTAATAATTATTGCATTGTTTATTTTGTATACAAAGTAAAAAATCTGTGGAATTACTCTTGAGGCCCCGAACACAAAAAAATTAAATGAACTTTGCATATATCTTAAAGAGCCACTTTACCTAAAACAAGTATTTCTGTATTGGCAAATGCTGGAGCACTAAGTCACCTGTCAAATTCTTATATCTTTGTTGGGAATTTACCAAACTCCCAAGTGGTTATGATCAGAGTCAGTAAATGACAGGGAGATATTGCAGCTGGAGTACATAAAATATGTCAGAAGGCACCTGCCTTAACCCCCTAAATTCTACTTATACCTAAAATATCACTTTTGGCTAAACCCCATAAAGTAAACCTGTCACAAACTCAAGCCATTCAAAGTAAACATGCTAAAAAAAGGCAGTAAATGTCCTTAGCAATCATTGACATTTTCCATACAAAATCAGACTTGTCCCTGTCCCTCACCTTCTAGTTGGTTAAAGGGGCTTTCATATTATGGACTGAAAAAGACGTTTAGGACAGAGTGAGGCCCAGTATAACATTTAATGGTAAAATTGGTATACAACTTCATTTGTCTATATAGCTGGCCCTATTAATGATTTTGAAATGCAATTTTTCCAAACACATGCTCCGAATTGCCAGTATTGTGGCAGGTTTACTTTAACCCAGTAACTCCAAGCCTAGTTCATGAGGCACACATGGGGGCTAAACTACCTGTAATGCTAGTGCTCACTATGAAGTGCTTTACATGCTTCACTGAACATTCTGTAACTATGAATATTCATTCTTCCTCTTGATTACAGAACAAAGCAGAAGCTGCATTATTTATACGATTACATAAAAAAAAGTCATATTCAAATTCTCCCACTATTGCCAGGCTCATGTAACCAACTACTGCCTACATTGTGGATTTTACTTCCTATAAAGCACTGCACTGCTTATCCTCACTCTTAACAAGTGTTATGCCGCGTACACACGGTCGGAGAATCCGCCGGAATGCGTCTTATTGGACCGTGTCGTCAGATAATCCGACTGTGTGTGGTATGCATTGGACTGATTCCGTCGGACCCAATTTTCCAACATGTTGGAAATATTTCCCGACCAACTGGGCCGGTCGGACGTAATCCGATCATGTGTAGAGAATTTTGATCGGACCAAGTGCCACGCATGCTCAGATCAAATTCCTACATCAAATCTATTGGCTACTAGCCTGAATCTAGTCCCATCGTAACGAAATTATGTCATCACGTTCTGAAAGATCGGATTTTTCGCCAACTTAGTCCGACCGTGTGTATGCAACAGTTTCGGACACAATCCGTCAGACTAAATGTGACGGACAAAATCCGACGGATTTGGTTGTGGAAATCTCCGACTGTGTGTACAGGGGCTTAGGGCCCTTTCACATCCAATTCAGTTGGATGCATTTTGAACTGCACTCCAATTGCATACACAGTCCAAAATCAAGCTAATCCTATAGGCATAGTTCACATCATTGCAGTGCAGTTCAACGCAGTTATAAAAAAAAAAAAAGGAGCATGCTTCATTTTTCCGAACCCGCAAATACAGGTAACAGGCTACAAACACACTTCAAATGCACTGCACTGCACCCCTTTAAGCCAAGAAAGCCAAGCCCAAAAACATACAGAAAAATGCACTGCAGCATAAAAACGCATTTAAGCACGCAGCAAGCATGCAGAAAGCGTACGTCAGATGCACTTCAAAATTCATATAAACATGCTGTCAAAAACATGCAGTTATGTGCAGTTTCTGGTATGAACGGGCCCTTACAGCTGAGATGGAGCCTTGGTCATAGTGTAAACAGAAGTAGAGTTGGGCAGGGGTCTAGATGCAAATCCTTACCAGACCCATTAAATCAAATTCATAAAACTCTAAGCCCTTGTACAAGGGCTAAGAAGGCAGGATTTTTTGCCATGCAACTAATTAACAAATGGAATATGACACTTACAGCTTAATCTTAGTGTGTCAGCTTTATGAAATAGGCCTTTGTATCAAGCTGACCAAGGACCTCTGTTTTTTTAATTAAAAATGAATTTCCCTCTTAAACCGGAGTTCCACCCAAAAGTAGAACCTAGTACCTAGTTTTGACAGGTACCCACCCAGCTCCCACTTCCGCTCAGACCGCCCCCTACCTGCAATCTTCTGGGACACGTTACTGGTCCCAGAAAATTGCCCAGCCATTCAGGACATGCAGCGGACCTTGCAAATGTGCAGTGCGCGCACCCAGCTGTGAAGGCGTAATCTATCACAGCCGGGTGCCAACAGTAGTGATGCCAGCGCCGTGAAGAGGCAGGGGAGAGAACAGAGGGTTCGGGCGGCCACATCGCTGGACCGTGGACAGGTGAGTGTGTGTGTGTGTTTATTAATTATAATTAATTATTTACACTTTTTGTAGCTGCGGACTTTTAATAAACACAGAAACAGCTGGAACTCCACTTTAAGTTTTGTTTTTCAACACAAAATGGCCACATTATACATGTTGTTAGCTACACAGGAGTAAAACAAGATATTTACACACTAAAGACCAATTTGGTATTGCTGTCTGCAGCCTTGATAGAAAGAAGACTATGATGCACCTGACTACCGCAGTCATGACAAAACTACAGGGTGACTATAAGTCATTATGTATAAGAAAGATAAACAAAATAATGCGCTATCTTTATAGTTATTGCATGGGTTGAACAGAACCGTTGAACAGTATTTTGTGTAGTAAGAAAATTAATATGCTGCAGTTCCATAGACCCCAAATACATGCGTCAGCACCTATCAAATGATTAGGGAGAGCGATCTTTTCTCAAAAATACTGCTTCTAACAGTGACTGCAGATCTGTACGAGTCATGGTCTGTCTCCCCTGTGTACTGGAAGAATAGGGTTTTTGTACCCTACTCAGCACTTAGCTGATTAAAAGAAACACATATACACACACATATACATATACATATATATATATATATATATATATATATATATATATATAAAATATATATATATATATATACACACACATATATGATATAGATACAGAGAGAGAGAGAGAGAGAGAGATTTTATACTACTGCGTATGCAGCCTGTAATACAGCAATAAATGAAGAGGGGTCAACTGAAAGTTACTATATTTCAATTTGCGCATATATTGTCCTGGCTTAAAGTGGTTGTAAAGGCAGAAGGTTTTTTGTAGCAGTGGCGCTAATTGGCTTCCATTGTTGTCAAAGTCAGCTAGCTAATCAGGGGAGAGAGGGGGCAGGGCTGGGGGGGTCCGTGTCTGAATAGACATGGGGAGCTGTGACTCAGCTTGGGTGCCCCATAGCAAGCTGCTTGCTGTGGGGGCACTGAACAGGAGGGAGGGGTAAGGGGCTCCGAAGAGGGGCCTGAGAAGAGGAGGATCCAGGCTGCACTGTAAAAATCCACTGCAACAGAGCAATTAAGTATAACATATTTGTTATTTTTATAGGGGGGAAAAAAAAAACAAGCCTTTACAAATCACTTTAAGTTGAAAAAAGCAGTTTTTTGAATAGGACTCCATGTTCTACAAAAGCACAGAATAGTACAAGCATATTTACCAGAGGTAAACACTTAAGTGACAATGTAATTACAATACAGTGCAATATTGATCTCTAGTAGTTATATGAAAATGGCATCAACAAATGTATTATTTTTTTTCTTTACAAAGAGACACAATTATGAATATCCAGAATAATGCACAAAAAAACTTGCATAGAATTATACCCAAATTTTGTGTGGGTTCTTAAATCATGGTGCAATTCCAACGCCATAAAGTAACTCAATGGCTGCTCTAAGAAATTATTTCAGATGCTAGAACAGAATGATGAAAAGCTTGGCTGGAAGACTTGATAATATTTCTTAGTGTAAAATTAATCTGACACCTTGTAGAAAGTGTAGAAATGTATTGTCCATGGCAGTGTCTAGAATTCAGATTCTACAATAGTACCGGTCAGCTGGAAGTTGGAAAGAAATCTTCAGTCTTGAACACTGTTGGAGGCTCATGTCGGACTTGATGTGTCCTTGGAGATGATGCTGCTTTCTGAAAAGAGAAACAAACACATATATATATTTTTATAATATATTGCACGGACAGCAATCAAGATCTCTTGTCAGCACAAGGATGCAGCACTGTACTTTGGAAGTAATGTGTCTCTTTGTACGAAAAGCAGCTCAAAAGGACAAAGTTTAAGTTTATTTTTTCTGGCATCCTGGTACAATGTACTACTTTTGTCTGGTTTCTCACTCAGTGGGTGGCCCTTTCGGGCCACCTCCTGGTCGACAGTCTCAGAGTGAAAAAAATCCAATTTGCCGGGCGGAACAAATGCAGCCACTGTTCAAGTATTTTAACAGCCAGCAGGGTTGGCTGTCAAAACACAATAGCCACAGCAGTAACAGAATTGTCCATTCACGCTGTTAGCGTAGAAGGAAGAATTTGTTAGATTTTTTTAATTCAGCCTGCAGGCTGAAGAAAAAAATCTAATAGTGTATGGCCAGCCTTAGAAGTAATTGGAAACCAATAGAAGACTTGGTCTAGCTTCAAGCACTAGTGCCATATTTTAAACAGCCCCTTAGAAAAATGCTATATTGACAGTCCTCATCTAAAATTAAATTTCTTACCGTACATCACAGGACACAGAGCCATAGTAGTTTAGATGTGGGTTATAGGGCACCTTCAGGTGATGGACACTGGCACGCCCTAAGACAAAAAGTCCACTCCCTATATAACCCCTCCCACTACTGGGAATACCTCAGTTTGTCTAAGGGGTTGGTCACGAGTGAAGATATGCTGAGCTCTACTGGAGCAATCCTTGCTGGGGCTAGCTATGCAGCCAGATCTATTCAAAGTGTCTTTCAGGCCTAACTGAATGGTACCCGGGCCTAGTGTCCGAAGAAACGAGGTTTTGCCTGTAAACGCTTCTCTTTTTAGAGAGCTGGACCCCGGGATCCAGTACTTTTAGTATTAAGGCCATAAAGTTTTACTGGCGGTGGTGCTATTACAGGTCCAGGATTGTGGGTTTCCCCGAGAGTCCCCAGCTCCTGAAGGTTTGTTAATGGAAACCAACCGTGAAGGGTGAAGATTGGGTGTGTTGGTTTTACCACAGAAAACCCTGCCGCTGGAAAGGTAAGTGGACTTTTTAAAGAAATTTTTGAATTTTCCTATGAATGACTCCTTTAATTTAGTAAATGTTGTCATGCCTAAGTGTCACCACTGGGGGCTGTATAGAGCACATACCTTCTCACGCTTCCTCAGAGAGCTCACGTTGTGTCGTGTCCAGAACAGCTTCCTTTCCTCCAGCCAGCAGCAACCTCCGGTAAGTCTGGGGAGGGGGGGGGGTTTCCTCTCCACCAGACGCCCCCCACCTGTGCTGTTTTCTCCCCCTTTTCACGAGGAAGAAGTGCCAGGAGAAAAAAAAAAAAACGGTGCGCCGCCCTACTTGGTGGCTTCCATGCTCCCTGCTTGCCATTCTCCCCCCCCCTTTTTGATTCTATAGGGGTCAGAGACCCAAGCCCTTTTTTTGTAACTAAAAAGAGATGAGGGGGTTGTAGGTGACGGAGGGTGCAGGGCTTAGCACATCATTGGCGTCCTCCAATGTCCAGCGCACAAAAAAGTGTTTTTTAAAAGCACCATGATTATTGCTGCAAGCTGTGGAGGGACACAAGAGCAAGAGGGGCATGAAACAGGTTTGGTGACACAGGTATTCCTTTTTTTTTTTCTACACATTTACTATTGCATCAGGCTGAGCATTAATAGCAGCGGCAGTGGCTGACTATTGCTCAAACAATGGATGCGATTTGTTCTGGTAGTAGCTCTGCTTTGTGCATTGGGCCATGTTCAAATGGGGGGGGTTGAAACACCTCCAAAAAAGGAGCTAAGGGTCTTCCTCAAGCTCTGGAAAGTCTACTCTACAAATGGCATCCTCTCACGAGAGGGGGTGGCTGGTCAGAGTGAGCATCGGGGCCATGAAATGTTTGCAACTGTTTTCAACACTGCAGCCCCTGCTCATTTTACTCTTTTTCCTCAGCCATGGTAGGTTTAATAAATAAATAAATAAAAAGGTTTAGTGACTTTAATCGCATCCCAGTGTGGTCAAGATGCGACAGATTCTCTTCCATTTTCCTAGGACCCTCAGACTGAGGGTTTATTATTCATCGCACAGATCGTAGTCCTTATAAATTACATAAATGGCATAGAAGAGACTGTCCATTATGTCCCCGATGCTATAGACAATGGTATGCTTATACACATGCTATGGAAATGTCCAAAGTTGATAAGATATTGAACTGAGGTGATTTATAGAATTTGGAATCTCACTCTTAAAGTAGACCCGAAACTCTGCCTACTGGGTTGGTTGGAAAGAACTATATACACCTCACACATATGTTACTATTCTGAGTTTTATTTATTGCTAGAAAGCTCATAGCACGAAAAATGTCTCTTTGCATCGCCCCCCCCCCCCCCCCCCCACATGCGGAATGGGTTAAAACTATAAATGAGACACTTTTAAGGGAGCAACTAACTTACAAACATAGGGGTAGCCCAACAAAATTTGAGCATATGTGGGATGCCTGGCTAGACGTTCCCGGGTTAGCTCCACTACAATTAGTTCACAATAGAATTCTTGGTGGTAAGACATCATCCACTTGATTGAGGCACTATTAACTGAGACTGAGGCATCTGTAGTAAGGAGAGGTGAATATTAGTGTTCTCTCTCCAACACTGCTACAAATAATACATACTTTGACTTGTCGAGGTCAACTGTTTTGGTTTTATTTACCTGTTCAGGTACATGTTTGCTTACTATGAATCACACCCCGTTTCTAGGGAGGAATGCTTCCCTTGCCCTGCTCTCTGGGCCGATCTAGGTTCGGGGAGCGGAGCTAGGGTAAAATGGATAAGCGGAGGATGCACAACTTATGTTTTAAACTGCGTTCATCAAGCCTGTCCTCAGGGCCAGGTTTGCAAGATAACTGAAATACATCACAGGTGATATAATTGGCTGCTCAGTGATTGCAGTATTCTAGTCTGCATCTTCCCAAGGTAATACATACAACCTGGCCTGTTAGTGGGCACTGAGGACAGGGTTGTTGACCACTTATAAAATACTCAGGAAGGCTTGCCAAGCTCACTTTACAATATATTTGTTTATTTCACATAGACTCCATTGCTATATGCAGTAATATTGTAATTACTATATTGCCGGATTGATACATCTATGGATAAGATTGTATCTCCTTGACACTGTTTTGTATGTTAAAAATGTTCTCTTCTTTTTCAATAAAAACTATCTAACAAAAAAAAAAAACTGCTGGTTAATCTGTGACCTGTTACATTTTAATGGTTGCTCTTCTGTAGGTGACATGTAGAGGTAGAGAATGTTAAATGAGGCAATGAGGGTGTCTTTGGGATGGGGTTCATTTAGAAACAGAAAAGCTTAGATAACCACAACAAATGCCTACCGTGGGAGAAAAGAGAGGCGAGGCACTGAGGTTTTGGAAGATTTTCTTTAGAGGGTTAGGAAAGGTGCCCAAGTTTGTTTCCGCGTGTGTAACCTGCTCTTCCATGAGAGCCACATCACCTCCAACCTTCTTCACAAAGGCCTGTCCATAAGTGCGCAAAACAGAAGAAAAGTGTTACAATAGCTTTTCTAAAATAAAAACAAAATTTTCACAGTGAATAAGAAAGTAGTCAGATTGCAAAATAGTAGGACATATAATGCTGGGAAGCAGGACAGGGCACATAGATCTGTAGCATACATACAACACAAACATTTTATTTGTTAGGTCTTAAAATGGAAGGCAAATCAAAACTTAACTAAGCTTAAATCCACAAAAAGGAAAGATGCCTATACCTACCTATTCTGAAGTTACTTTAGTTCGGTCAAATGATTGGGTCCTGCTGTTGGCTTCAGTGTAGAGAAGAGGTTGCCGATAACAGCTGCAGAGCATGGGCGATGACATTTCCCATAGGCTTACTATGGGCCGGATATCCCTCTACACTGAAGCAGGCGCTGGGACCTGATCATGTGACCTGACCAGGGCAACTTCAGAATAGGGGTGGGAATATATTTAAAAGCGACGTTCCACCCAAAAGTGGAACTTCTGCTTTAAGGCCTCCTCCCTGGCTCCTGTTTATGAAACTGAGCTTTTGGGGAGGGAGGGAGCAGGTACCCGATTTTGACAGGTACCTGCTCCCACTTCCGATCACATTAGATGATCGGAAGCGGAAGTTCTCCCTCCCAAACTCTTCTGGGGCATATGACAGGTCCTAGAAGACTACAGGACCACTTGTGCATGCTCAGTGGGCACCCGGCTGTGAAGCTGCAAGCTGTCACAGCCGGGTGCCCATAGTAGAGATGTCGGCATCGCCGGGGGAGGACACGGGGAAAACGCAGCGCAGTGAGTGCACCACTGGATTATGGGACAGGTGAGTGGCTGTTTATTAAAAGTCTGCCGCTACAATTCTTTTCTGGGATATATCCACCCATACATGTCAGTGTCACCCAAATCCACAACCACCACCCTACAAGACTATTCAGTGCTTGGGAGGCATTTGGTGGATGCTATAACCTTCAAATGTCTGCCAGTTTCTTACTACTTTCTCAAAATTCCATCACCAAAATAAAAACTGTGCTAAGATTTCTGTGGAATCAGGATTATGTGATGCAAGTTAAAACCCACAGAACTGACTACTGAAAGATGTTTCCCTACAATTACTTCATTGTTTTTAAACAATAAAGTAAATGCTCTCTCTGCCATAATAACAAAAGCAAAAACTGCTTTCTACAGACAGCATTGGAGTATGGATGATAAAATCTATTGAGTTTCTGTGAGCAAAACTTAGTTATATTGTGCTATGTCAAACCTAATACAATACATCTAACAATACAACTCTTTTATCATTTCTACTAAAATAACAACTGCTTTCACTTTTCTACCTCAAGCAAGTCTATCTTCTGGTAGAGTTTTCTCATTTCTGCAGCCTTAGTGTAAATCTGAGGTACTTTTTCATTAACCACTTGAGATGTATCATTTCGTATCTGTAAAAAACAAAACAAAAAAAAAAACATGGTTAGACTTACCTGCGACAGTGTTTCCAAGAGTATTCCAGGGCAGCTACATGAGAGATACTGGCTCTGCCCTCTACAGGAAACAATACCAAAAATAGTTAAAAGGCCCCTTCCACCCCCTCGCCCTTAGCTGTTAACCACCATCAGTGTGCACGAGAGGAATTACCATATATATAAAAATACACAGACCACAATACATAACATAACCAGATACTCAAAGAAATGGTGAAAAGACCAGGGTGGCAAAAAAAGGACGCTGTCCTGGAAAACTCTCAGAAACAGTTACCAGCAAGTGTTGTTTTCCCAAAGCCTTTTCCAGGACAGCTACATGAAGATAAAAAAGTAATACTTCTACCTCAGGGAGGGACCACAGCTTGCAGAATTTCTTCCAAAAGGTCAGATCCTGGCTGGAAAGCAGTTCCACATGATAGTGTTTTACAAAAGCATGGTTTATGGACCAGACTGACACTCTCAGGATGTCTTTCCTTGAGCCACCTGCCGTCTCAGCTCATGAAGCTGTCAAAGCTCTAGTGGAATGCACACGTATTTTGGAAGGAGGCCGATTCGCGTATTCATCTAGGGATAGAGCACTTGGAAGCCCAAAGACTCTTGTTTGGACCACGGAAAAGAATCAGAAGATAGATGAATCTTCTAAAATCTCTGGACATTTCCAAATACTTGAGTAAGCACCTTCTTACATTCAAAAAACGAAATTGCTCCACCTTCTTATTATTGGGGAAACTACAAAAAGAGGAAAGAACTTTAGTGGCCCTGACAATCTCTACTGTTGCATCCACTAGAAACACAACCGATTTAGACACAAGCGGAAGAAGAGCTTCCTGAATCTAAGCCATGGGAGTGTCAGAGGAAAGGAGCTTACTTATCCTCTCAACCCAAACATCAAGGTACCTGGCTGTGCTTGTGGATGCTAGTGCTGGTCCCAGTGAAAAAAGGCAGAAGCCTACCAAGCCTCCAAATTCTTGGAAACCAGGGATAGTGGGGCATCTTATTTAGGATACTTAAAAAAAGATTTCTTCCTCTGTCCCAAAGGGGAACCTTTCCAGATCCTTCTGTTTTTTGAGGATCACATACTTAAGAGATTTATGGATCGGAAAAGTTCTGTCCTTTCTATCTTGTAAATCTCTGTACATAACATCCTGCGCAGACTGCGACAGTTGATCCTTGACAATCTGTTCAGATGCATAAATGGCTTTAACTGATCAGTTTACTCCACCAGAAAGAGAAATCTGCTAGCATAACCTTCCCAATCGCCTTTTCCCCCCTCCTTTGAACTCACTTCACCCTTCCTCCACATTGTATTCTGAAACTGCCTGGGAATTATTAGTATGGGTATCCAAGAATGGAGGAAAAGACTGAGTGGAAGGACCCAGATCTGAAACAGCTGTTCTACACAAGCGAAATGTAGATATCAGCTCATCCCGCATAGAATGCATAAAATCCTTCATTAAGGAGATAGACAGAGAACCTGGCACTGACACAATACACGTTTTTTGGGCCTGCAAAGCTGTTCAGCGGCAACCAAAGTTAAACATATTGGAAGAAACAACTGCCCATAAGCATACTTCTTTCTAAACTGAGTATCATTCCCCTCATACCTCAGGCGATGGGGACTTAGACCCATCTGAAGAAGTACCCGATTTTGCTTTAGGGGTTCCAGGTTTAGAGTCCATTGCACCCCCCTCCTGCATGCTGAGATGAGTAGAGCTCCACCAATTCTGCCCTGCTTTTTTGCCTAGAGCAAGATGAGCCACCGGCTAGCTACTGCGGTCTGTCTGCCCAGTGCACAACTCCTCTTAGATTAGAAATGGAACCCTGGCATGTATCCATGGCACCCCTCAGTTCCGGAAAGAGCAGCTGCCATCTTGGAACACCTAAAACCATTAGGCAGGGTATCATAGAGCTAAAACAGTAAACATCACCACCGCCGTTTCCTATGCCCACTAGAAGCAATGCAACGGCCACCATATTGGTGCATCTGGGCATGCAGGAGAGTGAAAAATACCGCAAGGGAGAAAAAAGGAAGGCAGGCTGCTGTCACAACACCGCCACCACCCATACACCAGCCACTCCTGCTCCTCCACAGGTGCCATTCAATAATGGCAGTATGTGGAGACACAGCCATGGGAAAATGCAAGAAGCTTCCGGAGTCGGCCCACATCTGACATGGAGGAGCAAGATCAAGGCACAAAACAGGGAACAACTCACAGGAAAAGGGACTAGTAAAAACTTACCCACAAGCAGGTTAGTAACCCTGAGAGGGGAGCAGGTAACCACAATTACCCACTAGAGAAAACAACAAAATAGGGACGATGTCTTCACCTGGAGGGTCAGAAACACAATAACAATTGAGGACAAAGGGGTGGAAGGGGCCTTTAACTGTTTTTGGTATGGCGTTTCCTGTAGAAGGTAGAGCCGGTATCTCTGATGTAGCTGTCCTTAAAGACGTTTTGGGAAAACAGCATTTTAAAATATATGTGAACCTTCACCTTGTAAAATAACCCATTACGTTTAAAATAAAAATGGCAAAACATTTGTGTGTAGATATGAAAAAAATAAAAAATTGTTTTCTTAATAAATGATCACATGACCTCTGTTCTTGAATTTAAAGTGGAACTAAACTCAGAGAAATACTAATTTCCTCATTCTAGGTTAAAGCACTCATTGACTTATCTTTTCCCTGGTTACTTCCAAGAGTTTTTTGACCTCTTGATTGGCCGGTTGGGGAATGACATCATCCCGCACATGCACATGGGATTCTTCTTTCCAGAACAGCCAGCGTAGCTCTATGTGCATTCAACAGACTAGTAAACGTTACTTATTTCAGATGAAACATAGCATGTCTATTCTGCAATATAGAGATGCCTACAGTTTTTTTTACTAGTCATGTTTAGTTCTGTTTTTAAACAAATTACAAAAAAAACCTTTATCCCCCTTGTAAACAACTTAGCCATTCTTTGCAATTGAATCCAAATTTTACTGTCATCCAACAGAGCAAGTTATCAGAAAAAAAAAAAAAAGATAAATAAAATGGGTCCTTGTATCTACAGTAACACTTTGCATTAGACTCAATTGGAAAAATGTGACTCCTGGGTAAAAACATTTATAAAAAAGACCTTTTATTTTATTGTTACCAATATTAATCAAACATTTTTTTCTCTACAGATTGCATAGAGAATAAAATATTTTTTGCAAGACTGTGGGGTTGATTTACTAAAAGAATATAGACTGCACTTTGCAAGTGCAGTTGCACTCTGCAAGGGAATTTGCTTCAGGGTTTAGTAAATGAGAAGCTCTGCTGACTTTCATCATCCAGTCGTCGTCTTTTTTTTTTCCCTTGCTTGTGATTGGATATTCTTTGCAAAGTGAAGCTTCATCAATTACCAATCTCTGGAGCAAATGCCCTTGAAAAGTGCAACTGCACTCACTTGCAAAGGCGCCTTTAGTAAATCAACCCCCCAAAAAAAAAGCTATATATTTTACTTTGTTATCTGAAGTAATGACAAGGTTATCAAGGAATCAATAGGCACATAGCTAAAAATCCATAAGGTGTATAGGAATAGGGGTTTGGTGTGAAAGCAGAAGTGGTTAAAGTAGAATTGCAGACATGTTGTTTGGTATTGAGGCCAAATAATTCAATTTTAGTCTCATCTGACCACCTTAAATACACCTAGAAGATTCTGACTCCACATGGAAAAGGGTTTTATGGTCAGATAACTTATTTATTTGGCCTCAACACCAAATGATATGGCTGGCGGAAATCTAATACAGCTCACCATCCAAATAACACCATTCCTACACTAAAGCATGGCGGTGGTAATATCCTGTTGGGGGGGGGCTTCTCTGCAGCAGGGACTGGAGCACTTATCAGTATAGAAGAATGGATGGGGCCAAATACCATCACATTCTTGAGGAAAATCTGCTGCCATCTTCCAGAAGGTTGTCAATGGGAAGAAGGTT
Source organism: Lithobates pipiens (assembly GCF_037356315.1). Taxonomy (NCBI): domain Eukaryota; kingdom Metazoa; phylum Chordata; class Amphibia; order Anura; family Ranidae; genus Lithobates; species Lithobates pipiens. The sequence continues at coordinate 373,800,647 of NW_027507764.1, read as the reverse complement.
TACCTTCCAACATGGCAACGATCCAAAGAACTCAGGAAAAATGACCACATAATGGTTGAAGGCGAAAACGGTGAATGTATTTGCATGCCCTAATCAGAGCCCAGACTTAAACCCCATTGAAAATCTGTGGAATGAACTGCCGTCCACAAATGGTCACCGTCAAATTTAACTGAGCTTGAGCAGTTCTGCAAAGAGTGGGCAAATATTGCACAGTCTGGATGTTCAAAGTTAGTAGAGACATATCCCAACAGACTAAAGGCTGTAATTAAAGCAAAATGTGGTCCACCAAAATACTGACATAAGAGGGGTGATCCTTTTTCAAAGCTCAGTGATTCCGTTTATTTAATTTTTTTCTGACATGTTGGTGTTTTAGCTTTCACTTTGATGTTATAAGTTGCGCTGAGTAAATACAGCTGGATACAACAATTTCAGGCTGCGAAGCAACAAAATGTGATTATTTTAAAGGGGGGTGATTCTTTTCTATACCCACTGTTTATACTTACCTATTTTCAGTCCAATTCGGTCCGGTTATGTGATGCCCTGTATCAGCCAGCGGTGGCTGCAGGGGAGAATTAAGCGCTCAACAGTGACCGGCAGTGCTTGGGAGTAGTAACTTTACTCATAGGCATGGGTAGGTGTGTGCAGCCTATTGCATTAAGGTATACACACCAAAGCTCAAAACCCAAAGCTGCGTTAAATGGAGGGTGTGACCAAATTGTGTTTACAGTAAGAGGGGCTTAAAGGGGTGTGGTTACCGGGATATACAAGGTAATACTGACATATCACACACATAGGTTGGACTTAATAGACTTTTCAACCTCATCTACTATGTAACTATGTTAAATAAAACAAAAGCCTTCCTGTCCCCATAAAATATGCTTTTGGTGTGCGTTCTAAAACCAAAAACTTAAAGCTTGGTTCTGGTGCGCTTTCAGAAAGCACATCAAAACCATGAGAAATAACAGAAGTCTATGGCAAAGTGCAGCTAACCCACACAAAAACCGCGGAAACACTGTGCTGCACCCAAGGTGTGGTAAAACCGCACTCCGTTAGTCTGAAAGCCAAGTTGACTGTTTATTACTACTGACCCTGGAACTTTCCCTCACTTACTATTGACTTCTGAACTCTACCTCAATTATTATTGACCTCGGAGTCCCTTCTAAACTCTGCATCACTTACTACAGATTTCAGAGGTCAGTTTGGAGTGAAGCAGAGTTCAGAGGTCAGTAGTACGTGAGGCAGAGATTAGAGGTCAGAACTAAGTGAGGCAGAGATTAGAGGTCAGAACTAAGTGAGGCAGAGATCAGAGGTCAGTACTAAGTGAGGCAGAGATCAGAGTTCAGTACTAAGTGAGGCAGAAATCAGTACTAAGTGAGGCAGAGATTAGAGGTCAGTACTAAGCGAGGCAGAGATCACGGGTCAGTACCAAGTGAGGCAGAGATCAGAGGTCAGTACAAAGTGAGGCAGAGGTCAGTACAAAGTGAGGCAGAGGTCAGAGGTCAGTACAAAGTGAGGCAGAGGTCAGAGGTCAGTACAAAGTGAGGCAGAGGTCAGTACAAATTGAGGCAGAGGTCAGTACAAATTGAGGCAGAGATCAGAGGTCAGTACTAAGTGAGGCAGAGATCAGTACTAAGTGAGGCAGCGATCAGTACTAAGTGAGGCAGAGAGTACAGAATTCAGTAGTAAGTGACCGTCTGTCTTACCTCTGCACTGCTTACCCATGTTCTCCTTCTGCCTCTGCACATTACTCAGCGTACTGCAGCTCAGACTCTTCTCCTATTCCCTGGTCCAGCAGGCGGGGCTAAATTACAGCTACTCATAGCCCTGCCTACTGGACCAGAGAATAGGAGAAAGGGGAGAAGACCTGGTGCTTCAGTACCCTGAGTTCTGTGAAGAGTCCCATAGAGAGAAACAGAAGTAAGCTAATCTTCGGTGTCTTCACTGCAGATGTGCTGCTTACATGCAGCTACAGAGGAAACGCTGTTTGTTGGGAAGGGGGCAGGTACTAATCAAGAATCGATCATAGTGCTGCCTCCCTACTTCTTGTGGCGGCTTTTACTACTTGTCCCCTATTTGGAATAAACAACTGTGTGACAAATGCAGCTACAGGGGAGACACAGAGTGGGGGAATGGAGCAGTGGATCACCCCTTTAGGCTAATTAGTAGAGCCGAGTGCTGGAACGTGTTCTAGGATTCAGAGGTGCCAGTTCTCATGACCGGACCATGACCGGCTGCAATTAGGCAAGTGTATACATCTTTCTTACAGAGATTAGAAAAACATAGGTGTTAGAAGGGGGAGGGAGCATTTTTAAGACTGGTTAGGATTTGCCTGGAATTCTGCTTTTATCACTTAAAGACTGCCCACTGCATATATACTGCGGCCGAGCAGCTCTTTTGTGTGAAACAACATGTCTATACATTGTTTCATGCAAGAGATAGTGTGGGGACATGTGAGCCCACTGCATGGAGGAAGAGCCGATGCGCCTGCCCAGCGGACCTGATGTCCACCGGCCATCCACAATCATGGTATAGAGAGGAAGAACGGGGAACTGCCTACGTAAACAACGCAAATCCCCGTTCTGACAGGGAACAACACGGAGATCTGCTGTTCCTAGTGATTAGGAACACGATCTTTGTGTTGTTCCTGTCAGCACTTCCTCCAACACAGTAAAGAAACACCAGTGAGGGAACAAATTTAATACTTTGACCGCCCTGATGTTAACCCCTTCCCTGGCCAGTGTCATTTATACAGTAATCAGTGCCTTTGTTTAGCACTGATCACTTTATTGGTGTCACTGGTCCCAAAAAAGTGTCACTTCAGGTTATATTTGCCTGCCGCAATGTTGCAGTCCCGCTAACAAAATCGCAGACCACTGCCATTACTAGTAAAAATTAGAAAATAAATTTAAAAGTCCATAAATCTATCCCGTAGATTGTAGACACTATAACTTTTGCGCAAACCAATCAATATACGTTTATTGGGATTTTTTTTTTTACCAAACATATGAAAAAGAATACATATTGGCCTAAATTGATGAAGAATTTGTTTTTTTTAACATTTTTTTTGGATATATATTATAGTCGAAAGTAAAAAATATTGGTGGTCCTTTTTTGTTTATAGCGCAAAAAATAAAACCCGGAGGTGAGAACATACCACCAAAAGAAAGCTCTATTTGTGAGGAAAAAAGGACATCAATTTTATTTGGGTACAGTGTCGCAGGCCCACGCAATTGTCAGTTAAAGTAACGCAGTGCCGTATCTCAAAAATGGCCTGGTCATTAAGGGGGTAAATCCTTCCGGGGCTGAAGTGGTTAAAGGATTGTTCCTTTGGAGCACATTACACAATATATCTGTATTTAGGGTGTAACAAGTAACATACCAAGCTCCCTTCCCTGTGACAGCAGGCAGGGGTTCCTCTTCCTTCCCATTTCAAAATCAGTGTGAGGTTCAGCCCGCATAATCGCATCATTCATTCACAGCAATCTGTGAAGGAGAAAACTACAAGTCCTGTCTGCCATCATGGCAGATAGCTTATAGTTTTCAATGAACTGTGAGCGCACTGATGAGAGTGCTTGTAGTACATTTACAACCCTTGCAGCTTTCAAACTGCGAGCCTGTACAGCGGTAAGGGAAAAAACCTGTAGGACTTGTCTGCCATTTGTAAAAGTGACAATCTTTATTGAACTTGTAAACAGTTCAGAAAATAAAACAGCTTAGTTCAAAAAATTAACACAAAACAGTCCATTACTCTGGCTCAATGGAAAAACAAGGTAATGGCTCACTGCCACTATATCAGTCCCACGCTGGGGTTTTCTCCATCTGCTTTATAGGTCCCAAAGAGGTGGCTTTCACAGTTCAGCAACCATGGCTCAAGCCCAAGCTTAGTTCACCCTGCTCGCTGAGGTGTCTCTTACAATCAGGTGTCAACTGTTTCCTTTTCTGAACTCAGAAGCACATGGGGGTTAACCCCCGCAGGACCAAAGTCCATGTAATTAGGATTTGAAGGTTCTTTTTAACAAAAACTGTTCAAACCTCTGAAATTCCAGGTCCCTAATAAGGACCTAGCAATCTTTATCAACCAGGCTGCCCTGGAACCCCTCACCTCGAGTACTCTACAATGACCACAAACTATCCCCCTTAAAAGGAACTACAACCCAAATAATGGGATAATATACCTGCTGCTCAGGACTCATCGCTGGTGTCCTGTACCCAATATATAACAAAAATTTGGTGTAAATTATACTTAGACATTTCCTACCACATCACTTGTGAAAAAGTAAGATAAAGCATAAGTACTGTACTTACCATGTCTAACATTCCAACAAACTCATCAACTCTAACAAGTAGGTCTTCCAAGCTCTTCTCCAAATTCTCAATCTGGACAACAAACATATGTCATAGGTATTAAATTATAGGGAAATACATGATGTACATTAGTGGGTCATTGTTAAAACTCTAGTAACATTAATGTTAAACAAATTTGCTGTGGAGAAAAAGTTACTTGATATCTATATCCAGCCCAGAAAAAATAAAACACCATATGTATTATGTGATATATAGAATCAGGAACTATCACTAGAATTAACATCTCATCCTCCCTACTGTTCTCTTATTTGCTGATATCCTTTTTATAGGACTTTTCTAATTTTGACATGCTTTCTTTTCCAATTATTTTGGTATTGTATTAAATATAAAGATGTGTAGATCAATAGCTTAGTGCAATTGTGTTGTCTATTTTAAAGACTTTGATGCAAGATGCCTGCCACACAAGCAGTGCATTGTTTTTAATGAGTTTGATGGCTCAGAGACTTGTCAGAATGTGAGGAGCAGTAAAGCATAACCATTGTGTTATCATGAAAAAGCAGGAAGTAAAGCCTGCATATGTAATGAGCAAATATGGCCTCCCCTATGTACATATATAAGTTATTAGTTAAGTCATTCATAGAAACATTTTTAAAATACTAAAAACACACTGATAAGAATATTCTCAAACTGACCTCTTACATGTTTGCAGAAAAAAACCTGAAGAATTTAAATTCCTTTAAGGCCCTATGCACACTAGTTTATTGTAAAACACTGTTTATCCTGACAGGAGAAAACCTGCAATAAAAACTCACCTAAGCTGCATTTTTTTTCAAACCAGCTTACCAAAGTTTAGCAGTGTTTGGGCATTTATTTATTCATTGGCCAGAATTTTAATTTATTCTGGCTATTGAAATGAACGCTGAAGTGCTAAACGTACCTAGCATTTAGACGCCTTTAGCAGCATTAAGTGTTCTTCTTTTTATACATTTCAGGGACACAGAGCTCTGCTTTGTGCATCAGGCTATGAGTGGAAGGGGGGCAAGGAACTCCTCAAAAGGGTTCTAAGGGATTGTTTTACAACAACCTAAATCCATGTCCAAGAAAATGTCATCCTCCTCTGAGAGTGATGCGGCCGGTCAGAGTGAGCCGTCAGGGGAGACTGGTGTTGCAGCAGCGCTGGACACTTCAGCCCCTATATATATCACCCAGAAGTTTTCTTCTTCTACCAAGTTTGGAACAGAAGATTGATGATCACGTTCCATAGTGGATCAAAGCATAGCAGATTCCCATCCAGTGCTCAGGACCCTCATCCTGGAGGTACAAGGGGCAGGGGATCAGGAAGTTCTTCCCAAAGATCAGGAAGACGCTGATATCTCCTCTTCTGAGGATCCTAATATAGAGGGTGTATTCTCACAAGAAAGATTGTTGGTACACTCCCTTACTAGGTTGGTTTGCTCAACTTTTTTGCTGCCTGTAACGCAGTCTATCAATGCCTCCCCCATCTGGGCATGTCTTTCCTATCCATTGATGGCTAAAAAAGCTGATGCATTCTGCAATTTTCAAAGATCTGGTAGGAACAATGTCAAGACAGATGGTGACTTCCTCAGTTTCTCTAGGCTACAAACTAGAGTTCCGAGAATTCCCGTCTCCTCGTTTTCTAAGATCAAACGTTCCCAGAGATCCAGGTAAAAATCTCTCTTTCTAGCTCTGGATCACCTCTTATCCCAGAAGGTGATATCAGAGGTTCCCACAGAGGAGCAGGGTTCAGGGTTTTATTCAAACCTTTTCAAGGTTCCAAAAGCGAACGAGGCGGTAAAACCCATTCTAGATCTCAAAGACCTGAACCGGCACTTAAATATCTGGTCAATTCGCATGGAGTCAATACGATTGGTTGTCTCCATTTTGCAAGAAGGGGAATTTTTCGCATCGATCGATATCAAGGACGCATATCTCCACGTGCCAATATTTCCCGCTCATCAGAAATTTCTACGTTTTAAGATATAAAATCGTAATTTTCAGTTTGTGGCTCTGCCGTTCGATCTAGCCACTGCACCACATGTGTTCACAAAGATCCTGGCACCTCCTTTAGCCAGGTTAAGGGCTGAGGGTATAACTATCCTAGCCTATCTAGATGATCTGCTTTTAGTCGATCAGTCAGTCACGGGTCTAAACCAAAGTTTAACCTCAGCTGTAAGGTACCTGGAATTCCTAGAAAAATCCTCCTTAAAACCCATCAAAGAGATTACAGTACTTGGGGCTGATCATAGATACCGTTCAAAAAAGGTATTCTTAACCCCAGGCAATAATCAACTCCATAAAGGAACTGATTCAACTTGTCAAACGAAGATAAATCCTTCCATTCGCTGTGCATGAAATTGTTAGGAAAGATGGTGGCCTCTTTTGAGGCCGTCTCTTATGCACAGTTTCATTCAAGACTGCTACAAAATACCATTCTGTCGGCCTGGAACAAGAAGGTCCAGGCTTTGGACTTTCCGATGCACTTATCCCCAGATTTGTGTCAGAGCCTCAATTGGTGGTTGATATCCAGCAACCTCCAAAAAAGGGGAAAACCTTTCTACCAGTATCCTGGAAAGTGGTAACAATAGATGCCAGCCTTCTAGGCTGGGGAGCAGTCCTGAAAGAAGCATCTGTCCAAAAGGACCTTGCCCATCAACATTCTAGAAATTCGGGCAGAATGTCTGGCCCTAGAGGCCTGGACACTCAGACTACAAAATTGTCCTGTCAGGATTCAATCCGACAATGCCACGGCTGTAGCCTTCATCAATCACCAAGGGGGCACGAGAAGTCACGTAGCCCAAAAGAGGTGAATCATGTTCTAGCTTGGGCAGAAAGCAACATTCCTTGCCTATGGGCGATTTTCATTCCAGGGATAGAAAATTGGCAGGCGGACTACTTGAGTTGCCAACAATTGTTTCTGGGAGAATGGACCCTTTACCTAATTTTTCAGTGTTCCAGACGTGGATCTGTTCATGTCCAGATTCAACAGCAAAGTCGACAACTTTGTGTCAAGGACGAGGGATCCGCTAGTGTTCGGAACAGATGCCTCGGTCTTTCCATGGGATCAGTTTTCACTGATCTATGCGTTTCCTCCAGTTCTGCTGCTTCCGCGGCTTCTCCATAGGGTCAAGCAGGAACGGAAAGAGGTGATTTTGGTGGCCCCAGATGTTGGTTTGCCAAGATCATAAAGATGGTAGTAGGGAACCCTTGGACCCTGCCGCTGTGGCCAGACCTTCTCGCACAAGGTCCAGTATTCCATCCTACCTTACAAACGCTAATTTTAACGGTTTGGCTATTGAAACACCCATTCTAAAAAGGACCGTGAGTTATCTCCTTCAGTAGTGTATACTTTGGTTAATGCTAGGAAGCCGGCCTCCAGAGTCATTTACTATAGAGTCTGGAAGTCCTATGTCTCCTGGTGTGGATCCAGGGGTTAGCACCTCAGGAAGTATGTCATAGGTAGGATCCTTGAATTCCTGAAAATGGGATTGGAAATTAAGCTGGCCTTGAGTACCATCAAGGGCCAGGTCTTGGCCCTATCAGTATTCTTTCAATGGCCTCTTGCTTCTCATTCTCTGGCATGTAGTTTTATTGAGGGGGTAATATGGATTAATGCTCCCGTCAGGGCACCTCTGAATCCTTGGGATTTGAATTTAGTCTTGTCAGTTTTACAAAAAATGGCTTTTTGAGCCTATATGGGAAATTCCATTGGTTCTTTTGACGAGCAAAAATAATCTTTTTGGTTGCCATATCCTCTGCCAGAAGGGTATCGAAATTGGCGGCTCTTTCTTGTAAAGAGACATATTTGATCATGCATAAGGATAAGGTAGTATTGCGGCCTTATCCTGAATTCCTACCAAAGATAGTGACAGGTTTTCATTCAAACCAGGATATTATTCTGCCTTCTTTTTTCCCCAGAGCCTCGATCTAAGGAAGAAAAGTCACTACATTCCCTTGATGAAGTGAGAGCGGTCAAGGTCTATTTAAATTCGCTCAGATTCGCAAAACAGATGTTTTGTTTGTACTGCCAGAAGGTCCTAAAAAAGAGGACAGGCAGCATCAAAATCTACTATTTCCAAATGGATTTGTCAAGTGATTGTTCAAGCTTATGGTCTAAAGAAATAAATTCCTCCTTTTCATGTTAAAGCTTACTCCACCAGGGCTGTTAGTGCCTCTTGGGCAGTGCATCACCAGGCCTCTATGGCTCAGATCTGCAAGGCCACAACTTGGTCTTCAGTCCATACATTTACCAGATTCTATCAAATCGATGTAAAAGGTCATGAGGATATTGCCTTTGGGCGTAGTGTACTGCAGTATAAGTCCTCTAGCCTCTTAATGCCCTACCTTTTTTGTTGTGTCGCCTCCCTTCAGTTGCCATTGCTATGGGACATCCCACATAGTAACTACTATGGCTCTGTGTCCTCTGATGTATTTCAAAGAAAAGGATTTTACAGGAAAGCTGTTTTTAAAAATCAAAACTCTGCTGCTCCTGGACGCACTGGCAGTGGTAAAGGCCATTAAAATTAATTGTGTTGTAATGGTTAAAAAGCATGTCAACACATGCCTCCAGATGCTGTTCTATTCATTGTGAGTGGCACCCCAATGACCTGCCATGCAATGTGGTGCACTGCATCCAAGAAAAGGGTCATGTGCCTTATCAGCCAATTCAAAATGAAAAGGTGACCTTAACACAATACGCATTATCGTACTACAACGAACAACTAGTGTGTAGACCCAACCCAATGGTCATTTTTATTCCACTTTTTAATGATGTTTTATTCTTTATCTACAGGCACATCTCAAAAAATTTGAATATTATCAAAAAGTTAATTTATTTAAGTAATTCAATTCAACAAGTGAAACTCATATATTATATAGATTCATTACACACAGAGTGATTTATTTCAAGCATTTTTTTTTATTTTGATATATAGGGCTTACAGTGAAAACCCCAAATTAAGTATCTCTGAAAATTTGAATATTACATAAGACCAATATGGTATGGAGGCAATCAGCCTGTGGCACTGCTGTGGTGTTATGGAAGCCCAGGTTGCTTTGATAGCGGCCTTCAGCTCATCTGCATTGTTGGGTCTGGTGTCATCTTCCTCTTGACAATACCCCACAGATTTTCTATGAGGTTTAGGTCAGGTGAGTTTGCTAGTCAATCAAGCACAGTGATACCATGATCATTAAACAAGGTATTGGTACTTTTGGCAGTGTGGACAGGTGCCAAGTCCTGCCGGAAAATGAAATCAGCATCTCCATAAAGCTGGTCAGCAGAGGGAAACATGAAGTGCTCTAGAAATTCCTGGTAGCAGGCTGCTCTGATTTTGGACTTGATAAAACACAGTGGACCAACACCAGCAGATGACATGGCCCCCCTAATCAGCGACTGTGGAAACTTCACCCTGGACCTCATTCAACTTGGATTCTGTGCCTCTCCACTCTTCATCCAGACTCTGGGACCTTGATTTCCAAATGAAATGCAAAAAGAGGCCTTTTGGACCACTGAGCAACAGTTCAGTCCTTTTTCTCCAGGAGTGGCTTGACACAAGGAATGCGACAGTTGTAGCCCATGTTCTGGATATGTCTGGGTGCGGTGGCTCTTGAAGCACTGACACCAGCTGTAGTCCACTTCTTTTGAATCTCCCCCAAATTCTTGAATGGCCTTTACTAGGGTGATACTGAGCATTTACATGTGTACTTGTACTCGTGCAAATGCTTCAATGCCTAATCCGGTACCTGGGCAGTCAGGGGTGATCAGTGCAGTAGTGTGGGGAGTTACAAACACTGATCTCCCTGTATAGATTTTAATAAAGCATCTGACAGCCACTTCTCCTTTCCCCCCGTGGCTTTCAGCTGCTTTATTAAAAATCTATACAGGGAGATCAGTGCTTGTAACTCCCCCCTCCACCGCACCAATCATCCCTGACTGTCCCGTGTCCTGCTCCATTTCCTCCTCTGTGTGCTCCTCTGGTCCCCCTCTCTGTGCTCTTCCAGTCCTCCTCCATGTCCTCCAGTCCCCCTCCGTGTCCTCCGATCTCCTGCTCTGTGCTCCTCCAGTCCTCCTCCATGTCCTCTGTGCTCCTCCAGTCCCTCTCCGTGTCCTCCATGCTCCTCCAGTCCCCCTCCATGTCCTCTGTGCTCCTCTGGTCCCCATCCAATCCCCCTCCATGCTCCTCCGGTCCCCCTCCATGTCCTCCTCCAGCCCGGATCTGTCAGGATGGAGAGTGGCTCCTTCCTTTTCTGAATGGACAGAGTTAGTGATCATTGACCCTGTCTATTCACAAATGAGCATCATAAACTGTGTTTTTCTCTGCTTCAGTTTATGAATGAACAGGAGCCGCTGTCTCCTGTCCAATTATTTTCAGTGCAGCTGAGGCCGCAGGGAAAGGGACTGGGGAATCTGTGTCCTCCGTTGCTTTCCCTGTCTCAAAGGGGAGATGTCAGGGGTGTCTTTTCATCCCTGACATCTCACCAAACCCCAATTCCCCCACCCCCCAACACGGCAGATAAAAAAAAGATAACAAAAAAAGGAATAAATATTTAAAAGGTAAAATTGTAAAAAAAAACTAAAACAACTGACTCGTCTACTCCCCCACCCCAAAAATAAATAAATGAGAAAGAAGTGTAAAGAAAAAAATAACCAAAAAAAAAAAAAAATTGTAAGAAATATATATAGAATAAAAAAAAAACTACAGACACAGTCCACTGTCACATGACATTAAAAAAAAGCATTGATAATAGCTATCGGCGAGTACTTGAAAAAAAGTGTCAGTACTTGTACTCAAAATAGTGGTATTGGTGCAACCCTAGCCTTTACTTCACAATCCTGTCAAGGCTGCGCTTATCCCTGTTGCTTGTGCACCTTTTTCTACCACACTTTTTCCTTCCACTCAACTTTCCATTAATATGCTTGGATATAACACTCTGTGAACAGCCAGCTTCATTAGCAATGACCTTTTTTGACTTACCCTCCTTGTGGAGGGTGTCAATGACTGTCTTCTGGACAGCTGTCAAGTCAGCAGTCTTCCCCATGATTGTGTAACCTAATAAACCAGACTGAGAGACCATTTAGGCTGGGTTCACACTAGTGTGAATTGGATGCGGGCAATTCGCATGACAGGAGAGCGTGCCCGGCTCTCAATGGAGCTGGTTCACACATGTCTGTGGAAGCCGCAAAGCGGATTGCACAGGGGACTTGTGCGTCTTTGGCTGTTTCAGGTCTGAATTTAGGCAAAAATTAGGACCGGATTTGTCACTGAAATGGAGAACAGGGATACACCGGACCCCTGCTGTGAGCCACATGCGTATTGATTGTGAACCCAGCCGTAAAGGCTCCAGGAACCTTTACAGGTGCTTTGAATTAACGAGCTGATTAGAGTGTAATGAATCTATATAATATATGAGTTTCAATCTTTTAATTGAATTACTGAAATAAATTAACTTTTTGAATTTTTTGAGATGCACCTGTATTTACATAAAATCTTTTACAAATAAACATGTAATACGAGGTGCACACAATACTCTGATTTTGCAGCACAATTAGGTAGGAATGGGTTTTGAAAGAAAGAGCACTAATTTAACCTGTGTACAGAGCCCTGCAGGGCCCAACAGGGAAAGAGGGGTGGAGGAGTGTCATTTGTTGGACTTTGGCTCGGTTCACATTTCCGTGACTTGGGATCTGACTTGTGAGACCCTAAGTTGCGCGACATGTGAAATCCCATGTTAGTCAATGACAGCTGTCTTAATTAGCACTACTGACGTCACTTCAACTTTAGAAAAGGTTCTTGTACTACGTCAAGGCAACTTCTATCAGACTTGTGCCTCAAAGTAGTACTCAAGTCGCCAGGAAGTCTCCTGGCAAAGTCTCACCATAAATTGCATGACTTTTAGGTCGCAGCGGTGTGAAACAAGCCTTACTGTATTTCAGTATGTTGGTGTAATTGGGGATTCAGTTATTATAAACTGTGAAAACACTTTTTTCAGCCAAGCAGCTAAGATTAGCCTAGTAAAATGTGACAAGCAGCCTAGTCCTCCACTGGCTGACAGGAAAAATAAATACAATGTTTTCATATACAATATTTCATATTTATCAAATTAATAATAATTAAAAAAAAAAAACTTTTATTGCCATTGCCATAAAGAAACACAGAAAAGTTATGGAAGAAAAAGACTAAGGGTCCTTTCACACGGGGCGGATCAGTGATCCCCGCTGAGCAGGAAGATGACAGGTCCGTCTCCGCACACTGTGCAGGTACGGACCTGTCAGAGCGCCGCTCTCCCCTATGGGAGATCGGATGACGACGGACTTCGGTGTCCGTCGTCACCTGATCTGATGACGGATGGAAAAGTAGGTTTTTCCTCTGTCACACTTTTTTGAATCGGATGTCAGTGGACATGTCATCGCTGACATCCGACGATCCATAGACCTCTATGGAGCATCCGCTCAGGTCCGCCTGAAAAACTGACATTTGGACCTTAACGGATCGGCTGTGTGAAAGAGGCCTAAGTAGTCTATTGAGTCTGCTCATTTTATTTACTTTTTGTTTTGTTTCTTTTTCATTATCCTTGTTGTCTTGTTGCTGAGTATAGATCTATGTTTCTCCCAAGCATGGTTAAAGCCATTTACCATTGACTGTCTCAATACCTCTGCTGGGGGTCTATATCAACCACCTTTCCAGTAAAATAATACTAAGATTCGTTTTGAACTTTCCTCCAGTTAGTTTGAGGTAATGTCCCCGTGTTCTTGATTTTGTTTTCATATTAAAAAAAACTGCCTTCCTGAACCTCATTAACCCCCTTGATGCATTTAAAGGTTTCAGTCATGTCTCCCCTTTCCCTTCTTTCCTCCAGACTGTACATATTAAGTTCCTGAAGCTGCTCTTGATATGTTTCATCCCCCAAACCTTTCACCGTTATATAAACTACAGTGGTGGCTTTGGAAAACAGGTGTATAGGCGATGCAACCTTCCCACATAACAGCTCCGCCCCATGTTCAGACCTTGAGGCTGCTGACACTTCCAACATACCCAAATAAAGGAAAGTGATGGGCGGCACTCAGGATGACATCCAAAATAGTATTTATTTATTAACCACTTCCCCGTCCAAGGACGTCATATGACATCCTGCACTTTCAGTGGGAATATCTGAATGATGCCTGCAGCTATAGGCATCATTCAGATATCCTTGTTTGCAGCAGGCGATTCTGTGCACCATAAAAATGATCATAGCGGCAGTTCCGCTGCTTGATCGTTCTTACAGGCGACATCTCCCCCCTTCCTGCTGCCATCCAATGCTTCTCCAGTCTCTCCCGTGCCATCGGGGACCCGGAGAAAGAATTGCCTGCCGCCGGATGACAGGCATAGAGATGGCCAGTGACCAGATGGTCACCGTTCATCTCTATGACCGTCGGAGGCCTAGGCACGACGTTATGATATCATGTCCGGGCCGCGGGTGTAAACAAAGCCGCGATTGCAGCTGGTTAGCATGGTATTGTGGATTTTTCTTTCTGATCTCATGCTTTCCAGCCTGGATGAGAGGTGTGGGGTCTTATTGCCCCCGCATCTCTGCATAATGAGGACCTGTCACAAATGATTCCTATTACAAGGGATGTTTACATTCCTTGCAATAGGAATAAAAATGATCAAATACAATGTTGTAAAAGAAAATAAAAATAAAAAAATAAAGTAAAATAAAAAATAATAATAATAATTTAAAACGCCCCTGTCCCCGGTAGCTCTTGCTCAGAAGCGAACGCACGCGATAGTTCCGCCCACATATGTAAACGCCGTTAAAACCACACATGAGGTCTCCCTGCGTGCGTTAGAGCACGAGCAACAATTTTCTCTCTAGACATCCTCTCTAACTCTAAACATGTAAGCTGTAAAACAATTTAAAGCGTCACCTATGGAGATTTTTAAGTACTGAAGTTTGGCGTCATTCCATGAGTGTGCGCAATTTTAAAGTGTGACATGTTGGGGATTGCTTCCACCACCCTTCCCTGCATGCCATATTTTCTCTGTGGGCCCAATAGTGGACTCAGGACCACCAAGGCAGGTGCCACAGGGTACAGGGGAAGGAGATCAGCAAGCGTCCATTTGCTGATTTCCCTTTTTTGTTACTGTCCCAAAAGTAAAGTGTAAAATGTCACTTCTGGGTCCTGGTGTGACTGTCCACAGAAGAATCTAATGAAGTGTGATCTGCATTTCATTAGATTCACTGGAGAGCAGGTGGGACAATTGGAGTGTTTTTAACCCCCAACACACACACACACACGTAGAAATGTAACAAGTGTTGGGGGGCTATGCACAAATGTGCTGATTTCGCTACACATCGCAGTTCATGCCAGAGTAAGGGCAATAATTGTAGGCCCGTTATTCATGGCTAAGTTGGCCTCTAGTCTAGGGACTGTTAGAGCATTACCTCTGGAAAATTGGAACTACCGCTATTTCATTCTCCATTCTAGGGTGTTTGATTTCAGAAAATAGATAACATTTTGGGGGTTTTATGTATTCCTTAGGCAAAAATTGATCTGGCAACAAAAGTGCTGAGGGACCATTCCCATACTGGGGTGTCTGAATGAACCCCAACAGTGTGAACAGAGCAGCAGCCTTGAGCGTGGCACACATCATTGGTGGTATGTTGTTGGCATTTAGCTAATGCCTCAATAAAATGCTTGCATTTTCACATCACGGGGGCAACCATTGCTGTCTGCCTCTGAAAAAGCTGGCCTGACACACTGGGAATCACTGCTCCTGCTCAGGGGTAGTCAGAAGCTTTCCTTTGCAAGCTAATGTCAAAGTAATGGAGGAAAGGGGTGAGCAGGGCAGCCAGGTGACTGGCATTTCAGGACAGGGCAGCAGCCTCCTCCATGTTTCCGTCACGAGAGGGGGACTGCAAGCGCAGGTGAGCTATCACATGACTGTCAGAAAGCCCCGCCCTTACCTCGTTCTTATGATGGGCGGGAAGAAGGTAGCTAGACAGTTGATTGGCTGTTGTTTTCAGACCTGCAGCAGCTTGTTCGTCATCTTTCAGAAGGCCGACCGAGACGTTGCTGCAGGCGCTCTGACTGTGGGAGACATGGCCGCTGTCCCCTGGGCTCCCCTCTTCCTCCTCCTCCGGCTCCCAATGCCCGGCACCTCCATCTAACGCCATCGCTCCTCTAACCAATGAGACATGTGACCGGAGGCGGGTGCCGAGTCGGGTCAAACTTAGTCAGAAAGCGTTGTTCCCTCAGCGAATTACTCACTGACTCCTCATAGGAGATATTACATGAGCCCGTCAAGATGTGCTTCTAGTATTCGTTTTCTAAACGAGTGCGCCGTGAATGTGTTGCTAAGGCTGCCAGGCCTTCAGAACATGGCTGCTGTTGCAACCTGACAGCCCCCCTAAATAAACACCGTAAGATTGCCCCCCCCCCCCCTAATAACCAGGCCATTTTCTTGCATTATGATTTTTTTGTTTTGTTTTTACTAGTAATGCTGGTAATCTGAGATTTTTTTTTGTGGGAATGCAACATTGCAGCAGACAGATTGGACACTTTTGACACTTTTTTTATGGCACCAGTGACATTTCTACAGCGATCAGTGCTGGAAAAACGCACTGGTTACTGTGTAAATTGCACTGGCAGGGAAGGGGCTAACACGAAGGATGAGCTCCGACATGTTCGCACACCTCACGTGCAGAGCCCGCGGGAAGTTGGCACTGCTCTGCGCTAATCACAGGCAGTGAGACATTTTCCTGATGCACAGCTGCAGAGATTGGGAAATGTCTCACTGCCTGTGATTAGCGCTGTGCAGTGCCGACTTCCTGGCGGGCTCTGCACGTGGGGTGTGCAAACACGCCGGAGCTCATCCTTAGTTAAAGCGGAGGTTCACCCTAAAGTGGACCTTCCGCTCATTGGATTCCTCCCCCCCCCTCCGGCGCCACAATTGCCACCTTTCAGGGGGGAGGGGGCTGCAGGTACCTGTACAGTACAGGTATCTGCACCCACTTCCGGGATAGCTCTCTGCGGAAAGGGGCGTAGATTATGCCCCTTTCCGAAAGTCCCCCGCTGCCTGCTGGGAAACACACAGATCCCAGAGGCAGCGGGTCCATCCTTATTGCGCAGCGCGACTCGCGCATGCGCAGTAGGGAATCGGGAAATGAAGCCGAAAGGCTCCACTTCCTGATTCCCATACCCAAGATGGCGGCGGCAGCACCCGAGAGACGATCGAGAGATCGGCTTCGGGTGCCGACATCGCGGGCGCGCTGGACAGGTAAGTGTCACTATTTTAAAAGTCAGCAGCTGCAGTATTTGTAGCTGCTGGCTTTTAAAAAAAAAAAAAAAAAACACGGACTCCCGCTTTAACACTAGGGGGCGAGCAAGAGGTTAAATGTGTTTCTAACTGGGGGGGGGGGGAGTGTAAGGACGGAGTAGAGAGAGATCGCTGTTCCTAATCACTAGGAACAGACAATTTCTCTCTACTTCCCTGACGGAATGGGGATCTGTTTGTGTACATTGATAGATCCCCATTCTGGCTCTCTGTGGAGCGATCGCAAGTGGCTGGCAGACATTGCGATCATTGGTCATGCACCCACTGTATCTATTGCAAGAAGGGATGTACAACTACGCAATAGACCCAACCTGCCGAGCAGTGGTGGTGCGTCCACAGAGGGTGCAGGAGCACCGCCCCCTCTCTCACCAATAGATGGATTCATTCAGTGGTGGCCCGTCCATAGGGGGCGCCTGGGTGCCGCCCCCCCCGCCCCCCCCCCCCCCCCCTCCAGGCAGTCACAAAAAAAGTAGAATTTTTTTTTTTAAAGCTGGCCCTTTACCTACTTGACCACCGGGCACTTAAACCCCCTTAACCACTTAAGCCCCGGACCAATTTGCAGCCAAAGGACCAAGCCCCTTTTTGCGATTCGGCACTGCGTTGCTTTAACTGACAATTGCGCGGTCGTGCGACATGGCTCCCAAACAAAATTGGCGTCCTTTTTTCCCACAAATAGAGCTTTCTTTTGGTGGTATTTGATCACCTCTGCGGTTTTTATTTTTTGCGCTATAAACAAAAATAGAGCGACAATTTTGAAAAAAATGCTATATTTTTTACTTTTTGCTATAATAAATATCCCCAAAAAATATATAATTTTTTTTTCCTCAGTTTAGGCCGATACATATTCTTCTACATATTTTTGGTAAATAAAAATCACAATTAGCGATTATTGATTGGTTTGCGCAAAAGTTATAGAGTTTACAAAATAGGGGATAGTTTTATGGCATTTTTATTGATATTTTTTTTTTTTTTACTAATAATGGCGGCAATCAGCGATTTTTATTGTGACTGCGACATTATAGCGGACAAATCGGACATTTTTTACACATTTTTGGGACCATTGTCATTTATACAGCAATCAGTGCTATTTAAATGCACTGATTCCTGTGTAAATGACACTGGCAGTGAATGAGTTAACCACTAGGGGGCTGTGTAGGGGTTATGTATGACGTTATGTGTTTTTTTTTCTGTAGGGGGGCGTGGCCTGGCATGTGACGTCACTGATCGTCTTTCCCTATAAAAGGGAACAGACGATCGGTGACAGTCACAGTATTAAGCACGGGGAGAGGTTTGTTTTACACAGACCTATCCTCGTTCTTCAGCTCTGTGACCCGATTGCGGGACACCAGCGAAAATCGGGTCCAGTGGTCCGGCTGCCACGATCACGGAGCTCAGGACCGGGTCAGAAGCGCTCCCCCCGACCCACGGCTGGGCACTTAAAGAGCCACGTACAGGTACATGATTGTGCCCAGCCGTGCCATTCTGCCGACGTATATGTGCAGGAGGCGGTCCTTAAGTGGTTAATAACCAGACCAATTTTCAGCTG
The DNA here is from genome assembly GCF_037356315.1 of Lithobates pipiens. Classification (NCBI taxonomy): domain Eukaryota; kingdom Metazoa; phylum Chordata; class Amphibia; order Anura; family Ranidae; genus Lithobates; species Lithobates pipiens. The sequence goes on along the minus strand of NW_027507764.1, from coordinate 373,782,461 downwards.
TCGGTGCTCTCACAATTTGAATGACAATTACTCAGTCATGCAACACTGTACCCATATGAAATTTTTGCCCTTTTTTTCACACAAATAGAGCTTTCTTTTGGTGGTATTTAATCACTGCTGGGTTTTTTATTTTTGTGCTATAAAAGAAAATTCAGTAAAAAAAAAAATTAAATTTTCTTTGTTTCTGTTATAAAATGTAGCAGTTTAGTAATTTTTCTTCATAAATTTTGGCCAAAATTTATACTACTGCATATCTTTGGTAAAAATAAGTACAAATTGGTGGATATTATTTGGTCTTTGTGAAAGTTATAGAGTCTACAAGCTCTGGTGCCAATATCTGAAAATTGATCACACCTGAAGCACTGACAACCTATATAATTTCTTGAACAAGCCAGGAAAGTACAAATACCCCCCAAATGACGCCTCTTTGGAAAGAAGACATTCCAAGGTATGTAGTAAGAGGCATGATGAGTTTTTTGAAGTTGTCATTTTTTCCCACAATTGTTTACAAAATCAAGATTATTTTTTTTTCCACAAAATTGTCATATTATCAGGTTATTTCTCACACACAGCATATGCATACCACAAATTACACGTCAAAACACATTCTGCTATTACTCCTGAGCATGGCGATACCACATGTGTGAGACTTTTACACAGCGTGGCCACATAAAGAGGCCCAACATGCAGGGAGCACCATCAGGCATTCTGGAGCAACCAGGCTAATTCTGACATTTCTCTCCTACATGTAAAAATCATCATTTATTTGCTAGAAAATTACATAGAACCCCAAAACATTATATATATATATTTATATATATATATATATATATATATATATATTTTTTTAGCAAAGACCCTAGAGAATACAATGGTAGTCGTTGCAACTTTTTATCTCGCGCGGTATTTGCGCAGCAATTGTTCGAAAGGGTTTTTTTTTTTTTTGGAAAAAAAACTTTTGTGCTTTAAGAAAAACAAAACAGTAAAGTTAGCCCAATGTTTTTGCATAATGTGAAAGATGAAATTACGCCGAGTAAATATATACCTAAAGTGTCACCTTTCAAAATTGCACATGCTTGTGGAATGGCGCCAAACGTCTCTACTTCCCATAGGCTACTACTTAAAAATTCCCATAGGCGAAGCTTTACATTTTTTTACTGGTTATATGTTTTGAGTTACAGAGGAGGTCTAGGGCTAGAATTATTGCTCTCGCGCTAACGTTTGCAGCGATATCTCACATGTGTGGTTTGAACACCGTTTTCATATGTGGGCGGGACTTACGTATGCGTCCGCTTCTGCATGCGAGCACATGGGGACAGGGGCGCTTTAAAAAAAATGTATTTTATTTTTTTAATTAATTTTACTTTATTTATTTTAGTTTGACACTTTTTCCCCCCCAAAAAATTTTTTGATCACTTTTATTCCTATTACAAGAAATGTAAACATCCCTTGTAATAGGAATATGGCATGACAGGTCCTCTTTACAGTGAGATATAGGGTCAATAAGACCCCACATCTCACCTCTAGACTGGGAAGCCTGAAATAAAAAAAACGATTCTGGCTTTGATCGTATTGGCGAGTCGGTAGAGGCACTGGAGGGGGGGGGGGGGGAATGTCCCCTCTCGCCCCCTGTAAGAATGATCAAGCAGCGGAACAGCCGCTATGATCATTCTTATGGTGTAGGGAATCACCAGCTTAAAAAGCTGATATCTGAATGATGCCTGTAGCTACAGGCATCATTCAGATATCCCCGCACAAAGTCAAGGACGTTATATGACGGCATTACACATAACATGTACATACCAAAAATGACACCCCAAAATAGATTCTCCTACTCCTCCTGAGTACGGGGATACCACATGTGTGAGACTTCCACAGCCTGGTCACATACAGAGGCCGAGTACAGCCAAGCATGGCTAAGCATGGCCGAACATGGCTGGGTATCACCGAGTATTTCAGGGTATCACCGAGTATGGCTGAGCATGACCGAGTATGGCTGGGTATTGCAGAGTATCACCGGGTATGGCTGGGTATTGCAGGGTATCACCGAGTATGGCTGGGTATTGCAGAGTATGGCTGGGTATTGCAGAGTATTGACAGGGTATTGCAGAGTATTGCTGGGTATTGCACATTATTGCTGGGCATTGCAGAGTATTAGCAGGGCATTGCAGAGTATTGGCAAGGTATTGCAGAGTATTGGCAGGGAATTGCAGGGTTAATTGTCAGTGAGCAGCGCTGTGGGCACTGCAGATCCAGCCCACAGCGCTGCTGACACCGATCTCTCCCCTCTCACTGTACAGAGAGGGGAGGGAAGAACTGGCATCATAACATGATGCTGGTTTGTTTACAAGTGATTGTTCCGTCACGGTGTGATCACGGATGCTCTTGAGTGCGCGCGAGAGCAAAATTCTGGGAGGACGACATAGTAGGTCCTCCCAGAGTTAAGCAACCGCCCTGTAGCCGTAATTCGGCTATGGGCCAGTTGTGGTTTAAAAAAAAAAAGGCCCTTAAGTACACTGTGTTCGGACGCCGGACACAGTGCAGCTATGGGAAGCGCCACGTCTATGCAATCACGAGATTGCAGACGTGGTGCTTCATTTGTGAGCGTTTAGCCCGCCTTGTGGTGCTTTCTGAAGCGCCGAGTAGCTTCCGCCTGTTCGTAGTATATATATATTACTACGGCCGGGCGGTTTGATTGACATCTGAGTTGATGTCACTTCCTGTTTTCTCTCTCCAGTTGCGCCCAGGAGAGAGGAAACAGGAAGTATGAGAGGACAAACCTCTCCACAGGAGACACCGCTGGAGAGGACAACATAATGCAAGGTAAATAAGGGGGGGGGGGGGGGGTTTGATGTGAGGCTGCTGCAATTGATGGTGACACATTCTGCTGCAATTGATGGGGACACATGCCGCTGCAATTGGTGGTGACACATGCTGCTGCAACTTGGTGGGAGACATGCTGCTGCAATTGATGGTGACACATGCTGCTGCAATTTGGTGGGACGCATGCTACTGCAATTTGGTGGGACCCATGCTGCTGCAATTTGGTGGTGACACATTCTGCTGCAATTGATGGTGACACATGCTGCTGCAATTGATGGGCACATGTTGCTGCAACTTGTTGGGACACATGCTGCTGCAATTTGGTGGTGACACATTCTGCTGCAATTGATGGTGACACATTCTGCACATTCTTTGGTGAGACACGTGCTGCTGCAATTTGATGGTGACACATGCATGCTGCAATTTGATGGTGACACATGCTGCTGCAATTTGATGGTGACACATGGTGCTGCAATTTGATGGTGACTCATGTTGCTGCAATTTGGTGGTGACACAGGCTGCTATAATTTGGTGGTGACACAGGCTGCTGCAATTGATGGTGACACAGGCTGCTGCAATTTGGTGGTGACACAGGCTGCATTTTATGTGACACAGGCTGCATGTAAGGAGGCACTCCATGCTGGATTTTAAAAGCCTCCACAACCGGATCCATCCCACCACTGCGGCTCCAGGATGGTACCTGGGCAGAACAAGGTTTTGCCTATAACGTTCCTCTTTGAGGGCTGGACCCTAGGAACTAGGGTTCTTTTTGGTCTTGGCTACATTACCTAAAGCTGTCCTGAGGGGTGCTATACATGGTCTAAAGGAGTGGAACCCCTATTACAAGGGTCCCAGTCTTGGAAGGTTTAACCACGCTGCCTGCCATAATGGGTGAAGTTTGGATCTGTCTGTTTACAGCAGTATCCTTCAGCGAGGAAAAGGTAAGAGGAGAGCATAGGAACTGCAAAGTCCACCTATGACTTTTCTTTTTTTTTTTTTTTTTTTTTCATTGCCACATCAGCGAATCCTCAAGGAGACTAGAATCACCTATGACTTTTCTTTCAATTATATTGTAAAATGCCTTAAAAACTCCTCTAGCACCCCAGACGCCGAACCTGTCAGTGAAGAGTATCTGACTACTTAACTAATTCAATGCTCACCTGCTCACCACGCTCGCCCTGTTCGTACATCAAGCGATTGATATCCATTGGTAGGGTCACACATAAATGTTGAATTGCCTGGGCCCTAGCAAAACCACATACTCCGTTCATAATTCGTACAATGGTCCCCTCCCGTTCACAGTGAGTTCCCTGTAGGGGTGGACGTATGGAGGATGGACATGCACTGGGCCCCACTAACACCTTGTCAACCCATCTACCCTCCGCATGGAATTTTACACCCCGGTTCGGTAAGCACTTGCCTTATGTTGATTTAAGTGACAGTCTAAAAGAAAACAGGAGCTTCTACTTTTTTTTTTTTAATTAATTAATTGTTGTTTACCGATCAATCGCAACCGTAGGAATTTCTTCTATGTTAACGTTTTGTCATAAAATACGACAATGTTATATAATGTACTCTATATGCCTCACTGTGACTGTTGTATGTTCTATAAAACTCAATAAAAATGTTCTTTGAAAAAAAATTCCTCTAGAGGGAGTAATAGTGTATAGACCCTGTTTAAATCTGTGCTGATACAGCGTGTCTCAGAACCTGAAGGGGGGGGGGGTCTCCTCTCCCCCTAAATAGGCAAACTGAGTGGATAGGGATACATGTTATGTTTAAACAAGCATAAATCTGAAAAGCTGATAAAACGGCTGTGTAAATTCCCTCCTCCGCTACCCACCTCCCCTCTGAGGTGACTCTTGCTAAAGCACAGGAAAGGGTGTGGCACATAGACAATTGGGCTCACACCTGAAAAAGCTTAAAGCTGATACTCTGGGAAACAGACAGTGTCTATCAGAGCAGCTGAAGCAAGGCTGCCACAGGACACAGAAGCACTGGTGTGCGTGAGGGGTTTACACAGGCATTTGCAGTACAGGAAAAAACGTATTGTTTAGCATTAGATCATTCTATGCTACCACTGTTTTCCCTACTATTGTTCACATAAATAGAACAGTTCTTAGAGTACCTTTGCTTTTTGTGCTTTGCACTATGGCTTCAAGGCTTACTACTAAGGCACCAAAACCACCCCCAGGCGCTGGGAACTCCAGACATGCCTCCACATTGTCATCCTCTCTGGAGATACCTGACATGGCAAGCTAAGTGAAATCATTGGAAGCAATTGGTGGTGTAACTGCTTCTCACACTTCAGCCCCTGTATACACGATTGAAGATGCATTTTCCTCTGCCCTGCAAGGCTTAGAAGGAAGATTAGCGGCTTTAATCACATCCTCCATTAAAGGGGATAAGAAGCGTGCTAGATCCCTCTCTCTCATTCCAAACCCCTTACCAGGGCAACAGTGGGGCCAGGATGAGGTATTACCCTCAAATGATTGGGAAAAACAAACTGATTACTCCTCTGTGGAGGAAATAACAGTTGAAGTTTCAGCTTCACAATTTGAGGTACAAATCCTTATGGACATGGTTCGCTCCACTTTCATGCTACCCCTAACAGTCAGCTGAAAGTCTGGTTTCTTCTTTGGGTTCCTTGAAACCTTCACAACCAGTGCATGCGTTTCCAGTCCACACATTACTAGAGACGCTTATTTATACGAATAGGATCATCCGGATAAGCATTTTCTCCTTCCAAAGAGATTCTCAGTTCTCTATCCTATGGAGGAAAAAGTCATCAAAAAATGGAAAGTTCCAGCAGTAGATGCTGTGATTCCAGTGTGAATAAAAGTTTAACTTGTCCAGTGGACAATGCACAAATGCTAAAGGATCCAACAGATAAAAAGTTGGAATACCTGTTAAAATCCTCTTTTTCTTTAGCAGGTACTGTTGCTCAGCCTGCAATTGCAGCTATAGGCATCTGTCAGTCCTTAGACCAGTTCACCTAAGCCCTTAGGCTGGATTAACACCTATGCAGTTTTAGTGCTTTTTGCAGATTTTCACTACAGTCCATTTAACACGGTTTCCTATGGAACACGTTCTGCAGTGCAAAATGCAAAAAGCACTAAAAATGCATAGGTGTGAATCCAGCCTTAAAGAGCTCCCTGCACAACCAGCCAGTGAGTTGGCCGATTTTACCAAAAGCATTATGTTTTGCCATAAATGCTATAAAGGATTCTATTCACCAGGCGTCATCTGACTTTCTCTCCTGTGCCAAGCGAATCCGCCTCTAGGCAGTGGCGATGGCTTCCACCGTCAGATTCCAGAGGAAAATCGCAGGGTCAGGCCTAGGCTCAAAGGAAGACCTGGAGCCGCAAGACTACAAAGCACAATACTAAGCCCTCTTCATGAAGAGGCGCCTCCCCTTACCAAGGTGGGGGGAAGACTTCTGCATTTCGCAGAAGTTTGGCAGAGGGAAACTCAGGACAGATGGGCTCTCTCCACGGTGACTCTAGGATACAAACTAGAGTTTCGGGAGTTTCCACCATCTCACTTCCTGAGATCAAATGTTCCCAAGGATCCAGGAAAAATACAATCCCTGTTTCAAGCATTAGACCGATTATTGACTCAAGGGGTAGATCCCCACAGAAGAACAAGGTTTAGGTTTCTATCCAAACCTGTTTACGGTACCAAAACCAAATGTAGATTCCTGGGTCCATTCTGGATCTAAAAAATCTAAATCGATTCCTAAAAATTCGCTCATTTCGAATGGAGTCAATCAGGTCAGTGGTCTCCATCCTAAATGGCGGAGAACTTCTAGCGCCCATCGACAACAGGGACGCATATCTGCATGTTCCTATATTTCCCGCTCACCAAAGGCTTCTGTAATTCGAAGTGGAACAACAGCACTTTCAGTTCATGGCCTTACCCTTCGGGCTAGCCACAGCACCACGGGTATTGACAAAAATACTGGCCCCACCTCTAGCCAGGTTGAGGGCACAGGGCATAACAGTGTTGGCATTCCTAGATGATCTATTGTTAATTGACCAGTCAGTGATTTGCTTAAGACAAAGCGTACACATTACAACCAGTTACATGGATTGTCTCGGTTGGATCCTCAACCTAGAGAAGTCTTCCTTAAAACCAGTAAGAAGGCTGGATTACTTAGGCCTGATCATAAATACAGCCCAGAAAAGGGTGTTCTTGCCTCCAGCAAAGATCAGCTCCATACAAGAGCTGGTACGGATGGTCAGGGCAAAAGCAAATCCTTCAATTCGCCTTTGCATGAGGTTGTTAGGAAAGATGGTTATCTTCATTCGAAGCAGTCCCCTATGCCCAGTTCCATTCAAGACTGTTGCAAAACAGAATCCTCTCTGCTTGGAACAAGGCGATCCAAGCTTTGGACTTACCAATGCGGCTGTCCCCAAGAGTGTCTCAAAGCCTCAGTTGGTGGTTACGAAGCCAGAATTTTCTGAAGGGGAAATCCATCAGACCAATAATCTGGAAAGTAGTAACGACAGATGCCAGCCTCTCAGGTTGGGGAGCAGTACTAGAGGAGACAACTGTCCAGGGACAGTGGTCAAAACTCGAAAGAGCCCTGCCCATAACATCCTAGAGATTTGGGCAGTGTATCTGGCTCTGAAAACCTGGACCTCCAGGTTAAAGAATTGTCCAGTCCAGATTCAATCCGACAATGCCATGGTTGTGGCCTATATCAATCACCAAGGGGGCACAAAGAGTCTCTCATCTCAGATTGAGGTGAACCATATCCTAACTTAGGCAGAAAGGAATGTCCCATCCTTATCGGCAGTTTTCATTCCAGGAGTAGAAAATTGACAGGCGAACTATCGCCAGCAGTTATTCCCAGGGGAATGGTTTCATCACTCCGAAGTGTTTCGGGCTGTTTGCCAAAGATGGGGGACTCCGGACATAGATCTTCTAGCGTCCAGATTCAACATGAAGTTAGTCAGCTTTGTGTCCAGAACAAGGGATCCACTCGCATACGGAACAGATGCGCTAGTAACCCCGTGGGATCAGTTTTCACTGATCTACGCTTTTCCCCAATTCAGTTGCTGCCCGACCTCTTTGCAGGATCAACCCGGAAAGAATGCCAGTAATTCTGGTAGCACCAGCATGGCCCAGAATGTAATGGTAAGCAGAGATCATAAAGATGGCAGTGGAGGGTCCTTGGCCTCTCCCACTAAGGCCAGACCTGCTATCGCAGGGGCCGATATTCCATCCTACTTTACGAACGCTAAATTTAAAGCGGGATTCCACCCTAAAGTGGAACCTCCGCTGATCGGATCCCTCCCCCCCTCCGGTGTCACAATTGACACCTTTCAGGGGGGAGGGGGGTGGAGATACCTGTCAAAGACAGGTATTTTTTACCCACTTCCGGGCATAGACTCCCGTGGGAGTCTACGCCATTTCCTGCCCTGCCGCGCTGTCTGCTGGGACACACACGGGTCCCAGTGACAGCGCGGAGATTTCCTATTGCGCGGCGCGGCTCGCGCATGCGCAGTAGGGAACCGGGAAGTGATGCCGATTCGCTTCACTTCCTGATTCCCTCACCTAGAATGGTGACTGCAGCAGCCGAGAGCGGAGCGATCGATCGGCCTCGGCTGCCGGCATCGCTGGAACCCGGGACAGGTGAGTGTCCATTTATTAAACGTCAGCAGCTGTAGTATTTATTGCTGCTGGCTTTTAATATTTATTTTTTTGGTGGAATCCCTCTTTAATGGCTTGGCTATTGAAACCCACATTCTGAAGAAGCGTGGGGCTTTCCAGGTCTGTTATCTCAACTGTAATCAATGCAAGGAAACCAGTTTCCAGAGCTGTATATTATAGAGTTGGGAAAGCTTACGTTTCGTGGTGTGAATCCAAGGGTTGGCACCCTCGGAGATATATTCTAGGCAGAATCCTTGCCTTTCTACAATTGGGCGTAGAGATGAAGTTGGCCCTAAGTACTATTAAGGGCCAAGTCTCAGCCTTATAGGTTTTATTTCATAGACCGCTTGCTACGCATTCTTTAGTCTGGGGTTTTATGCAAGGGTGATGCGGATTAATCCGCCAGTTAAATCACCTTTAATGCTTTGGGACTTGAATTTAAACTTGAAGTTTTGTCAGTGTTACAAAAACTGCCATTTGAACCATTACAGCATGTTTCCTTAGTCCTTCTGACTAGGAAGCTGATATTTTTGGTTGCTATATCCTCAGCAAGGAGGGTTTCAGAATTGGCTGCTCTTTCTTGTAAAGAGCCATATTTTATTATTCATGAGGACAGAGTGGTGTTACGCCCTCGTCCAGGCTTTTTGCCAAAAGTGGTTTCAGGCTTTCATCTGAAAGAAGATATTGTCCTGCCATAGTTTTTCCCCAAACTATGTTCCGGGGAAGAAAAATCACTACATTGTCGTGATGTAGTGAGAGCAGTGAAAATCTATTTAAAGAAAACTGTTCAGATTCGTAAGACTGATGTCTTATTTATTCTGCCAGAAGGTCCTAAAAAAGGACAGGCAGCTTCGAAATTCACTATAGCTAAGTGGGTTCAGCAAATTATAATTCAAACTTATGATTTAAGGGGTAAGATCCCCCTATTCAAGTTAAGGCACACTCTACCAGAGCGGTTAGTGCTTCTTGGGCAGTCTCACCAGGCCTCCTTTGCTGAGATCTGCAAGGCCGCAACATGGTCTTCGGTCCATACATTCACAAAATATTACCAATTTTACTGCCTTTGGGCGCAGTGTACTGCAGTCAGCAGTATAAGTCCTCAAGGGCTGGGGGTGCCCTACGGGTTGTGTCTCCCTCCCCTCAAGTAGCATTGCTATGGGACGTCCCACTAAGTAAATACTTAAGGCTCTGTGTCCTATGATGTACGATAAAGAAAATAGGATTTTATAACAGCTTACCTGTAAAATCCTTTTCTTGGAGTACATCATAGGACACAGACATCCCAGCCCTCTTCTTTTATGGGGTTTAAGTATTGCTTATATTGCTTGGCTACAAAAACTGAGGTACTCCATGAAGGAGGAGGGGTTATATAGGGGAGTCAACTTCCTGTATTGGGTGTGCAAGTGTCAACACCTGAAGCTAGCTATAATCCACTTAGTAAATACTTAAGGCTCTGTGTCCTATGATGTACTCCATGAAAAGGATTTTACAGGTAAGCTGTTATAAAAATCCTATTTTTGGAAGTGCCTGATTAGAGCCGTGGGCTCTAATAGGCTTCCAAATTGGTAAACAGCGGGCGCAATGCTGTGCGTTCGCTGTTTACACAGTGTTGTGTTAGAGAAGCGAATGCATTGCTTCCCTAACACTGGTCCGCCTCTCAGCCAATCAGGTGCTTGGGTCTGGTTACGCTGTCACCTGATTGGCTGAAGCGACAGGCACTGTGATTGGACGCCTATCAGTTCAACCAGCTTGCCTATAGCTGCTGAACCATCTGAATTTCAGTCCATCTATTGTCACCTGGAGGTGAAGTAGAGTGTGTGCAATGGAAAGCTGGTTGGTGAGGTGTCTCAATGACAAAGTTTATAAAAATAGATGAGTGACATGGTACATCCTGGTATAAGGTCCAAGCTGCCCTTTATACTCAACATGTGTGAGCAATGGATGCGCTCAATAGCAAAGTTTGGCTTGCCCTAAGCTTCTCAATTGCATCCTCCTCAATATAGCTAGAGCAATCACAATGATTAAGGCTGTTACACTAGACATCCCGTTTGCCAGTGCTTCTCTAGAACAAAAATGTGTTATTCTCTCTCTATGTTTTTCCTTTACACCCACTCTCAATTCACAAACATGAAAATGGATTTAATGTCAGAAGAAATAATCAGCGAAATGCATAGCAATTTAACACACATATAAACGTATGGCAATGTGCGTTAAAATGCACATCCATTATTCAAGCATTTTAAAGCAGTATAAAACCCAAAACCAAAAATTTTACATATCGCAGCTTACCAATCATTAGATGTGGTGGTTGCATTTGTTTTCTATTTTTATAAAAAAACAATCTACACAATGAATAAATATATCAATTGATAAATCAATCCACCAATAGAAAACAGCGCATAGTACTACGTTTGCAATAATAGTCGGGTGCAATCCTCTATATCAAATCCTACAAATAGTCCTCTGTAAGTCCTTAGTGTGCAGTCATTTTATAAAAACGACACATGTATCCGACTTGTGATTCCACTTCAATATTCATCAATTATGTAGCCCTTCCACCAGGAATCCACCTCCACACGTGCACAGGTATACACGAAAGCCACACTGAGAGATATGTGGAAATAAAGAGATCCCCCTTTGGTGTTGCTCTTACCAGAACCAGCTGGTTTCACAGGCCTTTGCAGATCACTTTTGCTGGCTCTAAATGCTGGGTTCCATCAACATCATAGGCCACAAGTGTGCGGAATCTTGGAAAAGGGCAATTTTACAAAGCACACATAGCGTAATTCCGTTATACACAAAATTTATTTAATTAAAGACCAAATCCCAAAAATATTGCACTCACAAACGTAAAAACTTTAAAGACATTGATTCATTCTAAATCAATGGTTCATTCAATCGACCAGGATGAGAGACAATCCTATCGTTCACAGCTCCTAAATGGTAACCACTAATGGCTCGCGGTTTTGGCTGGTTGTCTGTCTTTCCTCCTGTCAATTCCACTCTACTCGTGTTGTAGATCCCACCCTGACGCGTTTCGTCGTATTGACATCATCTGAGGGTGGAGTACTACGGTCCCATCACTTTTTTATATGTATATAGGGCCCATATTATTAACCCTTCAAAGGATTTTATCATTAAATGTTCTCTGCACATCTCTCCTGCACATACAGCTCTCTCACTGACTGGCAGACACAGGAACTCACAGGCTGCAAAGAATCTGATTTTCATTTACTTTAATTAAAACAATTAAAACAATTAATCCTCACCCTATACCCTATACCCTCACTCATTTACCGATACACCGATCTCGAAACGCATAATTAGAAACATCCCGCTCATGCTGCCCATTATGTATGGTTAGAATATTGCACTCAGGAAATGTTCATCGTGCAAAAAAGATAACCAAATCCAGCATCTACACCATCATCGTGGAAGTTATAGTACACTGGATCTGCGAAACTATATATCATTCTATTCAATTATTCTATTCAATTATTCTATAAAAATCCCTCCTCTCATCCCAAAATCAAAATGTATTTTATCTTATTAAGAGAAATAGCGACCTTGCTTTAAATATTTATCTGCCACTGTATTTTATGGATCTACCTAAAGTGTTTAATTAGTATGCTAAAAATCACTGATAAAACGGTTTACGTCTAATTCGACGTTCAAACCATTGGGCGTTAAAGTGTTCATTCAGTATATCCATTGAGATTCTTTTTTAGAAATTTCCCGAACCATATTTGATCCACGCCAGTTAGGGTACACTCTGTCGACCCCCCAAAATTTTAATAAAGAGGGGTCTCTATTGTGATGTTTCTTGAAATGAAGAGATACACTGTGGTCACTGTATCCAATTTCTATGTTATACATATGTTCAGATATGCGCTTCCTCAAAGTCCTCTTTGTCCTTCCCACATACATAAGGCCACATGGGCACTGTAATACATATACCACATGTGTAGAACTACAAGTAATGAATTCTTTGATTTCATATTTTCTATTATTGCCTGTGGATATAAACTCCACTATCACAACAAGTCTGACTGCTAATTTGAATTCTCCATGCACGATTGTGATCGGGCAGTGTATTGCCCAGCTCTAAAGAAGATGAACGAGGGCTTGGCGGAAGTCAGCGGGGGGAGGCCAAGTACTGGCCTCGAGCGATATAGAAAGATGAATGATTCATCCAGTGACGGCAATAGGATCGGACCGCCACCAAACAGTTAAAACCTCTTAGCGCGAGTAAAGCATGGCGAGAAGTTGAATACTGTCATGCTGTATCCCACATAAAGACTCCACTAAGGTGACTATGTGCCTTAGTATTAGTTATACAAGTGTCTCGGGGGAGTAAACATTTTCTCCACTCAGAACATATGTGTAGTGTATATATGGGAAGGGAATATGTGTCAACGTAAGAGTTGTCTCATATTTCATATATATATATCGCTCAGAAATGATTATCTTTTTTGCTCGATGAACATTTCCTAAGTGCAATATTCTAACCATACATAATGGGCAGCATGAGCGGGATGTTTCTAATTATGCAATCCAAGATCGGTGTATCGGTAAATGAGTAAGGGTATAGGGTGAGGATTAATTGTTTTAATTAAAGTAAATGAAAATCAGATTCTTTGAGTGCAGCCTGTGAGGTCCTGTGTCTGCCAGTCAGTGAGAGAGCTGTATGTGCTGGAGAGATGTGCAGAGAACATTTAATGATAAAATCCTTTGAAGGGTTAATAATATGGGCCCTATATACGTATAAAAAAGTGATGGGACCGTAGTACTCCACCCTCAGATGATGTCAATACGACGAAACGCGTCAGGGTGGAATCTACAACACGAGTAGAGTGGAATTGACAGGAGGAAAGACAGACAACCAGCCAAAACCGTGAGCCATTAGTGGTTACCATTTAGGAGCTGTGAACGATAGGATTGTCTCTCATCCTGGTCGATTGAATGAACCATTCATTTAGAATGAATCAATGTCTTTAACGTTTTTACGTTTGTGAGTGCAATATTTTTGGGATTTGGTCTTTAATTAAATACATTTTGTGTATAACGGAATTACGCTATGTGTGCTTTGTAAAATTGCCCTTTTCCGAGATTCCGCACACTTGTGGCCTATGATGTTGATGGAACCCAGCATTTGGAGCCAGCAAAAGTGATCTGCAAAGGCCTGTGAAACCAGCTGGTTCTGGTAAGAGCAACACCAAAGGGGGATCTCTTTATTTCCACATATCTCTCAGTGTGGCTTTCGTGTATACCTGTGCACATGTGGAGGTGGATTCCTGGTGGAAGGGCTACATAATTGATGAATATTGAAGTGGAATCACAAGTCGGATACATGTGTCGTTTTTATAAAATGACTGCACACTAAGGACTTACAGAGGACTATTTGTAGGATTTGATATAAAGAATTGCACCCGACTATTATTGCAAACGTAGTACTATGCGCTGTTTTCTATTGGTGGATTGATTTATCAATTGATATATTTATTCATTGTGTAGATTGTTTTTTTATATATTTGTACAGGCTTAAAAATCCCTTTTAAAACAGCTGCTAATTAGAAATAGACCAAAAAATTCCACAGCCCCCAGGTAACAAGCACGCAATTTGAGTGTAAGCGCCTGGGATTGTTCAGCTAACGGGGCGGAGGTTACCTGTAACAAAAGGGTTGATTAACTTGTGTTTTCTATTTTTGTTTAGGCTTTTTACATTCTGTTTTCACCTGGTGATATGGGCAGTAACACACCTGTTTTATACAGACACCACTCTGGATGAAGGAGCACAGTGGACACCTTTGGACAGCAGCATTGTTAATCTGGGGGAAGGGAAGTTTTAGATGTATTAGCAGATTTAGATACATTAACAAATTAAAGCCAAACTCAAGATAGCACTTTATAAGCAATTACAGGAAACAGTTTTCCTTTTGGGATAAAGGTTTTACAAAAATGAATAAAAGCTGACCATTGTGAGCACCTCTGTCAGTGTAAGTGTTTTGTGTCAACCCTTGTAACTGCTAAATTTGCAGGACAGCTTGTTCTGTTAAAAGGCAACAGACTTAATGTCCGGATCACCAGGTGAAATTAAGGGAAAGAAAGACTAAAAAAGAAAACAAATGCAGCTATCATATCTAAGTATTGGTAACTTGCAATCTACTAAATGTTTGCTTTTGGATTTAATACCACTTTATATAGAGTAAGGGCTCATTTACACAGGTGGGGAAACAGGTGGGTTGTGTTTTTACTGTTTTCTGATTGATTAACAGCGTTACTCAAAACGTTATAACTAGAAAGTGGATGAAGGTGTTCACACTGCAGCATTAGCGTTGACTTGTGTCGCAGCAAAGCAAAATAACACTACCTGCAGAGTTCAGCAGGCACTGATGCTTTGCAACCACTGCCATTCATTTCTATGGAAATGTGCAACATGCGCACCATAGACAGGCCTATGGTTTTGGTGCAGTTGCAAACCATCAAAAAGAGATCAGTTCTCATTTTAACCATGTAAAGATAATTAAAAAAAAAAATCTCACAGAGAGTTTGAGGAGTATCGCCTGCTGCAATTTGAACGCCTCTGTAACACATTCAAAACAATCATTAGTTCTAAACGTGCGTGCTAAAGGCTGCTTTCGAATTCAACACCTGTGTGAAATCCCTGAGGGCTGGTTTTGATCCGATGCAAGAAAAACAAATATATTTCAGTGAGTCCAATTTACATCATTGCGGTGTTTTCATGTGTGTTACAGTGTGCTGCTTTTTTTTTGCAGATAAATATACTGGTACGCCTGTAAATGCACAACAAATGCATGTAAAAGCAATTTTTTTGTAATTCCTTTATTTTTCAAAGAGGATATGGTTTATATCCCAAGTAACTGACATAAATATATAACATACAATACCATTATGAAATAGAAACAATAGGGTCACATCAGCCAATATACAAATCAATTGACCCAGCAATACTCTATCAGCTGAGCACATAGGATATACCGGTTTCAGAAAATCATGGACAACAGGTAGAGCTGAGGGAATCTACAAATGACCATAATAGGGACCCTAGCAGAAAAACATATATGTCAAGCTGTGCTAGAAAATAAGGTTCAAACTGTATTGGGATGCTATGCATCCCGATGGCCAGGTGTAAATAAAATATAACATTAAAGGGAAAGAAAAGAGACAGAATTTTTTTTCCGAAAAAGTAATACCTATAACTAAGGCTATATTCAAGTAACGAGAGGCAGAGGGGGAAAGGTTTCATTAAATGGGTGAGGGGGAAAGAGTATAGCGGTTGTCCCTAATAAGGGAGGAAAACTGGGTGAAGGAGAGGGGAAAGAGAAATTGAGCGGATAGTAGGTAATAGGTACCTCCTCACCCTGGTGAGCAGAGCTAAATCCGGGAGGTACGCCGAAATAACGAAACCTCCTGGAGATATGCGTTAGTGTACTTAAAGTGGTGCCAGGGTCTCCAGGTTTCACGAAAGGTCTCCTCCCGGTTGTGCAGGGTGGTGGTGAAATCTTCCATATCTCTTAGTTTACTTTATAAAACCACTGGACTTTGGATGGTGGTGTCTCCGATCTCCAACAGAGGAGGATGCACACCTTAGCTGTATTCAGTAGTTGGATTGTAAGAGAGGCCTTGTATTTCTTAATCGGTCGCAGTGAAAGATGAAGCAAACAGGCAGCAGGGTTCCCCTCCAAGTCGACATTTGTCAGATGCTTGATTGCGCTGGTCACCTCCCGCCAGAATTGTCCAAGCCTGGGACAGTCCCAAAAGATATGCAACATTGTGCCCTCCGTGTTGCCACAGTGCCAACACTGGCTAGAAATTGGGAAGAATCGGTGTAATGTGGTAGGCACTCTGTACTACCGAGTCAGAATTTTGTAGCACGTCTCTTAGACTCTAGTAGCTATGGAGGACTTCTGTGCAAAATGAAGGATCTTCTCTTTCTGGAACACGGTGAATTGGGCATTTAGCTCTGAATACCATCTGGACAGAAACGGGGTCAAGATCGTCCGCCGGTCGGATCAGAAGAGAGTAGATTGTTGAGAGACTATGGCGGATCGGCTCCCCTCGGTGACAAATGTTTTCCAATTCTGGGAGCTTTTGAGATATGCCTGGTATCTGGAGACACCTGCGAAGAAAGGTGCGTAACTGGAGATCACCCCAAAAGTCCAGCGGGGAGTCAGCAGCAGACACCCCGGCCAAGGAGGACAGTTGATCGTCTACATAGTTGCAGAGATGGAGTCGTCTGCTCGCTTAGAGACATTGGAAGTGGATATTCTGGAGGCCAGGAACCAACTCTGATTTACCCAGAATCGGTATCATAGGGGATGGGGAAGGCAAATCTAAAGAGTGTCAGAAGGCATCCTTAGCCACCCCCAGCATACTGCCTAAGGTGGGGTGATCTGTGAGGGCTTTGGGCAAAGTTGATGTGAGCCACTGCCAACTCTTAGCTGTACCGTTGGAGTCTTCTATTTCCATGGCCACCCAGTGTTTTGCCGCCGCGTGGCAGTGCCAATCCACTAGTTTTGTAAGATGTGTCGCCCTGTAGTAGGCTTTCAGATCAGGGAGGCCAACTCTGCCCCCATGCGGAAGAGTAAGCATGTGAAAGTTGATTCGTGGCCTGCGATTAGACCATATGAAGTCTCGAAATAAGGAGTTGATTCACTTAAAGAACGCAGGTGGAAGTCGAATGGGGAGCGCCTGTATCAAGTACAACACCCTTGGCAGCATGGTCATCTTGAGGGTGCTGCAGCAGCCAAATCATGTTAATGTGAGGGAGTGCCAATGGAGAAGATCAGTTCTAAGACGAGCTAGCAGTGGGACAAAGTTCACTGAGTACAAGTTGGCGGGGTCAGAAGTAAGGTCAACACTCAAATAATGTATAGAGTTAGTTGCCCAGTGAAAGGGAAAAATTGAGCTTAATGACTTGACCATCTCCTTATCTACTGTAACGTTGAGGATGGAAGATTTGGACAAATTTGGAAGAAGGAGAGGAAGCCATACTCTTGCAGGGATTGCAGTAGATTCGGGAGGGAGGAGGAGGGATCCGTCAGGAAGAAGATCATATTGTCCACAAATGCGGCTACCTTGTGCATCCCTGACATTTTTTTTTGTACCCAGCAATGGCAGAGTTCGCCCTTACTGTGCACAAGAAGAGCTCTAAAGAGAGTATAAATATTAGTGGGGATAGAGGACAACCCTATCTTGTGCCATTATGAATATTGAAGAAATCAGATCTTGCCTCATTCACCTTAATCGTGGCCGTGGGGTGGGAGTATAGAGACAGTATTCAACTCAGCAGAGAAGATCGGAGACCAATGTGTTTGAGAGTGGCCCGTATGAAGGTCCAATTAACCCAATCAAAAGCTTTCTCTGCCTCCATGGACAAGAGAAGGGGCTGTTTTGATGATCTAGCTGCGTGGATCATGTTCATTACCCGAATGGTATTGTCACAGGCTCTCAGAGAGGTACAAAGCCTGCCTGATCCCTATGGATGAGGCTCGGGATATGTAGGAGCAGTCTATTGGCTAGAATTTTGGCGAACAGTTTCAAATCAGTGTTCATGAGTGCTATTGGCTGAGTTTTCACACTGCAGTGGATCCTTCTCCTCCTTTGGGATCAGAGAAATATAGGCTCTCAGGGCAGTTAATGGGAAGATTTCCCCTTCCGTGATCAAGTTAAGGGCTGCAACCAAAGCTTGCGAGAGAGTCTCAAAAAAGGCCTTGTAATAAATTGAGGTAAGACCATTCGGGCCGGGGGCCTTTTTTCAGTTTTGAATGGGCCAGAGTGACACCCAGTTCATGATACTCTCTTCCAGTTCCTCCAGTACTGCAGGGGAAAGAGAGGACATGCCGGAGGATGTTGGGTATGATTGTGGGATTGTTCCACCATCAGAGGGGGAGGCAGGGGGAGGAGCTCCGTCTACATTGTAGAGGCCCTCATGGAAGGACTTAAACTCGCCATATCAGTTGACGTAGTCAGCCTCTGACCTGAGGAGGCCATAATGCTGGAAATGTACATTTTCGTGTGAGGAACACGCAATGCCTGTGCAAGCAATGTACCGGGTTTGTTTGAGAATCCGTACATTGTACGATGTGCCCGGGCCAGTTTTTGCTTCATTTTGTGGAATATAAGTGTACGGAGTTCCTCGTGGACTCTCAGAAGATCACGATAGGTGGAGCGGGCAAGAGTGGCCTTATGAGAGCGTTCCAATTTACGCATGTGGGTGATGAGTTCCCGCCGTAAGATGAGTCCCCTCCCTTTTAAGGTGAGCTTCTATTCTGATCAATGCCCCCCGAACAACCATTTTATGGGCCTCCCACACCACCAATGGGTTGGTGACCGAGGCTTCATCAATGGAGAAATACTCCCGTAAGGTGGTCAGGAGTTCAGTGCGAATCTCCTCTGATTGGAGCAGAGACTCATTTAATCTCCAGAATGGAGGGGTCTGTGTCACTGGTCCCAATTGAAGTGTCACGTGGACCAGTGTGTGGTCAGAGAGAGAGATAACATTGATCGAGGTTGACCCTTCTCTAGCTAGGTCTTTGTGATCAAAAGATAATCAAGCCGTGAGTAGGTGTGATGGACCGGTGAGAAAAAGGAATAGTCGCGGTTCTGTGGATGTAGCAACCGCTAGGGGTCTACCAGGTGCAGAGCTTGTAGGTCTGCCTTCAACCGCTGAAGGCGGGAAAAGGAGAGATGAGAGGAGCCCCGTGAGACATTCAGTACTGGGTCCATGGAGAAATTGAGGTCTCCCCCAAAACAAGAAGACCCTTCGCAAACTCCAGGAGCTTCGGGAGAAGCCTCCACAAAAACTGGGGATGGTCCATGTTCGGGAAGTACACATCCGCAAAGGTGACCGGCGCATCAAACACCCTCCCCCTCAGGAGGAGGAAACAACCCTGGGTGTCCGACCGTTGTGCCTCAAACAGCCAGAGGACTGATTTAGCAAACAGGATGATTACCCCCTTAGATTTGGAGATTGGAGACACAATGTGATAGGCACCATTAGTCAAGTTAGGGATATGGTCACTGCGAAAATGCGTTTCCTGTAGGAAAGTAACTTGCGTTTTACTTTTCCTCAATCCAGCCAATAGCTGGGAGCATTTCTCCGGTGTATTAATGCCCCGGATATTGAGGGAGGTGACCTTAAGGAGACCCATCCTGGCAATATGTGGCAGATGAGGTTTAATGTTGATAAATGTAAAGTTATGCACTTGGGGGCTAAGAATATGCACGCATAATACATGCTAGGGGAAGTACAACTGGAGGAATCCATAGTGGAGAATGATCTGGGGGTTTTGGTAGATCATAAACTCAATAATAGCATGCAATGCCAAGCTGCGGTTTCCAAAGCGAGCAAAGTCCTTTCTTCTATTAAGAGAGGAGAGAGGAGAGAGAGAGAGAATTTTGCCCCTGTTCAAATCATTAGTAAGACCTCATCTGGAATATGCAGTTCAGTTTTGGGCACCAGTTCTCAAAAAGGATATCAGGAAACTGGAGAGGCATGAAGGAACTCAGCTATGAAGAAAGATTAGAGGAACTGAATGTTTTCACTCTTGAGAAGAGGAGAATACGGGGGGATATGATCAACATGTTCAAATATATAAGGGGTCCATATAGTGAACTTGGTGTTGAGTTAATCACTTTACCGGTCAACACAGAGGACAAGGGGGCACTCTTTATGTCTAGAGGAAAAGAGATTTAATTTC